>NW_011967192.1:845636-931587 GCF_000949405.1 Vollenhovia emeryi
CGGATTGAGATTGAGATTAGATTGAAATTTAATCAATTAGAGTAAAAGCTACTAAACTTGCGACTAATAAACTTTACCGTGATTGGTCAAATTGCAGTGTCTAATCCCAATCTCAACCCGTAGTCTGATACGGGCTTTAAGGGATGCTTTACTTTTCATCAGTAGATCGCGTGGGATGATTGTGTGATACGGGGAATCCCGCTGCCTTATTCGAGGGGAGGATCGAGAAAATATTTTCAAGAATTTCGCTCGGTATAATCGATATAGTTGACGTCCATTTAATTAATATTCGTTAGAGAGCCGCGAAAGAGCGAATTTATTATAATGTCTGAGGCTAGCGTAGCTGCCCGATCTTTCATCCCATAAGCACGCTCTGATTATTTATGAACGTGCAAACGCACGCGGCACAATCGATTTCACGGAGGCAAATTAGCCGGGGCCGGTCGGCAGACACGGACGTTAAAATAATAACGCTCATCGCTTTAATGGTCAATAATAATTAGGGAAATTCTTGCCGTCGGAAATTGGTCCTCGTTGCGAGTAAGCTTCTCCCGTTGCCGATCTCGCTTTATTTCATCGAATTATGCGGCTTAACGCCGCTCGATGATGGCCGAAATTCTTGGATGTGAAACTTTGGAATTAAGGAAGAAACTCTGCGCCGATAGTTTTATGTATAATAATCCTCGTAACGATCCAAGTTTTTCAATATATTCTCAGAGAGACTCGGATCAACGTCTTAGCAACAAAATTTTTATGGTAATTCAGGTGTTATTCGATTGTATTGTGTTGCCGATTGTAATTGGGATCTAGTAAACCAGAAAGAATGAACACAAATAGTTAGAAAAAAATGATTTTCGATTGGATTGACCCTTACTGAAATGTACGTACTGGGAAATGAAGGAAGCACTGAATAATTACTAAAGTTGAATAATTCATTCATTAGAAATTACTAATGTACAGTAATTTTCTAGCAATTACTTGGCTTGTATTACCAAAGGGAGGGTGTAGCCTAATAATAAAAAAGACTTACTACTATCTTACTATCAATATTTGACGGCATTACCGACATTACAGCGAAGCGAGGCTTATTTGAATCGCCGTATATTTGCGAGGTCGATATTGCTATCTTGCTCAGATTTCGATAGTTAAGATTCTGAAAGAGGATTACCGAACGATTAGATATACAGCGAGGAACCAATAACCGTGAACTATTGCAAGAAATGAGAGCACCTTTCTTGTCCGATTCTCCCATTATTGCGAACCGGGAAAGTTCGCTTGGTCTTTGAGGTTTAGAAAGTTAGGACATTACAGCCAAGATTAAGGCGAGAAAATTTGCGGGGAAGCGCGGCGGCGCGGTAAACTCATGGTTTCAGGAGCGGAAGAAAGGGCGTTTTAATGGGCCACGATTAGCAAAGTGAGGCGCCAGGGAGCCGTAGACAGCGGAATCTCGAGAAACCACTTTTCACATATCCTTCGCGGTTCTGTTTCTTGATCGAGCGACGTTACCAATACTCCTGGGAGTGCAAAGTTTCCCCGTAGATTCTTAGAATCTCTAATGTGCCAGCTTCCACTTGCTACATTAATGATCAATACTCCTTCTACTATGCGGAACATGTCAGCCGAATGCGTAATTTTCTTGGAAATTCTACGTCGCTGTACAAAGTGAATATTTCTAATTGCATGAATTTCTTGGTAGAAAAGTGATCACACTTGCCACTATACAGGCAGCTTTTGGTGAAACAGTTAAATACACGTTGACTACGTTAAAATTTTAAATAATTGGTGTGTTTCGCGACAATGATAAATTTTCCTTTACCTCAGCAAAATCTTGATCAGAAGTAGAATATAAAGGCATATTAGCTTGCGTTAATTTCCGACGAATCGATATAAAATATTGTAGGTCGATTCAATTACAACTTGATGACAGCTTCGCCATGTCGCGCGCGACTCTTCCGCGAAGTCGGATCAAATCCAAACGTGCGGTATCGCCGCGCTCGCCTGGGCCCGGTTAAAATTGCGCGGATTCACGATCGGTGATTACAAGTGGGACGAGAGAGCGCTCAGTTCAGTTCGCGCGGGCTGATACCATTTGCATTCTCGCGGCTGATGCGGATCCTCGTACGTATTATTTCGCAGGACTGAGGGAAATGTGTAATTCAAATGAGTTACGAGCGGTATCGCACTCCTGGGAAGTAGGTGCTAAGCGGTCGGATATGTTGATAGAGCGCCAGTGATACGTCGGACCGGAGGTGGAATCGCGATGGGGTTGAAACACGGACCCGAACAAGTCGGAGTGCGACGGAGAAAGAGGGCACGGCGGAATTGGGTACGGCGGAGCGAGAGGGCGAGGTGCAAAAGGGAGCTCTGTTTGTAATAGTCCGCGATGGTGCGAGGCGATGAGATGTGATCGCTCGGCGATGAGCTGTGGGCGACCTGATGGTCCCGCAGCGGTACCATGCCCGCCTGAACTGTCTGCCCGACACTATACCGGATCCAGTTACCGCCTATGCTTATTCCGCGTTAACCTCCGGGATATTCGTCGCGTTCAAAGTGTTAAATTTCACGAATTTTAATAATGGCGAATAAAGCGGAAGATCGACGGAATAATATTATAGCGGTGAGAAATTTCCTCGTCGTCCTGCGGTTACGGCGATTTCATTCGATTAAGTTCTATTGTTTTATCAGACGTGCGTCGCGATAATGGGGTTATTATTATAAATCAGCGGATGCGAAATGGAATGGGTTGGCGAGAGAATCAAGCGTGGCGTAATTAATATTCTTCGGATATTAAAAACCGTGTTCCGATCTGCGTTTACAAGCGGCAGATCCTTACGGCCGTGATGGACGGTACCCTCAGCCGGTGCGGTAAAAGAACGGGCGATGCAAAGTGATAACATAATCAGGTGATAATGTGGCAGTCATATCTCAGCGCGAGAAATCCAGCACGTGGTACGAAAGAGAGGGAGAGGGAGAGAAAGAGATGTAGCGTGGCGTACGAGAAATAGCGGTGTAGGAGGAAGAAAGCGAGAAGTGCCACGAGGGTCTCTCATTGGCTAGTTTACTTGGCATCTAGAGACCCTCTAGAAACTCAGACAACGGTAGGGAGTAAGCGACGAATGACAACACCATTCAAGGAGAGTGACTGTAGCGAACAGCCATCGTTATCTCTTAAATAAGGGGGATGCCAGGGAGATCCAACGGTGATAACACTTGTTGAGATGCACTCTCATTATTCTACTAGATAATCATCGCCGCCAAATTAATTGAATTTTAAGCGGGAGAATATAGCCTCGGAGATATTCTCCAGTATCGTATTCTCCGCGTTTCAATTTCGATCGGCAACGCCGCTGGATAATAATGCCCGCGCGTGTTTTTTCCAAATCGATCGGGCTCGCATCTCAAAGATCCCGTTTCGGAAATCGAAGATACATCAGCAACGTGTAACAAACGTTAATAACGAGCTCGTATCAAATCGAAGTCTTTAACGTGAAAAATGATTACACGTTGCACTAGGCTAGAAACAAGCATTCGCTTTATATACCGCGGGGTAACCTTAAGCTCCTTCCCGGAGATGAGGTATCGCGAGAATATGTAAGAACTCGCGACTTACACGTGCCTTTGAAATCCGGCGTCTCGGGCGAGATGTATTGGCTTGTCTCGTAGCATGTCGCGCGACGCTGGAATAATGCGGGAATCATTCGTTCATGACCAATCGCGAGCGTAATGATGTTATGACGTGACGTGGGTGAGAGTTACTGTAGCCGGTGCCGGCAACAGGAGCAACGCTCCGCAAGATGGGAATGCATCAAGTCCGAGTTAGGGCTCGACCGAGCTGAGCCGCGCGCGCGCGCGCGCGAGCGGTGCGCAGCCTCCTTCTTCTTCTCCGACTTATTATTTGTAGCCACAGTGCGGTGGTTGCCGGCGCGCACCAGCATCCATTTAATCTCTCTCAGTGAGGAGCGTTTCTTTGATCAGCGCGCGACCGCATCTGCCTGGTAATATCTCAAGCCGGTCCTGCAACCGGCGTCCCGGGCGCGAGCTCCCCGTCTTGCCTGCACCGAGGCATTTGTTGCTGTCAACCGGCACCTCGGATAGTCTCTGTAGTCGTTGACTGCGTGCCCCGTTGCCTTCCCTTCCTCTTCCACCTTCCTCCTCATCCTTATTTTCCTTCGGCTGCCCTCCGTTCCGACCGTGCCGAACAAGTCGCGTGCGTAATGCAAACGCGACTTCACGAGAAAGCCTTATCCTTTTTACTTTTTCTCACCCTCTTCTGTTTCTTCCAACATCCAGCGTATGAGTCTTTTTATATGAAACGCCGGAATTAAAATTTTTATCGAATGACGCAGCAAATTTTCATTTTTATTATATCAAAGTCTAATTATTCATCAGTTTTATCGGTAAAATTATAATTTTGCATTAGTAGAGGAAAGTCCTTATTATGAGATAGGATCCTAATATGGGATAGCTTTCTATTAAATTAATAGGCATCATCAGTTCATTCCACCACGAATTGATTGCCCTTGGAGCGAAATCTGTTTAGTGGAAAATTTATCGTTAGACTGTGGTAATCGTTGCGAAAGAAGAGTTGTTGAATTTGGGTGTTGAAAACCTATCCCATAATAGAAGACTTTCCTCTAATACCATCAAAATCACGTAAAAAGGATTATGTAGTGGAAAATTTATGGGAAAATTTTTGAATTGAACGGCTCCTTTTGCGCACTTCCTTTGAAAAGATTGCAATATGGGGAAGAGAGAATGGGGGGACGCAGCAGGGAAAATCTGTGTTTCGTAACAACCCGGAAGTAATCAATCCAAGCAATAATTTTTAGTGCTTGATTCCGCGATATGGTATATAAACCCTGAGCGCTCCTGCAGTTCCGCGAATCAATTAAGGCGTAGAAATTCCTAGCATAATTACTTGCGCACCTAGAAATAATTTCCTGCTTGTATAATTCGTTAAGAGTGCATAATTATTAACTGATTACAGGCACATTAATTATGGACAATTAAGTAAATTTTATAAAGGTAACCGTATGTGACGGATGCATCGCAAAAAGCTGCATTGAAAGGCGCAAGTATGGTAGGCAATGATTAACTCGATGCCACTATATTAATGCAGCTTGCGCTAAATATATTTTTAAATACGTGGAAAGATAAATAGTTACTCAGTATGTCCTTATCTCAAACAGACTAATTAAATTTATCTTATTGCATTTTTAATAATTAGATTAGTTCATCGACTTAGATACGTGAATTTGCCGACGACAATAATTCCACCGATACGAAAACTGTGATATATGTCAGAAAAGAAAGTACAGGTGGAAAAACGGTATAAAAACTCACATATAAAAAATTGTTAGGCAATCTACATCTTGCCTTGTATCTAACAGGCTTCTCGTTTCTTATAAATTTAACTTGTTCGTAAACTAAAAATTAAGGATTTACAATGCACAATGATATGATACATTTAAACATTAAAATCATTTAGACACCAGCATCCGTCTTGGCTCTATTATCCTCTATTACTTGGTATCTGTGATTTCACATCGGAGCCTTATGAATTTTATTTGTTTAAGGATTTATTCTTGATGGTTCCATCACTGGAAGCTATTTTTATATAATCGAGTTGAGTGTACGTGTACGCGCGTCACTTACCGCAAGAACCACAGGGACGTTTATCTTTAACGTTTATCTCCAATTTCTGATTGGAAAGTATTTGTCAGTGGGAGTCACTGAAGAAAACGGGAAACAAAATGTAATATCATGTTAGTGCGACTTGTTGGAAGAATATGTTGCGTGGCTCACACGGGCGAAAATACAAATACATATATATGGTAGTAATATGTAACGCACTTTGGAGTAATGTTACGTCAAACCCAGCGCCACCGAAAATATGAGCCGGCTGCCGAGCGCTTCGCTAATGCCCGGCCATTTATTATGCTTACATTATTTCGAGATTATTAGTCTTCTCCACCTCTTCCCAAAAACTTTGTGTAATGTTTTGACTCGCGCATGGCCCCGCTAATGTCGTTGCAAATAAGCGCCATGCAAACACGCGATTTTATGATTCTGTTTGGATTTTTGCGGCGGTAAGATTGACCGTACGGTACTTTTTAATAATGTTTAATCATTTTTTCAGATTATTCAGTAGACATTCTATTTATCACGTACTTAAATCCATTCATCTTGCGCGCGTAAACTAAATCGTTTTATATTGAAAGATAACTCACGCGCACACGTTGTCAAATAGTTATTCTATAAGGCGGTATAAAATAATTGTGGCGCTTTGAGCGTGCAGACAGTATCTCGTGCTTTCTAAGGCTCTATGGTTCACCATTTATTCCGGGACATTTGCAACAAAGCCCGAGAACCATAAATGTTTAAATGCTGATAACAAACAATAATCGAAACCGATAAGACCTCTCGTTGGCTGGGGTCGGACCAGGGGTCGAAGAGAATTTCGAGTGAAGTGGGGTGGCGAACGCCATAAGAAAGCTGGGAGCTTTCAATGCGGGAAGGATAAGAAATTACAGTAGAACGGCAAAGTCGATTTAGCGAACCGCCCTTTAAAAAGGGGGATTTAAAAATACCGCCTTTTCTTCTCTCCCATTGTTCCATCTTTTATTTGTTAACTTGTGACGAATCAAAATTGTCGACGTCGGGTAACAGAATGTAATCTACAGTCAGGGGGCATTTTTTACCTTCGCCAGGTATTTGAAAGTGCCCTATTTCTTCTAGAGCAAATATAGATTTCACGGTATATTACCCACGTCGTTTTGATTGGATACTACTTGGACTCGCCCCATGGATTTGGGCGACTGTATTCATCTTGGGGGTCACCCATGAAGATGCCTGGCTACTGAAATACCTTTTCCAGCGAGAGAGATTGTAACTGACGGTGATCTACGATCGCTTTCATTGACAATCATTAATAATATTGGCTTTCTTTTCAATTAAACTTTAATGCGATCGCAAGCAAATTGTAATTACTCGTCGCGAGCCTTGCGCGTTTCAAAAGTACGAACATCTTGGATTTCTTCCAATGAAGGAGAGGGAAATGTAAAGCAGATGGATGGACAAATTAAAATAGCTGCTTCAAATATAAATTCGTTGCCCCTACGCGACATCTGAAATAGGTGCGCCATGCATATCGTAAAATTTCTCTGCCGCAGTAGTAAGATCCAATCAAAATGTGTTGAAAAGTTTTTGTTTTAAAAACAAGTTTGTAACCCTCCTTGTGCGGTAGATCGAAATGTCTGAGAGCCGCCCGCGGGTGGGAAACACACGAGGAAATCCGCGTACCCAGGTAACCGTATGTGAAACGTGAATTAGACAGCTGTCAAAGTCCTCTGTAGGAGAAGATGGAGTACTCATATATGTGGTGCGCGAAAGGGCATCAGAGAGCTTACGGAAGAGAGGAAAGAGGGGTTTGGCAGCCGAGCGAATGGATTTGGATATAGAATGGAGGCAAGGTAATAGTAGGAGAGACGGACGAGGATGGCAAGATCGGTAGAGAGAAACGGAGGGCCGATGGAAAAGGGGACAAAAGGGTATAGAGGGGGTGAGCACTGATAAATACCTCGCCATTTCTCTTTGTGCTCCCCGGCGAGAGCACAAACACAAGGCGGCTCCCTCCGTTTCAACCCGAGAGTAGCTACCTAAACCTTACTCTCTTCTTATTCCACGTCTCTGTTCCTTATCCCTCCTCATCTCTCTTGTACTCGACTATACGCTTCCCTTTCTTTCTAACATCGATTTTCTCCGTTGCTCCTTAAATATTTCACGATTCGGCCTTACCGGTTATTAAAGTGGTAACTAGCCGAGCACACAGGTGCCAACAAATCGATGAAATCGATAAAACACCTTTACGTTGCTATATTTTCCTGTATATGCATAACAATAAAAGAGATTATGTGTAACACGATAAAAGAGAGACTCCATTTTCAAAGAGAAAAATTTATACGCGACGATTGAAATGCACGATTCCACATAATTACTCGTGTAACCTCTGTAGAGACATTTAACGTTATTTGATCTTATTACCGGTTATAGTATAGTGGGAGGATGGGAATAAATTTTTTCGGAAAAACATTCTTTTTATACCTGCGTATATTCAAGCGACGCGAGCGATGTAATTTCAAAAATTAGAGTCGATCTAATTACTTATCCGAGGTGAATCGCTTGTTTCCGAAAGGTGAGAGATAAAACGATCGAGCAATTAAGGCAGCACTTTTTTTGGAAGATTTTCTCCTCATCGTGGACTCGCACGAATGGCGGCCAATGCCCGATTTCTCTTCCAGGATTGGTTTTAAAATTAATGCTGTTTCTCCGTTTCGGCTCCTAATGGCTTCTGGGAGGAGCCCTGCGAGAACCAATCGCCTCCTGCAGTCAAACTGCCTTCAAGTGAAAGCACGACACCCACGAAACGATGTCGGTCGTGTGTAAGATTAGGCCCCGTTCGATCTTTCGCGGCCTTCTCTCTTTTCTGTTTTATTCACTCGATCATTGAATTATCTTCATTACAGAGACGATTCTCTTAAAGAAGAATCCTTTAATTAAGAACCCGTATTCATGCTCGTTAATTCGCCACAATTCCATACGTGAAGTAGAGGTATCCATTTAGTAGGATTTACTCGGCCACGTTGGAAGCAACCCTTTATAAACGACATTTCGAGTCTCGCAATCAGTTTTCGTCCAACGTATCTTTAGACATTAATACACAACGTCTAGTCAAACTGAATTTTTACTTAAAATATTAATCGCACGGACGCGGAGCGACAGTCAGGCTCATTACCGCGAAGCCGAGAAAGTGCGCTCGCACGTATATATTTTTAATCATTTCTCGAATCCGCGCGGGATAACTGTTCCTCTTCATCCAGCAATGAATACTCTCCTCTCGCGTACGCTCGGTCGTTTCATTCCACGCGAATATCGATATCGCGCCGATTACTCATCTGCCATGCAACTTCGTATGCACCGCGCAGTCCCGTTACTGCGCACGTTGTTACAACCGATCTCACGACAAGAACCTTACGTCCTGACAAAGGCCGCGATCGTGGACGTACCTGGCGTTTAGTACGTACATAGAATCGTGGGCGTGCAGGATGTTGCGTAGGCCACCGAGGATTAAGCAGATTAAGACGTCAGGCGCCCGCGGCGCTTGATTAATGCACGGCATTCACAGGAACGAAAAGATTCCTCGCTCTTTGTACGTTGTTGCGGTGGAAGGTGATGCACCGGAAATTGCGCTCGCCTTTTCCACCGTAGCGATGGCAAGTGCTAGGAATCGTCACCGTGACGTCGCGTATCGGCATTCCGTTTGCCGTGACACTTGCCATTTTTTAATCCGTTAATTTTTTTAAATACGAGCGGAGATAAACTCCGGATGCAACATATCCGCGCACACCGCGGTCCGAGGATTAATTATCGCTAAATAAGTCAAATTGTTACATTCTGCGGTGAGATTAGACGTTAGCGCCGGTAGCAATGAATGGTCGTTAATTGGACAGGATGTTAATGCAATAATAGTAATAACAATAAGACGTCGGGACATAATAAGACTGCATAAATAATGAGAGCATAAATTGTGAGAAGCTATAATCGACGGAAGATTTTCTTCCTCGATAAAGAAATTTCAGCCTTCAACGAGCGTTCCAGTTTTATATACTTGACAACTCACTTACTTTACTGCTTGTATATAATTATTGCACGAGCAGTAAAAGAAAAGAACAAAGTTGTGAGATTATTACCTGCTTATAGTTAGTTGCTGTAATGAGGCAATCACCTTCTTTCACCGAGACGAAATCACCTGTCAGCTAGTCGTCGACGGCAGCTGCGCCAGGTTGATCCACAGACTGCTGTCTGCGAAATAAGAAGAGCGTTATAACGACGATCTAAATAGTATAGCAAGATTCTAATGGGCAATTAATGCGTCTTAAAACAAACACAAAACTCGCGGTTTGTCATAAATCTATTAATTATATTTTCAAGCAAATGAAGCATAAAATTAAACTGATACATAATCTAATAACGAAAACTGTCCGCTTCGTTTTAATGTAAGGTTTCAAAGAATTTCGAAGAGGTAGGAAAAAAATTACTCAGCGGCTGACTTTCGTCAGCTTGTAAGTCATTTTGACGAGAGCCTTCGGGAATTTGTGAACCTCAAAGTGAGTAATTTTAAGAGTGAATACAATCGATCCCTATCTTTGTCTCTTGAGTGACCGAAGACCCACCTGAAAATTGAAATGTCTTGAAAATGGATCACTGGTTGTCAGTTTGGAAGTGGACTATTAATAGCTACAAGCGCTTCGACCTTTGGGAAAAAGATGAGCGTTGCATGATGAATAGCGTTCAAGAAATGACACGCTCGCGTAAACGTAATAATATCCTTTGTATGAAAAAGTATTCGCTTTTATTGGCCATTTAATTTCACATCCCCACAAAGCATAAAAAATGTTTTAAGTAATACGAAATTTTTAATACCAACCCTTGATAAAAAATTATTTTTTTAAATGCTACAAAATGAGATGCAATAGTTATTTAACAATTATAGAATTTTTGTCGTTTAAAGGTACATTTCGTAAGAATAAAGTAAGCCTCAAATTCGTAGAGAACATATTTTCTCGATGAGCGTATAAGTTATTATTTAAACGTCATTTCTGCGGAGATACATCGGCTGAGATGCCCGAAGGGCGCTCGATTGAAACGTCCAGGAGCGAGGGATGGATAGGTGTCACTCACACGAGATAGCTCCGACCGAGCCTAAAGTTGCCATTTTGAATTCCTCCGTGGTCAATCCCGGGGCCGAGTTTGAGGAATCGTAGGCGGAGATGAAGGCTTCACGCGGCGCGGTGGAACGAGAACGAGAGATCGGGGAGCTCCTCGCTAGTAGGATGGATGCCGTCGTACGTTGGTACAGGCGCAGAGGAACCGTGTAGTACGCCGACCTGTACCCCGTACATGGATACACCCTATTCTGACTGGTGGATAAACGCGGTAAGAGAGAGAGGCGCGGCCCACGGTATCATTTATCATTGCGGGAGCTCATTAAGGCCGAATCTGCCGCACGCTGATCGTTTGGGATTACACTTTCCTTCTCGTATCCCTTCGGCATTTAACCCCCTACGCAACCCCGACCAGCGTTTTCCTTCTTTCTTTTCCATTCTCTCGCTGTCTTCTTCTTCTTCGCGAATAGCGCGTGGTTCTGTTTGTCTTTTTATTATCGAAAGAAAACGTAGCATCCACGCGTTGAAATCTCGCTACACCGCGCTCGTATCGTGGGAGAAATGTCATTGTCCCCCCCCCCCCCCCCGAGTCCTGTTATGGATTTAATATTTTTCTATGCGCAAGAGGTATATGGAAAATAGGGATAGATTACCCGAAGTTGGAAGCATCGCACGTGCAAAGTTCTCTTTATCTATAAATTTAAGCACTTGATATTGTTGTTTCATTCATGCGCAGCGACGTGTTTCTTTGATTTTTAAGTTTACGTGCCGAAATTAATGATTTCTTTCAATATGGAGCAATCATAGGAATCTCTAAGTCTGGCAACTTTTACCAGAGCGCCATTTACGCGCTCTCATCGTTCTTCATGCTGGACTTACATGCTGACCTCACTCGGTTTTTCCAAAGGCCTCCGGCGAAATCCGACGGATGGTGCATTAGCTCGCTCGGACCAGCCTAATGACGCTACCACATCCCCATAGGGAACCTTCGTTCGCTCGTGATTTCTTCCTCTCTTCTTTCTGTTACACCAGTTCGGCCACGAGCGATCCATCACCAAGTGAAAAAAGTCTCTTTATATCGTGCTAGTAGAGATGCCGCTTGCTTCTTTCTACATTGTCATCTATTACCGGTACTTTCTTCAGCTTCTTTCTCGTATTCGAAACTTTACAACGCGCGTTTTAAAGCAAAATATCGCCTATAATTTGTATATATACTGATCTAATGGCAATACGAATTCTCGTCTAAAATTGTATGAGAGTAAATCGTGATATTTCGATGAAGAAACATCGTTTCTCGTATACAACTTTGTTAATAATTATGAAATTAATAATACATAAAATATAGATATGCGAGATTAGTTAAGGTAAAAAAGAAGCTGCGTTCGCAAAATGAGAAACAAGACACAGGCAGTAGCAGAAGATCCCGTATGTACATACAAAGCAAATATACATGAAGTTATCAACAGCTCTAAAGTTTGATGCGGACTTCCCTCGGTTAAGTTGTATCCCGAGCTACTCTATCGTTTTCCGGTTTTTGCAACGATACTCTCCTTACCGTGCCGGATAGCAGGCACTCGAAGTCCGTCCCTACTCGTGAGAAATGCCGCTAGTTTTATTTTGCCAGTTCCCTACGTTAGCGATTTTTCCATCACCGCGGCGAGATATTTCACCGACAATCTAAGAGTCGCAAATGGAGTCCACAATGAGGCAGAAATGGCTTGGTGCTCTGATGGCCCTCGCATTTGTCTTCACTCTGTTCCTTTCCCGTTCTCCTTCTTTCGATCTCCGAACACGCGCCTTTCACTCCCGCCTTCGCCTTTCTTGCCACCCCTGGGGAAAAAGCGCGATCGACTGCTGCTGGAGTCACGATCGCTGCTCGACTAACCCCCATGCATTAAATTTCCGACGATTGTTCAGACATTAAAAAGCGCTTTCCTCGGAAGCGCGAGAATTACTCGAAATGGGCAAAGTCTTTACCGATTATTAGGCGCTTCGTCGGTCTCGCTGGCATTACACGTGTCCATAAAAAGAGGAGATGACAATCCAGTCTGGGAGACAAAATAGACGGCATGCAAGTCGCTCATGCCACCACCGTGGCGGCCATAGCAAGCACCGTTTCCGCAATTATAAGCCCATCAGCGGCAAACGAAGCTTCGTGTTTTTGTGACGGCTGGCACGGAGTCGACTGGAAATAAGGCGAACAGGGAGGACGAAAGCATGGGAGATAACGCTCACGTACTTGGTGGTGGCGGCGGTACACACGTAGACGGACACGTACACCGATCGCGCCGGCTACTCAAGAGGCACGGCGACGCGGTAACGCGGGCATTTCGTGCATCAAGGACGGTCTGATGCGATTTTAATCATGGACACCCCTCACGCTTTTTCTCCGCCCGCGGCCGTGGTCCCTGGCTGCCAACAACATTTCCAAGTCCAACCCCCTCGCCACGCCGGTGTAAAACCGATTAATTTCATTGCTCTACCCTGCGCGTAGTCGGCTATCAAAAGAACTCCTGAAAGCCGGGTGACAACCCACGCATTCATATTTCATGACTTTTTGCTTCGGCGATCTCTCTGTTAATCTTTTATTATCCGCAATTAGGGGCAAAGTAGTGAATTAATGAAGAGTGATGAACCACTTGCTTCCGTGTACTGATCGTTGGATCGTTATTCCGTCATCGTTTTAAAATAGCTTCCCCGCGTACGTGTGCGCCACATTGTAGTCTCGATAAGAAAAATTTGTTTGCGAAAGGCACTCTCGGCGCGGTTACAACAGCTAATAACGCATCGAACATTAATCCTTGGCCCGAGGCAACTGCTTTTGGATCTCTTCCGAGCACATTGACCGCGACAGTTGTACAACTACCATTGTTTGCGCGCGGCGGAAGAGTTCAGGAAGGACAAGCCGAGTGTCACCGGCGGCCTTAGAATACAGGCAGGCGACATAAATATGCATGTCTCCGCGGGCCCATGGCTCATGTGCCGGTGATCGTTATATCTCCATCTGACCGGAGACTGGAAGGGATGGAGAGGGTTAGTGGCGGTCCGGTAATACATTCAAAGTTGGACGTAGGGACTGCAGGGACAGAAAGGGGGACGCGGCGACTCTCCTCGGATAGTGTTGGAAAGAGGAGGAGATAGGAGAGGTAGGTGAAGTAGGTGGACATGGACGGAGGGGGCAGAGGAGAAAGGCCGCGGGAGGCGGAGAGGGAGGTTTCTCGTGTTTCATTTCCTGAGCTCCTATATAACTTTGTGCTCAACTCGACACCAGATTAATAACGGCCCCACCTATCCTATTCTATCCCAACCCGAACAAGTTCGTGCTGTGTGTACACTCCGTGTGCTGTGCGCACGATGCCTGCTCGTATCACTTCTCTACTCTCCCTCTGTCTCTCTCTCTCTCCCTCCCTCCCCTCCCTCTCTGTCTCTCCATCCCCCTCTCTCTCTCTCTCTCTCTTCCTCTTCATCTCGCACCCTCTCACGTGCGCCCTCTTTCTCTGCCTTCCTCTGCCTGCCTTTTTCTCTCTCTCACTCTCTCTTTCCCTTTTCCTCCCGCTCCCCCCCCCCTCTCTCTCTCTCTCTTCCTCCCTCTGTTTCTGTCTGTCGCTGGATGCGCGACACGGTTGAAAATTCTGAACGTGTTACCGATCCATCCATGGACACCGGCACGCCCTGACAAACCGACATGCTGAAAACTCCAACGCGGCTGACCAATGCGATCCGTACGCCGAACCGGAGTAATCATATTTCATATCACGATGGCTAACCTGTTATTTGTTGTTCGAGCACGCCGTTGTGTTGTTAGCTGATAGTCAGTGTTTGAAGGAAGGAAGAATGCAAGCGATGCCTGTGAATTTTATTTCTAAGAATTTTAGAGGGGGAAAAAAAAGAGAGAAGAGACAAATCTTTAATCGAGCCCCCTTCGCGGAGACTGTACGCTGGATATAAACATAATTATTAGTCTACTTTGGATAAGATATCTTATCGCCGATAAGCCGTTTTATAAATGCTTTTACAGTACGCTGCATAATAAAATTGCTTATTAAATATGTAGAAAATATTACAAGCCAGCTTAATAACGGCTCTCATTATACTTGCACATTGTTAAGTAGCAGCATGAAGAAAAGATGCTTCATAAGTCTAAGTTACGAAGCACATCATCAGAGTAATTTCCAAGGGGGGGGGGGGAGAAGGGGGGGGCGAAATTAATCGCGAAATCGCCGGATTGGCCGAATCTTTTCCCGTGCGCCAAGTAATTGCAGGCTAACTTTCCACACGATCGCACGCGCCGTCCCTTCGGATCCGCGCTTCTACAACGCCCGGCTTCGTTTTTACTCAACCCTTATAATTCGAGAAGCATGAGTGTATAACGTTGGTCCCGAGTGCGACACGTACTACTCGGTAAAACGATACGATGCTTCGCAACAGTACACACAGCATGCTGCTGCGGTTAAGTTAATTCCAAAGATAAGCCGTAATAGAGACGTGTAAATGTACACGTGGAAACAAAAAAATCTTGATGCCTTTGAAAAAATTTTCCAGCACAGCTTTCGACGCGTATTCGCTTGAAATAATGTTCTCTTAACGAGCGACAGCGATAAAAATTTACGTTGTTTCTTTTTTCCTTAAAAAAACGGTACTACAAAAAATAAGAAATGTTTAAAAAATTTTCAAGTTCGCCTCAAGTCCTCTCTGTATAAATATATGCAACAATATCAACACGTTTTGCGCTCGACGTATCTAAAACGCTCAACGATTTTACAGCATGTAACCTTTTCCATTCTTCCCTGAAAATATTTTATCACGTTTCTTTCGACGCTTCATGTCTGATCTAAGTTCACGATGATAATGGCTACTTCGCGTGCAACAATTTATGTACTGTAGACACGTTATCGTGTATTGGTATATGGCGCCAATTCGATGAAACACGTCGTATTGTAGACAGACATGTGAAACCGATGCTCGAAGGGAAATATTCGACATTTTGATCGTATTATTATACCGGTATTAGGTATGTAATCGATTTATTTGAATTATCATTAGTGCCATTTGCAAATGAGAAGGCTTACAATATTTCTTCCAACGAAGCATCTTGAAATAATGGGTTACTATTTGATGAATATCCTTTCAACTATTTCCGGCAGTGTATGTCGTTTTTTTTAATTTGGCCGAATTTACACACACACATACACACGGTGAGATTTATTCACTGTAGACACGTTATTGGTATACGACGCCAGTTCACGTCATATCGTAGACGGAAGCGGCACTCAAAGAAATACGTGTACGTATCCACCGTATGCGAGTTGCGTTGCAGAAACATAGGATAGAATGGAGGAGGATATAGGCACGCGACGTGGGGAGGATATTCTGGTAATGTGCATTTGATTACAGCGCTTGGAACCATAACTTCGCCGGGCGAGCCATTTTGGCCGATTCTCGTTGACTCCAGCTTTATAAATTCGATAAATTCAATGGAAAATATTATTACATGACAATTATAATGTTTCGATAGTAAATAATTCAAGGAACATTTTTCAGTTGGCTTAAAAATGTCGTTAATTTTATTATCATAACACACAATATGTTATATTACAGTTATTAATCTCCGTAACGATTCCCTAACGACGTGAATACGTTGATGCAACAATATTAGAAAACATCAGACTCTGAAATCTGATCGATTTCTTGGCACTTGCGGTAGCCGTGACCGCGAACAACGTGTGATGTTTCCTACAAAACGGGATGAAGCGAAATAGGACAAGAGAAGGAGCGATAATGATGATAATGTTGATGATCGTTACCATGGCGGCGCATCGTCCATGTTAACTCGCCGTGATTTCCGCGGCTACAACTTGAAAAAGGAGACATTACGCGCGAGGAATTTCGCTAATGCGCGCCTATGATTTATCATATGCGCGCGGCAAAATATTTGATATTACGATACGAAGTGGAATATTATGGCGTTTTCGTACTTACATTACGCCATATAATTATATAGGCGTTTCGAGACGCCGCGGAGCACGCGGGCGTTAGTTTCTTCTTTTCTTGCGGTAGCCTCGAGTCTCTAATATTACTTTAGTTTGTCATCCCGGGCAGAACGGCGCCATTTGCGCCGTATAATAGAATTTGTCGGTGGCAAGATCGAATGCTAAATGCGTATACCACTTTAATAGAACAGCCAAGATTTATCTGTACATTAGTCTAGGGCATTTCTCTCCGTCGTTGAGCTGCCAATATTAACACGTACGAAAGTGAATTACTGCGCATCAACATGCATTCCCAAACACATTCCCCGTGACGTATAAAAGATGATCGTCCATTAACAGGTAAATCGTACCTTGAATCTGAATGGCTCCTCTTCCCACCTGATTGTTGTAACTCGGCCCGCGAGCGTATAATCGTCCGCTCGCGAATGGAACCGGAACATTTTTGCATCTGCCGCGTGTCGGTGGAGATGGGCGAGGAGGAAACGATTTAAAATAAGGGACATTATTTTACGAACGTCGGTTATGTATATACGGCTCCGAAGCGATCCGAAGACGGTAGCGCTAAGATAGATGGCGAACATTATTTTGGATATACTAACGGATGCCTGTTCTTATTAATTTAATTGCTCGCCATTACAGCATGCAATATACACACGCACACGCACACGCACATGGCTAATTAAACTCGAATGAAAATAAATGTACTTCGACATCGGGATCCGACCGTGGGGGCCGTTCAGGAATGATGATATTATAATTACTGCCTAGAGTGGACGAAATGTGCACGCGTGTACGTGCGTATGCGCCGTCTCTGTTTATTAAACTCGGTTAAAGTGACGTAAGCACGTTGATAAATACTTTTATTCCTTCGCTTAAAGCGAGGTTCTTAAGCGTAACGCTAGGGCACTTAGCGCCGATATCAACGTGTAAAGTGATAATATTTTTCCTGATTACGTTAGTAAGTGAAATTTTTATCATCCTCGTGACTTTCGTTCTTACTTGTCGCATTTCTGTTATGCGCGAGGCGATCTTTGCGCACACGTCGGAATCGAAATTTCCTGCAATTCGATTTTGCGATTTTCATCCCCGTTTGAAACAACGCTCGGCCTGTGTCGCGGGACCGTCGTCGAAACGTCCCGACCGCGCGAACTCACCTAGATCTGCATAGTGACGGTAGTAGTCTAGTACCTAAACTCTGGCAAACCTCTGACAAGGGCCTCGGTAATGAATTCGGAAAGAGCAATCAGTAGCGCACGCCGGCAGGGATGTCTTCAGAGTCGGAAAGCAGCGCCCTGCTCTCCGGCGGCGCTCACGGAACGAGGAGGGTAAAGTAGCTCCGTTTCGGAGGCAGAGAGGAAGCAGGAAGGAAAGGGGGACGAAAGAGGGCGGATGTGACGCGGAATGATGGAGCGCGGACCGTGGAGAAAAATGAGAGTGGCGGAAAGGCGAGGGTGGAGGGACGCTGATGGATCGGTGCTCCTCCCTCCGTTGCACCCCCTCGCGGCTCTCTCTCGTTTCCAGCCCCCGCCGGCTCCCACCCCTGTGAGCCACCCTCCACGTTCAGGCTCGCGCTCCCAGGGGTGGAAAAGCCCCGCAATATTACTCATAGTCGGTGGGCCTCGCTTTTCTCTCTGCCTTCTCCCTTTTTCCCCCCCCCTCGTCTCCGTTGCTCCTGCGTACCGCATTACGTTCGCCATACCTCCAGCCATCGTCGTCGCTACCGCGGAGAACGGGGAGCTCTAGGTCCAGATTATTTATTCATAGTCGATTTTCTCAAAATAACATCCAATTTTGTGATTCTTTGGATCGTTACGAGGAACCTTTGATGAAAGCGCGAGCGAACGCGGTTCTTTCGATGGCGATACGTCATCCACCGCCATCGCAGCTCCTACGTTCGTAATACAAAGTTAAATAAGAAGACGTCCGTTAATAAAAAATTAATTCATTACCTACCGTTAAGGTACATGATAATTCGTTGGCTCGCTTCGTTCAATCGATTCGATCGGCTGGACTTTACTTATAAGTACTCGTCCGTGTGCTCGTGTCTTTAGTTAAAATCTCAATGACAATGATAAAATTCTTTTATACGTTATTGTTATAAAAATGTTTGCCTCGTCGTGCAAATCTTTGCGCGTTATACGACAAATCTGTTAGCCAACGAGTCACCAACAAATCCCTATATTTATTTGTTGTCTGATGCAAAACCCATACGTTTTACACCTACCTTTTTTGATCCGATAAATTATAAGCTTGCGTTGCAGCGGATTCCCGTCATCCATCTGACACGTTTGCCGAACGTATGATTGGACAACGAGCACTGATCGGAATTACGCATCGCTTTTACGGTTCTGACTTTTCACTCGATCAGTAAATTTGGAAAGTATTGAACGACAGCTTAAACGTAATCCTAACTAGGAACGCGAGATTTATGATACATCTGCAGTAATCCAAAACTGATTGTCATAATATCATTGGACCATTTAGCGTTTTGTGTACGGACGTCCATAGCTCTCTTTTTCCAGACTCGTACAATCGGGATATAACGTACAGGAAATTAGCGTTTGTAAAAATTACAGATATATAACAATAATAATTAATTCGACCGTTTTACAGATCAATTTTGTACATGTATAAATGAAACAAGTGAGTAGAGAAGCCTCGTAGGGTCGGGCTGGATCTTATAATATTTTTGCGTCCTTTTTCAAACACAGCAAATCGCGTGAATCGCAATGGTGTGCATGATTAAATTGACAATCAATTCAATGATAAATTGAATAATGAAGAAATAAGCATATACTTTTAGGAGCGAACCGTATAACACAGATGGATGCTAGTTTAGCACATTTTTCGTTTATTTTCAAAAAGAATAAAAGCAACAACGGTAAATACTTAGTAGTGTAAACTGATTTAATGATTATCGTGACGAGGACGCGGTATTTTTCTAAATCCTCGGAAAAGTGATGAATTATGCGGACGCGGCTCTAGCCGAAATTACTCTCATGACGGAACTCGTGAGGGTGGATAGTCTGACTATCGGCTGGCAGTGAGACTGAGCTTTTGCATCGTCCGCGCGATTCGGGCGGTGGCAGCACCGACCGCCATTACTCAACTATTCACTCGGTAACGCAATCATACGTCACAAAGGCCTTTCATTTGCAAGCGCATTGTGGAAACCCGGCGATATTAATTGCCGCGGCTCGTTACCCTCTCCAGTCCTTCCTCCTCCCCCCCCCGTGGGAGTTCTCGACCGCCCCCGCAGCCCACATTCAGCACCTCCACCCACAATCTGCCCCCCCGGATCCCCACGGATCCCTCTTCCACGAACCAGAGCTCCGAATATTCCCCGTATTACGTATTCCGCTCTCATACGGTTCTGTCCTGTGTTGGCAGCAGAGCACCCCTCGATTTCGCCCCCGTGTCCCCTATGCAAACTCGTCGCACAGGCGGCTGCTTCCAAACACTCTTGCGCGCGGCGAACACAGCCCCAAAAGAGCGTCTAAAATGTTCGCGGGTACAGGAGATGTTTTTTAAACACGTCATTTGTCAGATGACTCTGAGTGTCGCGAAACAATGATACGGCGGTAGCGGATGACGAATATTCCGCGGTGTAATATTTTCATATACCGTAAAGCGGGACCGATTTAAATCGCGAGGGTATCCGTATTATAATATCCCCGGGCAAATAATGATTTGTGTAATCTGTTAAATAATCCACGTTTAGTTTAATTCACACCACAGATAAAATATACAATTTAAAACATAATATATAAATGTCGATTTTAAATATATTTTATTGATGTCATAAGTGGAGGAGAAAATGTAAAGTGGCTGCTATCAAAGTATTTTAATTGAGAATTTATCAAGTGTCCAGTTACGGAAAACTAATCTATTTTCGATTACAATGATTTAGTGAACGTTTGTACAAAAAAAATTTGTCTTCCACTGGAATAAATCTTTGCTACTTTTACTGCTCGCTTGGTGGAACATGACCTTATTGGGTACACAAGCGTGAAAGGTTCTCAAAGCATTCTTGCGTGTGACAAATACAAACATTTACAAACGCCGCTCCAGTCGTCATTGCAGATTAATCTTGCTGTAGCGACAAGAGAATATTGCTATCTCTCATAGGTGAAAAGAGCAAAGTTTAAGTTAGTTAATCTATTTCCGCAGGCTATATTTTATAAATGTCAGAATATAATAACAATGCGACATGTGATGAAAATGAAAAGAATATATTAATTATTGCAATTTTATTCTTGTTAATATTATTATCATCATCACTGTTACTATATTATCTCTTTCTTTCTTCCTATTCACAATTGTTTCCCAAAATTTCTGCCACGATAAGACCGTGTCAGCCGAGTTATAACATTAAAAAGATTACATTCAATTACGATATAATAAAAAATCCAATTTTTTAATATCATCGTGTCGGAAATAATGTAATTTGCTGAACAGAGTCGTGATTGTTTTATATTATGCACCAACGTATTTACACTGAATCGCCTATATTGTGTCGGTAGATTTCACAAGCGTATCAGGACTATCATGTCGGGTGACATTTTTGAAAAATGGCGGTTGGTTACACAAGCAGATACGCCACGAAGATTGAGGCGACGCGACAGATTCCAACGCGTTTGCCTTTGAGTCTGTCGATCCTCGTCAAAGTTCGTAGGATTTCGTATAAAACTCCATCACAGCTGCCTGGAGGAACGGAAGATAAAGGTCGGATGAAGAAGGTTGCGGCAGCTGGCCCGAAAACAGCGTATCCGTAGCGACGTGAACTCGAGCGCGAGCTGTTGAGAAAAACCTATGCGTGACATTTGACAGATCGTCACTACTACAAAGGTATGCCTCTGTTTTCCACGCCGCTCTCTCAACCATCCAACTTGACCTACGCTTGTCTATATTTCTCGCGTCATAACTAAAGCCCTAAAGAACAAAGATATCAAATTGATGGGCACGTATTGGGCGGACACTTGGTATTTTCTGCCTGCTACGTGAGGCTAAATATTCGTTTAAAAATAGAATTTTTCTCATTTTACGAGCGATAAAATGAATATATATATAAATATATTAACTCGCAGGTATATCATAATCTTTCTATAGCAATGAAAATAATGTAATATTAATTACAAAACAACATAAATATTTTAATGTAATTTACAAATCAAATTAATTATGAATTTATATTTATGGTGTAATCTTTGTCCCAGCCGCACTGATGCTGAGAACATTTTATTCGGCGGAAAGAAGACTATTAATTATTTTCGGTGATGGCTCTGCTGCTAAAGAAAAGTAATTACAATGTCCTAAAATATCACCGCAAACTTTTAACTGGCGACATACAGTTGGCACAAAGATAAGAACTTTTTAGAAGACTTTTCGCAATCTTGTGCGAATCTGTTTGTTTAAACATTTAACCTTATCTCAGGCTCTTTGTTCAGGCACTGTGGTAGTTCTAAATAAATACATCTCGTTGTTCGTATCACCTAGTTTCTTAATATGGCAACCGTCAATCGTTTCAGGATGGCGAAACATTTCCACTTCTAGCATCTTTATATCTGCCGCCTCTTTAGATTTGATAACAGAAATTTAGTAACCAGTTGTTTTACTTGCGCCTGCTTTGGGCATGAACAAAATGGGCTTTTTTCACATTATGTATCCGGCATATTATGTATCCGGCCTTACCTACCTATCCACGCAGGAGCAAACCGGTCATCATCATTACGTTGCCAGGAATCGCAATATTATGCTTTATCTCAGTAGCACTTCTTATATAGTAGTTATATGCGCGGTACAAAGGGGATACAGTGCGTCATTAAATATGCAAGGGTCGAATTTGAATAATGAGATCTTAATGATACTGTTGCGACCCGGCCGAAAGTAGAAGCTGCATTCGCAATAAGTCCGAGAAATGACATTGCAAATATTTGACGGTCAAATGTTTTATAAAGACAATGGCAGAAAAGTGCTCGGTGTGTAAACTGAGAAATAGCAAACGCCGTAAGTCAACCGAACATCGAAAATAATCGATTACCTTTACCGTGGGCCAAACCGTGGAATACGACGATAAATGGATAGATTAACTTTAAATATATAACAAGTCGTCTCCATTGAAAATTGATATAGCGATATACTATTGTATACCACGCACGATAGATTATATATACATAAGTTATATAATTATTATCCAATTCATTCTTTTTCAACAATTTTTCTTGGCAACGTTCTTTCCCGCTTTCCCCCATCTTTGATTTGTCCTTGCCGTTGCACAAAGTAACGATAAGCCGAAATGTTAATAATGGCTGTCAACCGGTGAAATACAAGTTGGCAAACGAGAAAATGCCGACAGATAGTCAGTGAGCGGATTATTAATCGCGTATGTGCCATCGATAGCCTTTACCGAAATTGAAAACGTATCACGTGCCGCCTGTGAAAAAGCCAAAACGGCGCTGTAATTCAGCATCGGATTGATGAAGATGGGTCCTGATTACATTATTTGCCCGCGCGTTTGTATCTATACGGGGGGAATAACGGTAAAGTCTGAAAATTGAAGAGCATTAATAACGGTTGGATTGCCCGGTCGAACTCGCGCTCCAGTGGGAGGCTGGAGGCGAAAGTGGGATGAGGGACGACCCGCGGGTGGGTGAGTGTCACGGAGGGAGCTCGGATGAACCGTGAAGAAGGATGAAGGGGAAGCGGCACGGGGAGAGTCTTGCTGAGGCCTCGGGAGGGTGAAGCGAGTAGACGTAGCCGCTGGACGCCGCTGTGTAATTTATTTCCCTTCGCTTCCGCGTCGCGGACGAACGTTGAATCGACGGGGGTTCCCCGCGCGCTACACGCCCCGATGAACCAATCCTATACTACCACCACCGTCTTTCATCCGCGAACCACCCTCGGAAGAGCGGCGAAAATTTTAAGAAAATCGCAAGTCACGATAAATCACGCTGACGCTCTCGTGTAGCAAGTGGAACAGAGTCAATAAAATATCTAATGTAAATCATTTCTTACTCCTTGTTTTAATTTCATTTCATTAGGCACGTGCTCCGTCGTACAATTTCTAATCTACGTCGCACAATAATTACGTTCTGGGCGCAACAAATTTTGCAACGGTCTTTACTCCAAGAAGGAGAAAACGATTAGTTGACACTGAAGTCGCGTTGCAACAGAAAATAAAAATTCGGCATTTTCTTTCATCAGGAAAATGGACCGGTCAAATGATTGGCTTTCATCCGTGAAGTGCTGCCGATTAACACGCTCGGTCGAAAGTTGTTACCGATAAAACGGTTTCTCTTTTCTCTCTTTTTTTTTATCGGCCTGTGCGTACACCATTCTTGCTGAAATTCGACGAAACGAGAATGATACTTTGATAAAGGAGTTGGTGTTGCACAATGTCAGGTGTTGGTGCGCTGCCGGCTCTAATTAAAAAGCCGTGTCGGCAGCGGGCATCATGGAAGACCCCAGGACGTAACCTTTTTTTTCGTTATTTTTTTTCATTTTTGAAATGGCCGCTCGTCGAGCACGCTTATATAATACCAACAAGCTGCAGAACCACCCCCAACCCTTCTCGTCTGTACCACACGAGCTCTCTGGCGTTAACGCTCGCACGTTGGTGCTTTCACAATAATTCTCCGCACCTTTCGCAATTCGGACACAATAAAAACTCTAGCGAGACAGTTTGGCGTGCAAGTGTGATGTAGGAGTTCTCGTAATTTTTTTTTTGTCCCTTCTGGGCGGTACCGCACTGCGGAAATTTCAGCCTATAACTCGCATAAAAACCCTGTACAGGAGAGACACGGATCTAACGCGTATCTTGATCCCGGCGAATGAAGGTCCGGAGGGACCTTCCCGAAAAGGATGGGAAAGAAATCCGCACTTGAACCGAGAAGATACGGGACATCATTCGCATCAGCGACGTCGGCCAAGTTGGACACGGAGACTTGCACGCCATCATGGTCCGATATGAGTGACATCCCCTTAAATAGCATGCCCTTCCAATCCGTCGCAGCGACCCCTTAAACTGAACTGAATTGAACGGAACACCACCCCTACCCAGATCCAACAGCTACAACAGCCCAAGTGCGGAGACCTACTCGTATTATCCACAGTGACAGAATGGCGGAGTTATTAATGGCCGCGACAGTGACAAATGACGAACTGTCGGCGCAAGCAAGACTGATATCATGGCGGCCTTCGTTCCTCTCTTCGTTCCCTCCGCTTGTGTTTCCCGTCTCCCTGTTCTCTGCTCCCTCGTGGCTGTCGCACGGGCCGTCTCTGTTCATCCCCTTGCCCTCGATTCGACCTTCTCTCGCATCTCCTTCGTCAAACCGTCCTTGCGGGAACTACGGGTGCACAGTGTCCGCGCAAATGTGGAATGGCGGACGATAAATCTGGCGTTCCTTTGATTAGCGCCTATGATCGAGGATCAGTTTATGGAGAGCATACCGCAAATGGTTTTACGCGTTATCCCTCTATATAAACGATTGATTTGGACGAAAAGAAGTAAACTTCCAAGAAGGATTGAGCATTCTCCAAAATTGAGAAAAACAGTTTGAAATTGTAAAAAATGTTAATTTTTTTATCGCGATTCTGTATAAGACGTAACTTATATGTATAACTAAATATTAAAGTTCAAACGTAAAGATTATTACATATTCATCGTACAACTGAAATCCTAATTTCGCTAACTTAAAACATCCATAGGTATTCACATTTCACAGAGATATTAATTTAGTATTTCTTACAATTTAAATGAATAATATTTAAATGAAGAAAAGCGATAGAATTATATTTTTGCATGAAAACAAAAGCAAAAGCTGCGTCCTTTCTCTTTCCCGAAGTAAATTTGTACGAAGAAAAAAAGAGTGTGCGACCTGCAAGAGGACGAAATAAAATCATGTTGTGTACAAAATCAAAATAAATATATTTACAGATTATCCACGGCGGTAAATCACATGCGGTTTGAATAGACAGCAGGAGGTCTGGTCTTTGGGAAGGCGCTCTGGGCTCTGTGCACCCTCTCCACCTTCTCGTCCCTCTTCCACTCTTCCCTCCTCTTACCCGATAGTTCTTCGGCCGCTGCTTTGTATTCCGCGTTGCTTGCGCCTTCCCCTTTCCTTCCTCAACGTCGTCTCAAACTCCACGATTCTCTCATCCCTTTCCACTGATCTCCCCTGCCACCCTTCCAGTGTCCCTCTCACCAAAAACCCTCATCTTATACTCGCGTCTCCGTTCTTCTTTCCTCCTTCGCTCTTTCGTTTTTCTTCTTCGTTGTCTTCGTCTTCGTCTTCGTCCAGCTCTTCCGTTGGAGATGCCCGAAGCTTCATCCTAAGGCGACTTGATCCACCCCCTTTCCATCCCTCAGACATTGCCACGCCAAGTTCTTTGATCCCTGTCGAGCGCGCAACTTCGAAGGATCACCACCAAGATTTTCGAAAGAATTCATAACTTTGACGGAGTCTTAGTGAGGAAGATTTCGCGCCTCGCGTGTAGTGGTATCTTGGGGATAAGATGGGTTATGTGTTGCTCAGCGCGGGGAGAAAAATGCCGGGAAGAAGCCAACGGAAAGCAATTCTGGACAACTTGATGAATCATATTTACGAAAACACAAAATTTGTCAAGAACTGAGCGGCGTATAAAAGATTACAATATCACTGTAATTTCATGAGAAACTTTCACAAGAAAATAATATAAATCTATAGCTTACTCTTGTAAAATTTCGAAAAGCTACGAATTAACAAAGTTACTCGAAATAATATTTACAATTGTGCTAATATGCGCAATGAAACGTAATATTGGAAGAACGAGATTTTCCGTGACACTCCATTGATCGAACAAAGCCGAACAAAGAGGGAGCGGTATAAGAATTAGAGAAACGAGCGAAAGAGGAAGAAGGAGCGCGCAGGCCTGATCTGTTCATGAACGCAGAAATCCCTCGTGGCAGCCTTGGGGTTCCGAAACATCAGCGTGATTGCGTTCCTTCGCGAAGGTATTCCATTACCGGGTTGAGCGAGTACCCTCATCCCTGTTCTACCTTCCTGAACTGCCGGACGCCGAGCAACGTTGTTCCCGACCCAGACTCGCCCATACACGCGACCAGACATTGACATGCAAACTAGTATTTGCAATCTTTCGTCCAGCAAAGATGATATCTCTTCCGAGTATTCGTCGCCAAAATTAATGTAAATTACACAGATAACGTGTCATATTCGAACACTGTCGACATTCTTACATTGTTTTTATGATTAAAGATCATTTAAGCTAATTCTATAAGACAGTGCTTCTTGCAAACGTCACAAATTTTCACGTTATTTATATAATTACAATTTTACTTTATCTAAATTAATCTTATAATTTCAGTAGCCCAATAAATTGGTTAGTCACAAAAACAGACAATTATATCTTGTAATAAAGTTACTTAGAGAATTACACCGTTTATGTGCTAACTGTACGATATAGTTTTATAAAGAAAAAAGAATCATCTATTGAAGATTGCGAACTATTTTGTTGCAGCCTTCAATGTTCAGTTCGTTCCAAAGTTTAATCAGAAATTGGTATAGGGATGCCTGTCCTGTTTTCATTAACATTCCACAAATCCTGCAACAAATTAAATTACTTCACCATTGCTGGGAGTAATGAATATCGGTGGGGTGGCAGGAAGTGGTGGAGGTGGTGGTCCTGAACGACAAGCATTGCGGGGAGAGGGCAGATAATCGATTGGTCTCGAAAGTTGAGTTTATTCATGCATATAATGAGTCGTGTCGTTTGCAATTACTTCCGCTACGCACTGTATACTTCATTTTAAAAAAATCCAAACTTTTAAAATTGCCTCAATTTCACAAAAATATCTACCTAATAACAATTTAACCCTCTATTAATTTACATCTGGTATGCTTTCACGATTATAAAATGCGCGCGAATATTCGCAGCAACGCGGAAGTGCATTGACAATTACTTAAAAGTTCTTACAGATGTGAGAGGACGAGCGCTTCAATTAAAGAAATCCTAAAGAACGATATACAATAAACAGCGTCACTGTCACTCTCCGAGTCTGTCTGTCCACGTACGTGGCAATGACATAATTCCCATGTACATTAGGTGGACGTGGATACTGTGCTAGGCTGCGTAGGAAACTAGATTCCACGACACTGAGCGGGATAGGAATGGCGGTACGGCAGAGGCGAGGGATCGGGTAATGGGGTTTGCTGGGAGTGACGCGGGAGCTAACCGAGCGGAATCACGAGCTCCCAGAAATCGAATCCATGCGTCACCCAAGCCTGCCAACACCATCTGCAGCTAGCGAGTTCCACCGACCTTAAGTTTCGGTGGCAGACTCAGGGCGCAATGTCATCCACCGGAGAGTAAAAATCGGCAACTGATTGATAAATAAAATAAAAATCGAAATTCCCCTTTCTGATTTATCATAATTGTGCTTTGCGTAAAAATGATATCGTAGAAACAGCGCACCTGTTTCAATTCTGTATATTAAATGCATATATATAGTATTTATACATTATTTTATTGTCGTCCATCAGTGTAACTAATAAATCGAGATTACAAGAATGTCGAAAGAGATGTTAAAATTAACGAAAAGTTTTAAACTAAAATGACACGGATATAATCATCGAATATTAGCGCGTCATCGCGCGTTACTTTTAACAAACGCCAAGCGAAAAAATTTCAACGGTAAAACAAACAGGCAATTGCTGAAGCAAAATTCCAGTCAACCCCCTGGACAACTTAAGCAACGTCTCGCTCTTGTCCGCTTGGCGCTCCAACGTAAATGATGGCGCCCAGTATTATCTATTGTGCGCCCATTCCATTTAATATTGTATTCCATAACGCAAACAAAGGTAAAATGCGAATTAATGTACTCGATTTATCACGCTTTTGTTACGCGCTGGGACGCGAGCGAACAACGCCGGGGAACTCGCTGGCTTTACTTCGCTCTTTCCCCATCACCGCTGTAACTACCACGAAAACGCTGCGACGTGGCGGATACGCTACTTTGTAAGTTTCGACGCGAGCGAGAAATATTCCTGCAAATGCACGCGGTACTTCAATCACCACGATTGTATCTTTTTCGCATGCTTTCACAAATATCTCGAATTGTACATTTCCTTATTTAAGTCTTTTTTTTGTTTTTAGCGTATCATCCTGCATATTTTTGCAGATAAACGTTAGAGATTATAAGAGATTTATAAATTTTTCATTTGATTAACATTATAAATTTCTTATTGTAAATTAATACATTAAGAGTATTAAAAATAATAAAAAGTACGATTGCTCGAATGATTAAAATAACGAAAGATATTTTGCAACAATTTTACAGATTGCTAGGACGCTTGGATTGCTAGATACGGAATGAAAAGTTTCAGATATAGACTTTTGTGAGGAGGAGAGATTAATGACAGTAAGACAAATGATTTCTTGAAAGTTTCATAATTTTAGAGTGTTTCCGGAATGTTGTAAAACTGTGGACATAACAAACTATTTACGATGGTAACTGGTTGAACAGGGGTGAACGGAGGTAAGAGGGGATAGAGTCTAACTGGTCGAAAATCCAGGAGGAACATTTTTCTTTCCTGCTCGCGGAGACTGCGGCCGAAAAAGGATTGGGAACCACCACAGATGACGCTTTCTTCCCTCATCTTTTTCTACCTCCGGCTCCCATCTTCCTCTGACGTATTCTCCCTTCAGAGCTTCGTTCTACGAACGTTTGTAATCCTCACATAGGATACGTTATGACTAAAAAGAAAAAATGCTGGTCCGTTGTTAAAAGCGCGCCGTACACAAATATAAACTATAAGAAGCGTAATAAAAAAATATAAAATAATTTTCGAAGCTCTAAGAACAATTGGAGACCTCATTTTTATTGTTGAAAATTATGTCACGAGTAATTTTTTATCCTTAAATCACCATATAATTTATACTTTATATTTTAAAAGTAATTAACACATATTTATTTATAATAGATTAGAAAATACAATGCATTCTATGTATAATTATTATATAAAGTTTTTTTATATAATATAAGGTTGCTGTTTCTTTTCGATCTTATTGAAAGTTACGAACAATCGTAGAATGAAGCTTGGAAGAGAGAATACGTAAAATATATTTTTTCTACTCTCTATTTGCCTCTCAATACTTGTAATTATACACGAGAAAACAAAAAAAAACGTAAATCT
The DNA here is from genome assembly GCF_000949405.1 of Vollenhovia emeryi. Lineage (NCBI taxonomy): Eukaryota > Metazoa > Arthropoda > Insecta > Hymenoptera > Formicidae > Vollenhovia > Vollenhovia emeryi. The sequence continues at coordinate 875,541 of NW_011967192.1, forward strand.
ATTCTGAAGATTTTACCACAAACTTACAGCATTCTCGGCTTGTCACATCTATCATCGTTCTTGCTTTGACTTCCACACTCTCTCACTCGAGGGACGTAGTTTCTCTGATATCTTTTATGCCACTTCGATAAATATAACTATAAATTTGTAAGGCACTGACGCAAAAATCGAAATACTAGGAGAAAACTTTGCGTTTTTCATCCACTTTCTTCCCGTTGCTTCAGAAGCGTTGTGGGACAATTGTAGCTGACATCGAATAAGCTTGAAAACAATTGGAATCGAATACTTTCGATTTGTTCTTATTTTATACATTAACGCGCGAATATTGTAAACATATATATCATTATTGATAATTAATTTTGTCGAAATTTGCTAGATAGCAAGGTTAATGCTTATATATTAGCCATAAATCCTGCGGTTTTGAAAAACTCGCGTGAGAAGCGTGTCAAGGATGCCGACAGGAAAGAAATAGAAACAAAAGAGAATGAATATTCGAAAGATGAGCGGAGGCGGAGTTTGAACGTGCAGCAGAGAAGATCAGAGGGTTTTCGTGGCAGGGTGATTGGTAGCACCCGTTAGTTTAATCATCACGCATTAGCCGAACTACCCCTTACCCTGAATTCTAGCCCACTTTCACCCTCGAATTCCGCGCTACTCATTCTGTTCGCTCTACGCCATCCTGTTTGCTCCATTCTCATTCATTTCCTCTTACGTTTTGGTATACTCGCCGCCGTTTGTTACACGACGTTTCAACTCCCGTCAGTGTCTCACTTCATCTTATTTAAACAATTGAGATTTACATATCACGCTTCCTACTTTCAATTTTTTTTTTGTGCACGAAACAACTTTCAGAGACATCGTAGTTCCAGCAAACGACGCGCGACGGAAAAAAAGGTTTCATCACATAAAAATATAAAATCCAAAAACATGTATTGGACTGTTAGACGTTTTTGTATGTCGCATAACTGAGTTTTTGCTAGACAATAAAGTACGTACGTTAAGAAAAGAGCGATGTTTTAATATAAGCAATGCCATAATAATCATTCAACGCAAAACCAACATGAACAAAGCGAAAGCGTTATTTATTTGCAATGCTTAAATACCCATAACATATAAATAGCAGACTATAACGCGAGCTCTACGGCTACAACATTTATTTATGGATGTGTGATGTGTTTGTTGTTGGCATGTGTAAATTCTTCACCATCATGGGCAGCCGCAGAGATAGGGAAGCATTTTGACATTTGCCATGATTGATTCGTCAGCCAGTTGATCATTGTAAAATTACATCGATTTCTGCATGGCTCTACAAATATGTTCATCAAGTGCCGCATAAGAGGGAACTTTTGCAAGTTGTATCGATTTGCGCGAATACGTTTTTCAACGAGTTATCTAGATGCCAGTTTGAATGCGTCGCGATACATCACGGCTATTCCATTTCGATACGTTGGTTGGCCGCAGATAGTTATCGGTGTGAAAATAACGTGGTTTACACTTAATGACGTGCACACGGTGACTTGTAGTAGGTGGCACTCGGTTGCAGATTAAAATTGGATAACAGTCAACCACCTGCTATGCCTAACTTTAACAATCGCGTGAATGCGGACAATTATTTAGAGCTTTTACTGCTTTCTAGCCGTAAAGGAATTTTATATTCAACAACTGCGAATTATAGAATATAATTTCCAACGAATATACACATAATTCGTGTAAACGAGAAATAATTTCTTATTGCGATTGGAAGGTGAGACATTTTATTGAATCGAATTGAATTTTATAGCTTAATTTTACAGTTATACGACAACACAAACACGTACGTTCGAAAGAGAGACAATATCCGTGCAGATTCAATTGGAAATTGTAGAAATAGTTTGTCTCGCACAAAAGTATCGTATAATCAGATATGATTTATAACTCGGCGAGATGCTGTTTCTCAACTCCACGCATCTTCTTCGTAGAATTCGTATTTCTTTGCTCGCAGCTGCAGAATCGTATTATTAGACGTAAGGCCAGTTGTATTTTGACGAAATTACACATCGTCATGGAAATTCATCAGAATTATACATTGCGTGGTTCATGTGTCAAAAATTAAGCGCCACAGGCGTTCACAACTGTGATGTAAACAAGCGGGAGGTGCTTTTAACGGAGAAAATGGGATGATGATTTCCCCGCTGCGAGTACAAAAACACAAAGACTATAGAAAACCATTAATCAAACTGAATCAATGAGACCGTTAAAGGAACTCATTCTGCCACTTATTCATTTATCATTATTAGAGCTTGGGACCATCTGTTGCGATGATCGCCACTATCTGCTAACAGTTTATCTTTTCACACAACGGAATCTTCTCTTTAGGCTACCAGACTTCGCCGCCCTCTCAAGGCTACCGGGGCGATCGTTCTTTTCTTGCCTTTTTTTTTTAATTTAAATGAAAGTACGAGAAAGAAAAATGCAAAATTATATCTTGTTTTACCACGATATAATTACGATGCGCGAAGTACGCGAGCGATATTGAGCAATTAGCGAGAGGCCGAAATAAGACGTTACAGCTTTTTAAAAATGTAGATACGCAATAATATATCTCTCTCGTTTCATGAAAATTATACCTCGCTGCGCACTCGTGCAGTAACGAGCGTGTTGTTAAAAAGGCGAGGAAATACTTTATCTACGCGCGATACGCGCAATATGCAATTTTTTCACGAGCTATACATGACACGCAACTTTCCGTTGGATGGTTCAACGGATAATGGGCATTAAAGCCCCTTTTTTAACACGACACTTTGACATAAGCGATAACTTAGTTACTATGTACATACATACGTGTGTATATTACATATGTACATATATATGTATATATACACACATACACATACATAATCTAAATCATAATTTATGCTTTGTTGAAAAGCATATAATTTCTTTGCAAAGTTGACTTTTAAAATTAATCAACAAGTTATATAAAATACAACTTGGTGCATTTCTAAGCAGGCCCTAAAAATCTCTTTGTACGAGCTACCTCTAATATTGCTAGAAACCTAATCACTTTCGTATCACGCGGAAAAATGCAAGAAAACACTCTCGTTGCGGATTTAGTGTACATAGATTTAGAAGTGTATCCGCAAATCTTTCTTCAAGACTTACGTATCACTGTTCGCTGCCCGAATCCGCAAAGGCTTCCGACGGCCTTCGACATTCATCGCAACTGAAGCAGAGCGAATCCTACGATCGGGTTTTACGACTCGAGAATCTGCAGGGTGCCGATGAAGCGAAAGCGGAGCAGTCTCACGGACCGTTCCACTTGCTTTCGTGACCCGAGGTCGCAGCAGCCCGAGGCGGTTGACTTCTGGAGCTAAGAAGGGTTTGGTTACAAGGAGTTAGACAGTTATGCAAAACAAATGCAGGAGAGTACCTGCTCTGGTCCAGTTCTGCTTGAACAGTGTGACGGCCGTCTAGAAACCGAGAGAACGGACAGGTTGTTCGTCTCCTTGTTACGTTCACGCTCCCCCTTTCGCGTACACCTTGAACCGTCAAAATGGGCAGACTTGCACGCGCTGATTTACTACCGGATGCCCGAAAAAGCTTATCGGAATTCCAAATATGCAATTTGCAAAATTCAAGGTACCATCTCCTTGCAAAATTTCACGCTACGTCTGCCTAAGAGACAGGGTTACGTGGAACGTGTTAAATTATTTTGTAGTCGGACCAAAATTACGGAAAGATTTGGCCTGCAATTTGTTTGGATTTAAGTACAATTATTACAAGACATAAACGCGTAAAAAATATTTATTTTATATTGCCGTGTTTCAATCGTTTTTCAAAATCTTCACATAGTTCTATAGGCATAAATTAATAATGTATCAAATAATAAATATTTTACAATACTGCAGACATCTTTTAATTTAATTTAATTATAATAAATTTTATGTAATTAATACATTCAGGCACATTAAATTGAATTAATTTAATCCTCTAGTTAGGGATTACTTCATTTAATTTTCTTAATTATTAAACATATCTTTCCTCTGTTCTTATTTAAGATATATTTAAAAAAATTCATAAATGCGATTTTTGCTTTTCAAGTAATGTAAACTTTAAAAGATTTCCGTAAGAAAAAATTACTTTAGCTTTAATTTCAATAACAGCAACATTTATAATAGAATTATGTCTGCTACCTGAAATATTTTACAATAACTATGCAATTTGTGAGATTGATTTTGAATTTCCGTTTAATCCTCCATTTTTGTCCTCTGACACGCAATCTATGAATTTTATTTGTGCCACTTTAATCCCAATCTTTTTTAATATCAACACTGATCGCTTCGATTTCTTCGTCCACCCTCCTTGTTTCTGCTCGATTTGATCTTTTTCTACTTTCCACTTCTCTTTATTCCTCCCATTTTTTGTTCGAGTTCCTGTTCATTCAAACACACGAATTTGTCTACATTCTGATTTATTGCTGCATGGTCAAGCCTAATAAAAGGCTTGCCTATTGTATCTTTGAATACGTAAGTTACGAAATTCAAGGTTACCGAGACTCAAGAGTCTCACCTCGGAGGTGACAGAGAACCGGCATACCTGCCTCAGTAGTCAGTAAAATTCGCAGGTGTGCGGATGTTCAGTTCGATAATATACAGATATTTGTTTAATAATTTATTTTCTGACTCGACGTTGAAATGTGTAAAATGTGACGTGCATAAATTTTCGATCGGAGACGGAAATTGTGTAAAAATATCAGCATCGGTGTTTGTCTCCTTCTCTCTAAATTAACTGTTTCATCACCGAAGGTTGACATTTGACGCCGACAAGATCCTCAGGTATCAATTACAACGAAAATTGACAAAAAGTACGTTTCGCGTTACATATCTTAGAGCCGGGAAGGACCACCGAAAACGGTAGAACGGCGTCGGCAGTTAATTTTCATTCGAAGTACGAGCGATTAGAGTTTCGGCGTTAGGTATCGATGCGGTACCGATAATGGCGCGTGATATCTATGGAGTACCTATGTATACACATGATGTACGGGAAGTAATATTTTGGGAGGCACGCGGCAATATATCTTCCAGCGGCGTTGGTTCATGATGCTGATATCAGTATCACGGTTATCGAAAATATTTCGAAATCTATGTATATCTATGGTCAGAGTGTTTCGTGCTTCTTCCGCGGAAATTGGTCAAGCCGGATTTACATGTAAGCTGTAACGAATTACAGCTTGAGACTTTCTTCCTGAGAAACGTGGGAAAATACTAGGAAATTATGTATTACTATTAATTCAAATATTGTAAACGTTGCCTGTCACACAAAGAGAAACAAAGTCTCGGACATGTCACGTGGCGTAGAAACGTGACGAATTTAAACACGTCACTTGGCAAGTTGTCAATTTTAATCCAACACGCAGATATGTCAAGAGAGTCGGTATAGCGAGACATTTCTTTTATTAAATTATCAAACGTTATGTTTATAGAAAAGAAGTGCATCTAAACGTTAAAAGTTACATGGTATAGTTACATGAAATACATTGCGATACTCTAAAGAAATGCCGAATCTCTGCAGTGAACATTTATCACGATCGCGATGGAGAGCAAAAAAATATACAAAAGAATATTATTACGTGCCAAAATAAGAACCAGAAAGAAAAGCAATTACGAGAAAATGTTTTGACATTCTCAGTAAACCATTTATTTACTCGTACTAATCTTTCGTTCGTATGGAATTCTTCTGTCGGCCCTTCTTGCGCGTCTTTTTCTCGTTTCAGTTGTGAAGAAAAAGGCAAAGTTATCACAAGAAAACTCACTGTTACTCTACCCTCCGGCATTAAATGCGCGACGATGCGATAGCGGCGATAGTCATACTTATAATTAGAGGAGTCAGCGAAATGATTTATGACGCACACGTGGTACGCACTGCTTTCGTAAATACACTTTCTTTATTCGTTTTCGCTCAGCCGTATACATTTGTTGAGGGGCTTGGTCTTGATTAATATTTTGAAACACTGTATTTGGTCGACTATTCTCGGTCGAAGCGCTCACAAAATTATTAGCAAAGCGACGTTGTGCTTTGTAAAGTAAAACGAACGATCAAATTACTATCATTGTCGTGCAGGTGCGCTCGCACTTGAGACAATCGCAAGAAGAATTTCCTTTTGCCTTAATACCGTTCAATTTCAGATTAATGCAGTGTTATCACTAAATATTGATGTAATATTTTACAAAAAAATTATCACTGATGTAATATTTTAGAAAGGGTTTGCTCGTTGTGATTTTTGCCATTTTTTAATAACGTACTGCGAGGCGCGTGAGGTGCGTTTTACACATATTTCTATAATTTTCATTGGGTCTTTGCTATTGAAAATATAATTTAAGTATTTCGTATATTTATGGCAGGCGCGGGAAGAATGAGAAGAATTTTCTCCTACGAAACAATTTGCACGTTACTGCGATAATAACGTACGATATACCTGAAATACAACGCACAACAATGTACAATAAATTTTACTCATAAAAACTTTGAATAATTATATCCATAAAATGATGTTACGCATATAATAGCGCGCGTGTAAAAGTAGACTTTAAAAGAAAGCGTAGACTCTAAATTGGTGAAAAAAATTTGATTTAATTTATCACATTTCAAAGTCTGGCGTGTGTATTTTATGCCGTGCGTAAATAATAGAATTAGATATCGCACAAACTTGCGACGATATTAAGGCTTTCGTATTTATCACTAAAATTCCGAGAGATTCAAGAAGTATTACATTCGCAGATCTGCATTTGATAAGATTGTAACAAATACGTTAACTGGCGTTTAATTATGTCTATAAAACATTTATCATTTATTTGTATGTATCCGTGTAACATCTTTCTAACGGCACTGGACGGCAATAAGACGATGCATGCGTCGCCCGTCGGAACACGCAGGGCGTATTAATGCCGAAGATTCGCGCAGTTGCTATAAAACCAATAAAATAATTATTAAGAAATGTTTTACTTAGCTCATTTTAATAATTATTTGCATACCTATTTTACTATTATTATTAATGTTATATTATATTTTACTAAATATGAGATCTCAATAGATTCAAAAGATTGAGAAAGAGAAATCAAATAGTAACGAGATAAAAATGAAAATAATAACATCTCGGTTTAGACAAATTTTCTCCATTAAAAACAAAACTCAAGACGAATGTTACTACGAAACAATAATGAAGTTTACGTGCCTACAAATAAGAATATTATAACTGCTGGAAATAATTTTGTATTTTGGCACATTGCATCTTTAAAAACTTTTAGAAATTAGAGTTGCAGACATCACGAAACTCCCCTCGGCAATCTCGTGTTATCTTTCAAAATAAAGTGCGAGCTCTCTTTTGTCGAGTGAAACAAATTGAAAGCGAATCCAATACTTGGCGAGAGAAAAGTGCATCATCGTTCGCAGCGTTTTAGTATCAAATGTACTAAAATATCTGTGCACCGGGCTAGAAGATACAAACGCGCAGTCGATTTCTGCTTATTAGAAACTCAAGTGTTTAGGGATCGAGGAATTTGAATGGATAAGATTAATGAACGCCGGAACGAATCCTGTACAGCGGGAAGAATCGCACAAAACCGCAAACTTTTGTCACTCTCGAGCTTACAACGGAATGTACTTTTCTTCACACGAAATCATTGACACATCTAGCGCAATATTTACTCTCGAGGAATATTAATAGTTATTTTCGTAAGAAAAACGGCCGCGCTACCTGCGCCCGACAGGAAAGTCCGACGCATTCGGCCGGACGAGACTGGATTGGAGTAGCCGGGGTTCCAACATGGCGCGCCGTCGGCCGTCGGAACATGGCGACGGCGGGCCTCGCGGCGCGGTTTCGTTCATTTCGGCGCTCGCTCGCGTTCGGCGGATTGGTTTCGAAAAAATTGCCCCGTATCAACGGTCCCCCGACTCGTTCGTAGCATCGCCTAATAGTTGACGACAACAACTAGCTGTCAAACACTATCGTTTCTATTAATATCAGCTGGCTTCCCCGAGCGGGTTCCCCGGCACGGCCGAATATCGATAACACTGTGCGTACCAACGCGCGCATATATGTACACGCCCGCGGATACATATTTTTCGGTACACACAAACATTGAACCTGACGGCCGGCAACAACTCTATGTCGAACTACGCTTCTATTAATACCGACTCGTTCTGTCTGGCCGCGTATACTTACATATGTGTACGCGTAAATGTGCACGCGTACACGCGACACCCTCGCGCGATACACGATACGATACGTCGCGCCGGTGTTACATGCGTGCCTTCGACGCGCTTTCGATGACTGGCGTACCGCGGTTCTGATTTAACTATCCCGAAATGAATCGCCGCGCCGACACCGCGTCGCACGGATGAGCGGATTTTCGTTATTTTTCGCCGCCCGTCCGCGCTGTTCCGATGAGATACGTTGCCAACTATGAGAGATTGCGCCCGGAATCCGCAGATAGCGACATTGTTTGAGATACCGCGCTCGCTGATGGTCGATCGCGCGATTAGATTTTGCACCAAGTACTCGCGTATCTTTAACAGTTGTGACGGCAACTGTCAGTCGACGGCCTAACTTTATCACGAGAAAAAAAAAGAGTTCTGAGTAGTGTCATGTCTGAAATACACTTCAGTAAGTTTTATTAAAAACAAGATGGTGTATGTGTGTGTGTGTAATAACCAACTTAAAACTTTTCAATATCCACGTTCTACTGCGATGTCTAATCGATAAAGAAGTTAAAATTAGCGATCAAGGCTAAAATATTGAAAAGATAATTTTACAAAGCTGCATAATCGACAAATAACAAAAGCGAGCTTGAGAGTCAAAACACGGCTACTCTTGCGTGAATCAACTTTGTTCGGTACTTAATTAACATTCCGCAGTAACATACAATTCATATTCTCTAAAAGTCAATCGGTGGAATCACCGGAAACAGTGAATATCCACTGACTCGCAATTATAAGTGTAGCACTGAATTATTCAGTGCTATTCTTATAACTGTTTTCAGTGATAATGACACTAATTGACTTTTAGAGAGAACGGTTTCGGCTCTGCTTTAATCCTCAGCGACGCGGTGACGCACAATTTTTAAATTTAGAGGAAAGTCCCCTATTATGGGATATAATTCTAATACGAGACAGCGGAGTTTCTGTTAAATCATTAGTCATCATCAATTGATTCCACCATGAATTTATTGCCCTTGGAGCGAAATCTGTTTAGTGGAAAATTGATTGTTAAATTGTGTAATCGTTTCGAACAAAGATTTGTGATTGAATTCGGGTGTTGAAAACCTATTATCTCACAATAGAGGACTTTCCTCTACGTATTTTGTAAGTGCGTATCTTAAGGCCTGCGTCCACGATACTAAAACTTAGTCCAAGCTTTTATGGAATGGCTGCAAGTTGATCGGCTACACATTTCTCGTAACTTGGACCAAGTTCTAGCATCGCGAACACAGGCCTTTACGTACGAGCGTAAGACTTTGCAAAATTGGAATCGTTCTATCTCTGGCGCGGCGGTTTATCCAAACTGTGAGCATTTAGATTTGATTTCGAGATCGAGGTAGCGTTTCATTATTGTTACAAACGAGAGTTAAATAGTCACGCGTAACAGCGGATGATCTGATACGAGGAGTTTAGTCGAAATCCTCAGTTATGACACGAGCCGTCGGATGTAACGCGCCAAGACGATTTAGTATCGCCCGGCAATTATAAATACATTTGCATTAGTTGCGGCCGTTTTAAATTCGCGCTCACGTTGCCAGGCCTTATTCGCCGCTAAGTTGTTGACTTAGAGCAATTACACAAAAAGTCAAATAGCCGTGGAAAAAGGTAATTTGCGCGCCCGGTGTATCTATATTTGCATAATGCATATAAGAAGAGTACCATAATGTTGCACGCGGCTATAATTCTTTCGTGAATCGTTACTCAACGCCTCGGATAAGATCTCAGTTATCTACGATCAATCAAATATTTCACGTTCGTCGGGAAGTGCTAATTATGCCATACCTCTTCTGTTTAACGTATTACGCTAGCCATTACGGACGCGGGATAGTAAACTGTTATCGCTCAAGGAACGACTGTTTTCATTCAATTTGAATCTCTCGCGTCAAAGACGTCGCCCCGTCTAAAAAGGATTTATAAGAGATTCGCGTCGACACGCGAACCCGCGAGTTTACACAACGTGGTGCGCCAGAGATGGGGGAAAAGAGACAAAAAAAACATGCACGGGAGAAAAATTCTTTTCATCCTTCTCGAACGTCATACCTTATCGACGTTTTTCGCCGCGTAGGACTTGGCCACGTATTTTCCATCGCGCTAGGGGAATGCGGGAAGAGAGAGAGAGAGAAAGAGAGAAAGCGAGAGCGGAAAGAGAAGCAGGACGAGAAAGGGATAGGGTAGAAAGGGGGAGAGAGAGAGAGGAACATTCGCATCTTGCTGCCTTTATAAATGCTTCTACATTTATTAAGGCTACTCCCCGGACCCTGGACGCACCGGTATACGTATTTCGAAATGAATGCCTCGTGACGTGGCACCGCGACGCTGTCGTCGGGGCGCGTGAACGCTACGAAAAGTGAAATATTCCTCTGTCGTATTTTCACATGCGCGCACACGACAAATGAGCACCGTGCGTCTGACGGTCGCTGGCCCCGGCAAAAAAGCGTACGTACATATGTAAATAGATATATGTATGTAATATCGCGTAAAAGTATTCGTCTTTCGTCGATTAAACGCGGCTGCGGGTCGGAAAGACGGGGAATTTCACCGCGCGAGGATCCATTAGTATCGACCGTCGCTTACTGTCGAATTAATTATGACAGTATTAAACGTCATAATGGCGCATTTGGAACATGTCCTAGAGTTCGATGCTTTTTTCATGGCACGGCGATTTGATACAATTTTTATGGCACTCACGTCGTACAAAGAATACAGGCAGATTAAATTAGCTCCTTTATTTCTTCCGGTAAAATCTTATGCTCCATCATTTGGATACAACATTGTAATATAAAAAATAATTAAGTATCCAGTTTTTATAAATATCCATTTTAGTTGATGTCATTACTTTTGTAGAAAACATAAAAATTTTTTCTTTTAACAAAATATATCCAAACAATAAAATTATATAATTCTTGATTGGATGGCGTTTATGCTTGGCGTCTTTTTTCACATCTCTTAAGAAACATGGCACTTACGTCATACAAAGAATACAGGCAAATTAAATACAAACCAAATGACAGTATAACGCGGTTATTGTTGCCTGAGTTATATCAATCATATTCAATTGTGACTAAAATTCAGAAACAATTAATGATAATAGTGGACGCTTCGACTCGAATTTAAGTCATGTTCGGCCCAATAAATATTCCTCTTCGCGGTTTTTGTTCGAGCAAACGACGAGTGCTTTTAGATTCTTTAATCAAAAAGTACTAAAGTAACCAGGCGGTCAATGATCCAACGTAATCAACAAATCCAGAAACAAAAGGATTGTAGCTCGAAGTCGTAAGGTCAGAAAGATCCGCAAATGTATTGTAAAACCATGTCAGTACAATTAAGATACTAAAGTCAAAGAAGTGAAATAGATTAAAAGCGTTAACCGCGCTGGACGGCTGACGAACATGGACTGGCAATGAGTAAATGAGCGCTTATCGAATTTTTGACGAACAACGACGAATGTTTGGAAAAATTTGACAAGGACGAAGCGAGCCACGGGAGCGTATGACAACAGCAAGTGATACAAAGTAGCCAAAATGATATTGTAATAACGCTGCATCGCGTCGCACGTCTTTGAACCACACGGTTTCATTATACATCGCATTACAATATATAATAAAACCGTGATTTTATATACGTAGTCGGTTAAACAACTCCTGACAAGGAAGCGATTTGTCGCGCCGGATATTTTATTCCAGATAATCATACGCCGTGTTAGAGGTAGGTCGTTCGGCTTGACAATGTATATACATTGATTAATGGCACCGTCTTCATGCCCGAATAAGGAAGATCTTGACGTCCGTTAAACCGCGCGCGTAAATCTTGCCCTTTTCTTTTTACTCGACGCACCGCGAAGCGATACGGATCACGTGCTATCAAGCTCATGCCGCACTCTTCGCATTTCAGATACATCCGCGCGCGGTATGCCATTAGTGCATTTATCAGGAACGACCCAACTGCGTTTCGTGTAAAACAGTAGCGCTTATTTGCCGTAAGAGGAAGAGCGTTTCGAGATACGCAACGATATGAGAGCTACGGCACACGGAGAACGTCGAGGTGTAAGAAACGATCTAGCGCCAAGTTAAATCGTCGTTGCAAAAAAGAAAGGGTAAGAAAATGAAATACAATAGCCGAAGACGTATCGGCCGCAGTGATCAGTACCGAAATAGAGACATTCGCCGGCAGATTCATGTAGTACCTACGTATCGGCTAATCGTCAATGGCCAGAAGCGTCGGATTGGCGCAATCGCCCCCCTCCCGATAAAATCAGCACGATACTTCTCGAGACGAGAAGGTGCGCGGCTGCGATAAAGTGTGGTCAGAAGTATATACGCCCGAGGTACGATCTACTACTACTTAATGCCGCTCTACACGCTTCGCATTCGATCTGAGCACATACTAACAGCCACTTGCGGCGCAGCCACTTCGGACGAAAATTAATCATCGAAATCAGCCGGACGCCGATTAAGGGCGATCACCTAGGCAAATCGTTAAGCGTGCTTTTTGGCGGTTGATGTCGGTTCTACCTGTTGTCGGGGCGGCCAATCGAAGGCTCGAAAAAAAATTTCCCACCTGGTAATTTCTGCGTGGCGGCGACGGGACGGGAGAAAATTGCAAGACATTGTAGAGGAACGGCCGGCGAAATTTTCTTATCCGAGACCAATCCATTTTGCAAAATTGCAGCCTACGTAATAATCTGCACTTTGTAGCTCAGACTTGGTCTACCAAGTCTTCGTGTCTCGCGACAGGCCAGGGGTCTATTGATTACTCAGGGGATCGTTAGATATTTTCGATAATTTCGGCTCAGACAATTTCGGCGCCTTGTAAACGCACGCAATCAACGTTTCACGGTTTCACCTCCTGATAAACTCATCAATATTTCATCGCTGTTAATGTCCGTTAAAAACAATAAAGTTATAGAAATATATTATCGCGGACATTCGGCTAGACGTTACCAACTTAAGCTACGTAAAATTGAAACGAGTATCTCTGCCACGTGTGTGATACGTTATTCTTTTGAGGCAAACCGGTGGGTGAAACCTCGTGAGCTTCGGGCAGTTGTTTCTCGTAAAAACGAAAGAAAATAACAAGTAGTGAGAATACAGCATCCCGCATGACCGGTCTGTACCATCTATAGCGATCCGGCAGTTAACCGGCTTTGTACGGTGCACCGTGATCAAGTCTGCCGAAGTGAGATCCGATGAAGCACGGATTGCACCTCGTAGAAATTCGTTGCCGGCGTCATATACAATTTTGTAATGTCAAATAAATATAATAACCACCAATTTTCCATTTAAATATCTAATATGTTATGCAGCAGATAATACATCGCGATATATTATTTCACGCGTATAATTTACAAAGAGCATATGAAACGTTTCGTACGTAATCGTATGTGGTAAGTTTCGTTGCATGCGATATCAAAAATTAAAACCCATAGAATTTTCCATTAAAAAAATATTATATATCATTGGACCGTGTATAACTCCGATCGAGCCTCCGATTCCTGATGTCAGAAGGGATGTCAATGGAGTAGATAGATCACCACTACGCGAATAAATCATCGAGTTAATGTCACGAGGTAGAAAGAAGATATGGCGCAGAACGCGATATTGATGTCGCAGTCAGAAAAAAAGTGCCACGTATTATGTTGAATGTTGCGAAAAATTCATTGTAAAAGAATTAATCCAATCTTGGCGGGGACGTAAGTCTAAACCATTTTGCGCTCTAATGAAAATACCAAATGTGTACGATGGCGCGCAGGGTCTGCAGAACGTTTTCCCGCATCCCCGTGGTCTAGAATCGAGGAGAGAAATAACAGTTCCACCGATCGAGAATATGGTACGTGTCATCTTCGGCTTAGTGTCCAGTCCGGTCTCGGTGCTGGTCTCAAGACGACGCGCTAAGGGAAGAGATGGATCATTCATAGCGGCAGCGATGAATCATGAGATGGCTAGGACAGCTTACTAGAAAACCGACGCTAGAGACGGGGAGAAACGGAAGAGGAGGGAGATACGAAGGCTAAATATAACACAAACAAAGAAAGAAGCGTCGAGGCTCTCGAAGTATGTCGAAAAAATGATGCTGGTTGCGATAAAGATAAATTAATAGCTTCATTATCAAATGATACGATGCGGAGTAGCAAACTATGCTAAACAAGTTCTTAGATTGAAATTTTCAATGTACTTGTTGTTTCGCAATATTAATAAGTTACAAGCTACGCGTTGCGAAGGCGATAAATAATATCTCAACCTTCGATTCGAGGGAAAATATTTTGTTTAATATATAAAAACGTATAAAAATTGTATTAACAGTCAAGTGAAAAAGTGGACGTGTATATAATAATTCAAGTGTGGCACGAGTCTATAATTAAAAGAGAGATCATTTGACACCGCGTAAAAATTAATGTTATTGTAGGAAAAAGGAGGAGAGCGAGATAAAATAGAAGAAAGATAGGATGATGAATAGCAAGAGATGAAACAGGAAAAAGCGGAGGACGAAGATATGGGAACGGAGGTTGGAATCTTCCGGAAGTATGTCCGACGTACCGTCCGTGTTATTCCATTTTTCAAAAAATAAAAGCGACCGCAGAGTTCGCGGCTCATTGTTTGGCCCTTCCGACTGTTTGCGTAGCTTGTGAATAGGCTTACGAAGGGTGGATACGTTGTACACGTACGCGTGGGTGATGTGTGCGCCCGGGTTGACTTTCTGTTAGAAGAACGTCACTATAGAACCGAAGAAAATATTATCACTTTTGTCCCACCCCTGTGACGCTCCCACTGTTTTCACGAGAATCCGCGTAACGCAGGAGTGAATCAATCGTCCGTATTTCTTTTCGATTTATCAGTGCCGGGGAAGGAAAAAGTTCGTTTCATCGACATTTCACTTCGACGATCCCTTTCTTTCCCGACCCTTCATTGTCATAAATCTGGTAACGAGACCAACTCGATGAAACTGTACCCTCGCGAGATTTGCCCGTGCTATCCATTTTACGTTCTTCTGTCTATCGTGATCGATCCGGATAATTAAAAAGCCCGCGGATAAGTGGTTCTACTAATCGAATGACGGCGGAATAGAGAGTAGCACTTGTGCGGGAACCCGCCGCGCGTTGTCTATTCTCATCAAGGTCAATCGACCATATCGTAAATTATTATAATGCAAGAGAGACAACCGGGTCTTAATGCACACATTTGCGTTCAACGAGTACCGGCGCTTATAAAATAGCGCACAGTGACGATAATGCGTCTGCATGACCTAGTAGGTTGAGACGCGCCGTTGAACAAAAGATACGCATTTAAGGAAGCTTTTCACGTTTCGTGTTTTAATGTTGGAAGAAGTCGGGGTAGATAACGCCGCGCGATGTGACGAGGATGATGACGTCACGCGTCAGATGGTTAACAGCGAGAAGGTAATTAACGTTGAGGATGCTTCATCAGTCAAGAAACTAACCCCTCGGCATCCGCCATTTCCAAGGACACAACTCGTCGTATCTTTATTTCAGTCGAACAAGGACGGGTGACATGCTAGAGTGATTATTAATTTAACTATGCCGCGCACTAATGACAACTAGTTATCCTGACACGATAATTACGTATCGCGCATTTTGCCGACGACGATAACGATTAACTTCGTACTGCTCCGTAAAACTAATTAATTAATAATATAACGCGTAAGCTTCGGCACATGTACATAGGATATTGCAGGGAGAATCGATAGCGACGTCTTCAAAATCTTGATGAAGAAATTTCAGTAGCTTCAATTGCTTTATTCGCAAGTCCTCTGAGTTTGCAAAAATTTACTAAAGATTATCGCATTGGTATTATTGAAGATAAATGATAAAAGGACATTCGAACGTCAATTCGCAGCAAAGACAATGGTAAAGCGCGGCAACCATATTTTAGCAATATGGCACGCAGCCAAGCCCATCCCTGATCCTGAGGTATTTACTTCTGTTTGCCGTCATTTAGGCCATGAGAATGTGGTACATAATTTCGGACAACTTTCTTGTTTTTGTTTGGGTAGCTACCGGTGATAAATTTTACTGGAGCGGCACGAAGGAAATAATAAAGACAGAAGGTACGTAACATGTGCTGCTATTCTGTGTTGCGGGCTAGGGTAGGTAGGCCCACAATTCTGACTCGGTTACGTCACAGCATGTCTTATGAAACTACTATACAGAGCACAGTGTGTAAGGCAATAAGATGCTCTTTCCCTGAGCCATAAATCGCTCAAATTTAAACGTAGTGGCGCAGACCGGTTACATAGACATATTTCAAGGCCAGTTTCCCTTAAATCTGGCCTCTTTCTTCTGCTTTGTACAAAGAGATCGAATACTTGAAAATGCTTTATTCAGCGTTACGGTATAAATAGAGAAAATTTATATCGAGATAAGCTTCTCGCGTGGAACAAGCGCGCTCGATATATGAGGCGAAAGTAACACGTTGAGGTGATGTCTTCAATTCTGAAATCAAACAAGTGGCGATAATGCGACCAGAATTCAATGCGGTAACAATAAAATCGCTATCCGTTCCGGAGATCAGAAGCGAAAAGGATGGCGAAACGCTAAAGCGTGAGCTCGAGCAATGAAAGCAAGAGAGCAGCAAGTGGCTCGTACGTCAGCCGGTGGCTCGTAAACGTCAGCGGTGGTGCTCGTAAACGTAAACGCGATGCTATAAGGGGATGTACAGCGGCGCAGCGCCGGGGAGTCACCATAGCATAACAGTTAAAGAGATACATGTATATGTATAGAGAGAGAGACGATCCATTTAGCGGTTTAAACGGGGTCGTTATATCGCCGTTTACAACGAAACAATCTGCTCCTGAATATCTGGACACGTGTCGTGAGATTTAGAACGGGCGGAGCGAAATGTTAGATTACCGCGGTAAACGGCTTTGAGTGCGTGCATGTGTGTATTAATCCTTCCATACTAATGCAAATTGAAACGATACTAATTTTCCTTCATAACATTATTGCTTCGTTTTCGTTCAGATAAGACATTTTCTCTCTGCACGTGTCGCGTCCGCGCTAATATTTTATTGTTTTCCCGGAAGAGCATATTTAACATTTGTAATTAGCCACGTAAACTTCGAAAATAGTGCGAAAAAGCTGGAGCAAAGTAAGAAACAAACATCGAAGTGCTCTGCACACTATTATTGTAATGTACAACATTTATCTTTACCATTCAAAATGTAAAGACAAAAGATTTAAAATCTCAGACGCATATAGTATTTACGAAATCGTTAAAAAAAATGTTGAAATAACAAGGAAAATTAATTTGTTAGATATTGTCGGTGTAACGTTTATAAAACCTAATTTTCTTATTATGGCTTCCCAACGCAATTTCGTGGCAACATAAATCTCATAATTTCCGCCTTAGCAACAAATAATAAATTATCGCGGTAGATTCATCTGATAACTTGACTTGCTACATAATAATCTCAATTAAAGATGAAGATTTATTAATAAGCAGCCACCAGCCTGAGGGATAACAATTAAGGGGTGCGCCGGATGAAATCAAAAGGCGACAGAACAAATGCGCATCGAGCGAAAGACACTGGCAAATTTAATAAAAGCCAGAAAGCTAGGGAATGGCTACAGGGATTATTGAGTGGCAGAAAAGACGAAGCCATCGAGTTTTCGAGGGTTAGTGATTAAACTGGGGGATTGAATTCTAGAGATCGAGTGAGTATGCCGCCGAATCCTGCCGTGGTATTTGTGGGATAAGCGGAGGAAGGGGTTGAAACAACAACGTTCTGTGTTTAATCATGTCTGACCGAGCAAGGGGACCATCTGACGGGGATGGAATTTGCATAGTTGGGGCTCACGTGTTCATAGTCCTTATTGTTACATCGCGAAAAGAGAACGTTTGCGTTAAATTGAACTCTGCGTCAAGTTCGAACATTGTAATTGTAGGGAAAATTATTTTATTGCAAATTAACGTTTCGTCACGTTTATCTTCATGAATGTATGGCCATAGATCCTATTTTCTCGCAATTATTACGAGAAATGCATGTGTGTAGAGGAAATACAAACGCTGTATGAGAAAGAAATTATAACAAAAATTAATTTTCGTCAACACGATATACAAATACAAATTAATAATGTTTGACCAAGGAGTAAATAACTCAGTTAAATTATGCAGATTACCTTAAAACAATGGTATTAATCTGTATTGTGCAATATAATGCAATTGTCATAATATCACGATAATAAATATAATATATGAAAAACGTATGAGGCGACTTGTGATTTAGTCGCAATAATGCTTCAAAAGAATTGCAAAATTTTGCACAAAAAGTTACGGCAATAATTGAATATAAATTTTCACGTAAGTACGATACCAGATTAGAAATATAACAAAAGGTCGAGACGACGACGGCACGAAACGGCAGGAAAAGGGCACAAAAGCATATGAAACATAAAGTTGCAGCATGAAGACGTTCCATCCGAAAAAGAGAATATGCACGATATCTCAATCGCCGATAAAACCAGCAATAACTTACAACACCACCCAGAAGGAAGATTGCGGGTGCGGCCGCGAAAATAAGAACGATAGGAAATGCCAAAATTATGATAATGATTCGGAGCCGTTTTCAGTTAAGACATTAGGCGACGTGTATAATTTAGACGAAAGCCAGACCAGTAAGTAAAGACCGTGTAGCATCGACTCTCGTAATAATAAACTTTAATATATATTATGCAGATTGCAGTTAAACTGGTGCACATATTTTTATCTATATATCTCTCTTTCCAATATAATTTTATCAATAAATGATCGCGTGTGCGTAGCATAAAATTGAAGACCCCTGCTTACGTTAATCGCTCCAAGTACTGTCTGGTGTATTATTACTACTATTATTATTATTATTATTACCTTCTTAACATCTGCGTATATTTTATAAACTATATAAACTGTAAAATATATATAAATATCCTATTGTGTAAAATATTGTCGTGATAAAATATTAAATGTATAAGTCCGAGTGTACGAGTTGACGTAATTTATTCAACGTATTCTTTTGTTTCTAATAAAGTGCATTGGATAAACAGCTGGACGAAGCCACGATGTGTCGTAAACGGCGCATGTTGCTGAGCACTGCATGCGCCCCTGAAGAAAAATTAAACGCGTGCAATGTGCGGAAAGATTGGTAGGGTGCGGATGAGTATCGGGTAGAAAGGCGGAAAAAGGTAAGATGATGGTACAAGAAGGATAATAATCCGTAGTTTCGATCAAGATTATAGCCGCGGTAAATGAATAGTTTACGAGCAGCGAAAATGAGACGGGTAAAATGTTAAGCCCTTCACCGGGATCGAGTGGTGGAGCCTCTTTTATACACCATTCACCTGTAATAAACTTCAATGTTAAATGTCTTTATTGCGTTTCTGAAGCTAGTCCTCTGCGTGTATGAGATAATTGATATGAGCAAACCGAAAGGCGTAGTGCGCTAGTCGTGTCCCGTCTGCGAATTACACGCAAGATATCCGTGCTAAAAGGACAGATAAGTATTTAATGACCAGTTTTGTAACGGCTTGATTCTCGGTCAAAGAATCTCATCCGTCGCGTTCGAATCTTGAATCTTAATCTTCCACGGAAGCAAGTGTCAGTCACATCATTACAGTGAATTCACGATCTACTTAAAATAGATAAGAAAATAAGATAATGATGACTGGATCGTAATACAAAAACGATATCTCGAGGGTTCAAAGACTCTCGGTTTCATTTATTTCTTTCACCGATCGTGTTATTCACTTTAGTCGGAATTACAAGGTCTTAAAATAAATTTTCGTCATTGATTGTAAAGTGGGTGATAGTCGGTAGTAATCAATATTATTTTTCAGATAAAGCACATCAGTTTCTTTACAATATCTGTTTCGCAACCGAATTTTACATATTTTATATTTCTCTATTTAATAAATAAATAACTAAATAAATATTCTCTTTCTCCGTCAGGCAGCCCGGGTAATCTAGCCGATGCCGTTGAAATCCTAGTTTTGGGCGAAGCCACCATTCATCCTCTGACGAGACAAGTCGTCGATCAAACGCACGTCTGCCCCTAACTAGGGTTCGGCAAAGATTTAAATCAAGAAATCAAACAAAATGAATGCTGCATACCGTCGGTAGACAGGTTAGGCGTCAACCCAGCAGGTCTATCTGGCACGTAAGTACATGCTGCGAGTATGTTCGGGACTGCAGAATGCACCAATCGATACATATCTCCCATGTGCATATATACAATCTACGCCCGCGCCTGTATACGCGCGCATGGAGCGTGTGTGTACGTATATACGCGGACGTGAGCTTGTATCCGAAATGAATTGACCGGTGCGTAGTTGATGGACGTAGCGGGTGGCTCGTTATGCTTACAGCCCGCCCAGCAATCAAGAAGAATTCATACGCCTGACGTGTCGCTCATGATGGAGGTCCAAGCCACGTATCATCCATCTTTTGGGGTCTTCGCAACAGTATGCGATGCGGCACATGGCGAAAACTTGAGTTCCGTTCTCTCAACTTTTTGCACAAAGTTAATTTATGAGATTTAATAAGGGAAAAAAGGCACGCGCTCATTAGTCGATAAAAATGATGGCATTGTAACGAATTAGATATAAGAAAAGCCATCGATTTCTCTCAATCTCACGGAATCGTTGACGATTATTTCCGTAACAGTCGGATTCTTTTGCGCCCAAATCGCTAATGGTTTAGACGCACGTGGAGCAACGGTATTGTTCAATGTTGTGCGACTTTTCCTAAAATTAAAAATATGTTTTCTCCCCCGGGGAAAAGAGGCCAATTATAAAAGTGTCAATGCGAAAGTATTCGCGATAACATCCATACACGCGCATGCGGATAATTCTCGAGCGACCGACTGCCGCTAATTAATGACCCACTACTGTAGAGATAAGGTATAACGCAGATTCTTTCCCTTCGAAGTTTCTTTCTTCGTGCTCGGGGATGGCTCGTCGCGGAAAAGGTGGATGAAAGCATCGGCTAGGTCGGTGTTGGCCATAGTGTGAGTTGAAAGGAGAGAAAGAAGGACGATGGAAAAGCGAGGAAGAGGATGAGGCGGGAGGGGGTGGTCGACGTGGCTTGGGGGAGTTTTTCTCGTTCCCGGCTTCCGTCTCCTGGGACGCGAAGCGCGAGGATCTTTTTGCTCGCCTCGGCGGAGGATCAGACGTCCCACTTTATCTCCGACGACCCGTTCAACCCCTATCCCTCCCCCCGTCACCCTCGTTCTACCTCTCTTCGACCCGCGTTCTATCCTACTGCAGCCCCCGTTGCGCCCCGGTTTCTACCCCAACGTCATCCCCCTACCCTTCTCACGTCACCCAGAGCTATGGTTGATCACGTATAGGAGGAGCCTCTAGCAGCGTCTAGAGTGACGCGCCGTGGAGGAGCCATTTGTCATCCATCAGCACACGGTCCTATCTACGCAAGATTGCACAAGAGAGTCTGATCCAACTTGGCCTTATTGCGTTGCTTATCATTCTTCTACGCTATTCAACGTTGCACGATAGAACACTTTGGAAACAATTAATTTTTTGGCGCTTCTAACAAATAACGTATGCATTACGAATTACATAAATCGCGCCAAGAGGAAAGCTATATTGTAACTGCAGACGTTTTATTACTTACTAAATATGGTGAACACATTGTACAAAATGCGTCGCTGAAGACAAATTGATATGTTTAATGTTTAGATGGTGTCTATTGTCGAGGGTGTCGTTTATACGGGACGATTAACAGCAAATGGGGGAGGAAAAAAAGGAAACGACTTCGAGTCCGAAGAAATAAATCTTATAAGTAGGCAGTTCACGATACAAGCGGCGGTCACAAATCCGCGGATAAGCCATTGGAAACGAAAGTCCTGTTGTCGAGGCTGGTGTTGACCAGAATGCAGTATACATTGGGGATAAACTGAAGGGTAGAAAGCTGCAAGGAAAACGAACGGTCTGATCGAATCATCATTACAAACGACCCGACAATTTGAGGCATGCGCCGTTGTATATATATTGCTTGTTATATATCGATTGCCGTACTTGTTCGTGGTACCATCCCCAGCCTGCTGATAACTCAGATATTTTCCACGTCCGCGCGCGTCAGAAATTACACCAATCACGTAGCCGCTTAAAGTTAGTATTACCGGCAACAAACTTCTAATTTATTTCACGAGAGTCACGTTAGATACCGAAAACATAAATTCATATAACATTACTTAATATGTTTCCTATGACCAGAGAGCATCGGATGAGCAGACACCTTTTCGATGGCGGCACTTATCGACGTTACTTCATCGACACGATAACGTACAAAAATGTATTAAAAAAAATTGTAATCCATCGTAGAACTCTATGAAAAAGAGCCTGCCGATACGAGCGCGAGCAATTAGTTAAATACGTAGGTTCTTCTGCGCGATACGCTTCGCTGTGGTAGGAAGGAGAGGGAGAGAGAAACACAATGGATGATATAGGTATCGCCAATTTTTCTCCCGTCCGCTAGATTTTTCAATGTAACTTGAGAGCCGCTCCCTCGCGAGGTCCCAGGGCACAGGAATGGATGAACAGGCAAGGAGAGAGGGTAGCACGGGGGTCGCGGCGACAAGAACACAGTGGAGGATAAGAGAAAAGAAGGACAATTGTGAGGGGCGCAGGAGATGAGATAGACACGGAAAGAGAAAAGGCCAGGCCCTATTTCTCCTGCGAGGGAATACAATAATGCTGAAAAAAAGGAAAAGGAAGGGAAAAAAGGAATGCGAGAGATGGGAGAAAACGAACGAATCTCGGCGCTATCGTGGCTGCATCCACGACTGCGGCGGAAAACCTGGCGGCGAACAAGGGGTCGCGGAGGGTGTCGGCGGAGGGAGATGCCTCGGGCAACGGTGTCATTAATAAAAGTGTCAATGATGTCAGTGGACTAATGTTGGTAGTCACTCGCTCGCTGGGTGGATTGGGGCGGTGGCATCACTCGGCGTCCTATCGAAGAATTTCACCCTCTCCCCGAAGGTTGAATCGTTTTCGACCGAGTCGCTCGTTTGATTCGCTCCTCTCCGATACTAATAAGAGAACCACGTCTTGCCGCGTTCGCCGCGTGCTCTTATTTCTTGCCGCATGCGTGAGATAACTTCTTCAAGTTCACCTCCGATTTTCCGCTCGCCAGAAACTTCCACTTACGACGGAAGGGACACCCACCTTCTCGCGTATCATATTTGAATAAATCCATCACGTTACATCTTTTTATTCTCCGCATAGCTATTTAACATAGAGGTGAAATGTTAAGACTTTTCCACAAAGTAATTACATCTCTTATTGGAACACGCATTAAAAGTGCATTAATGTTCCAACTATAGCTCGCTACACAATCCCCGATTCTTTCCCTCTCAGCCTCATTTCCACCCTCGCGAAAGCTTTACATTAATTTTGCCGAAATTGCGTGTCCTGCCTCTTCGTTTCAACCAGCACTCACAACCGAGGGAAACTCTTGAGATTTGGTTTTCGTATATTTAGAAAATTTTACTTTTAACCTTCTACAGTTGATTACTCGCTCCACATTTAATGAAGCCGACGGGTCTACGCGTATATTTAGCTCGACTGAAGAATATATTATTTTTTTCAATTAACATACGCGTGAGGTGTACGAGATAAATTATTTAATAATCCTCAGGACAATGGCGCAGAAGCGGATCCGCGATAATATAGTATAATGCTGCCATTGCTCGGGAACAAAATGCAATTTTGCATTCAATTACATATCGCCTATAGTGAAAAGAAGAGTCTCTTCTCGGTAAGAGTGCAACGTGTATCGATACAAAGCGATAGAACGGGTTTGCAGATCGGAGATTGGTGCGCGCGGGAATATCTAATAAGAACCTAGAACTCATCCATCCTACCGCGGAGCACTCCAGGGGCTGTCACCGTGAGCGTCAGCATACCGTGGAGAAGGGGTGATTTACATAGTAATAATATCGAGATTCTGGACTATGTTACAGAGCATGTGAGTTTTTCATTACGTATTTTCATTACGTACGAAGAGCGCGATTATCGAACTATCAAGAGAGTCAACGGCGCGACAGAATTCTTCCCAAATAATTCAATCTTCCGTGGACAAATTTCGTTTCGCAGAAGAAATACAGACAATATCTGAATAGTATGTTGTACGATTTGAACACGCTCGCAAAGTCATCTATTCAAATCTGTTTCCGATAATCTTTCGTCAAAGCGTTTTGTCTGATATTTTAATAACCACTCAAAGTAATAGGAGCCATCAGCAAAAATAACATCATCGATTTCTTGCCGCCATTTTATCCACGCGATTGTTGAGAGAAGGAATTTCTCTCGTCCCTACATGAAAGAATCGGCCCTCCAACAGCAGGACGGTATTTCTTCCGGACGTTCTGCCGACGGCGTTGCGCTTCTTTCATCTTGCAGGAATTTAAGAGTTATCGCCGATGTCAGGAATTCCGGGAATCTCCGGCTAGACGCCGGGTAAACGACAAGAAGGGGAAGTGACGAGAGATGTAGATGAGAATTGGCCGATTAGAATATCAAGAGGTTAGTACAGCCCGGTGGTATGACGCTGACATAATAAGTAGGCGGGATAAACAATAAAAGGGGTAAAAGAGCACGAGGGTTGCTCAGTGTCTCCCTGCGGACAAAGAGGGTTTAGAGTCTGGATCTACCAGGGGCTTTTGACGTCTCCTTTCGCGCGTGAGGAGCACAATGTTAATTAACGAGAGAAGAACGGCTCGGCTACATTCGCGATTCTCAATCAACGGATGGCATTCACGAGCACGTCCGAGTCTCGCGACAAAGGGAGACGTGTTAATGCCTTAGTTGCGTTGCGCAGTTTGTTTATGAGCAGCTCCTGGCCCTTCGGTGTCAAAATTTTCAACAATTAAATATAAATTGCAGCAAAAATGTGATTTCCCTTGGAGGTAAAGTTAGATAATAATTAACTCGCCGGACGCGCCGTATGATCGAGTCGCAGAATAAATCATCGACTGGCATCGACCGGCGACAGAGCTGAATCCTAATACACTAATATCCCCCGTCCCCTTCTTTATCCAATCTTTTTGCGGGCAGATATTTTTTGCATAACTCTACCATACGACTATTCCCCTCTCGTCGCCGCCATCAGCACCTCCCTCTCCGAGCTTTCTCTCCCTTGCTTCCCCCGCCGTTGAGCGAGCCAGCCTAGATCCCCACTCGTCCCGACCACACGTCCCTTTTCCCTCCACTCTGACCAACTTCCACGACCTCTCCTACCGACACCTCATCTCTCGGCTCTCTCTCCCTTCTCTGCCCCTACCTCACCGCCGCGGTTCCAAACGTTGTACACGAGGCTGCGGCTAAGAGCAGAGCGACGTCGGCGACGCCACGCACCCCGACGTCGCCCTGACGCGCTCTACTGACGCTGCGGAGCGGAGATTAATGGCTTCGGACTCTGAAATCCTGGAAAATAAATAGCGAGACCCCGGTGGCGAGAGAGGGAGTCCTGCGGAGCAAGATGCGGTCCCTCCTTCTCCGTGGCTCCGTAGCTCGCCTTCCCGCTCGCTGTACGAGGGAGCGAGAGAGGAAGGATCGCAGCTTCCCGAGGGACCTACCTACCACTACCACCGCCGTTGCTGCCCATTTCTTTGTAAGACAGTGCCGGGCTGTCGATGAGATGAAGGGAACAATGTGCCTATTGAAAATCTCTATCGTAACCAATTATTTTATGCGTAAAATTTAACAAGAGCAAGCTCATCTAAGCAATCAACCTGTAATGCTTATTACTTAACTATTACGGATATTCATATGTATTGTATACATACGTCTGTCAAGACATGCATTATACGTTATGGTCAAAAGTTAAATTGTGTTAAGCACTAGGCAACCGGTACGAAACCACCATCTAATTGTAGCGTCGTTTGCATAATACGTGGTCTACAAGTCTCTCCCCTATGCGCTTGTTTGTCTGTGCTTCTTTCCTTCTTCTCTTTATTACGTTCTTCTCGCGTTCCACCTTTGCGTCCAGATCGTTCTCCGTCCCCATTCGTAACACCAACCAAAAGATTAATTGCTAATTCTTGCTACTGCAACCAGTTGCTACTAAACACGTATGGAGGCCCCGCAAAGGTCAAGGGACCGCCTTGCGTATACGCGTTGAGTAAGAAATATACATGCGTTAATGAGATTCCTCTCGCGAACTTGCTTGATGATTAAAAGCATAATAGGGACAGACTATAAGGAATCAACTCGCTCGTGTTATACAATCTGCTTCAAGAGTATACACTTGGAGAATAAACTATAAAAACCCCGTTTTCCACTGTCATAAGCGATGATTCAAGACGCACTTCTATATCTTTTCAAGTCATTCCGTTGTAATTATTATACAAAATTGCAGGAAGTTATTAAAAACGTACAAATTGTTTTGTTGCGCAAGTAATTATTGTCTGCCAGTTGCAATTACAAATCAATAAAATATAAATGGCCACTTGTGCTACATAAAAAAAGGGTTGTTATATTTTTTAGAAGTATAATAAAAAAAATAGAGAACACAAACACCGCGAGGTTTCGTTTAAAACATTCATAATGACTACAAATTACAAGATTGCACAAGAGTACACTTCTCAAGTCATTAATACTTGCATTTTTAAGCTTAATTAAATGATTTAGCGTCTACGTTATTTTTCAGAATCTTTGTATTCAAGACCAGTTTACTACTGCAATTACGTCGTTGCTTCTTGTAACTATCAATCGATTTGTTTTGCCACGTGATGGTCTATAATAAAATCTCAATTACGGCCTGGACCATTCATTAACTCTGTAAAAACTAGTTCACCGCAAGATGCGATATGCATAACTATATAATTCTCCACTCTAATAAAGTCTAGCAAACGATTAAAATGTTCTCCGATACAATCATCATAATTACTATAACGCAATACGCGTCCTCAAATTTATAAGTAGGTTGTTATCAATTTTAATGCACAACAATTCCGAGTATTTCATTATACGCTGCGCCCCCCTTCGAAGCAATATATCCCTTTTCCACAAGATTTAAACACATGCAGTTTAACATCGTACCAATAAAAATATTGTTCAATATTTACATGTATTATTCTATCCTCTCTTTCGTAAATTGATTAACGTAGAAAATCACAGCTAGTAATTTTGTTCCGTCACATTCTTCGAAGATGATTTTAATTTTTTAGCATAACGAAGAGAAGAGAGTAGAGGTGAAGGGTGATTTGATTCATAGGAGGTGGGGGTAGAATAGATCGGCATGGTGTCTCTATAGACACGAAGGTGGAGGGCAGGGGGAATCGTAGCGTGCAGGGCCGTGCCAAGGCAATATCCATAGGAACACCCCGTCAGAGGGAGAGACGTAGAGACGTGCAATCAATCACAAGGGACCCTGCTGCCATGCTCGTGGCCCTCATATCAGCCGTAATACACAGTAAACATTTTTAACTTTGCCACGTTATTAATATTAGTTGCACGTCCCGTACGTCTTACAACTTTTTCCTCGTATCATATACATATACAATATATTTTTTGTGCCGAATATACGTTATGAGAAATTTACATAATTCGAGCGCGGCGTAACGTCTTGTTGAATTGTCGAGTGTGAATTTAGCAAGAATTGTTTAAGTTCTCTCTCATGTATGGGTAAAATGCGATTGTAACATTAAAATGTCAGATGCAGCGTTAAGTACGAAGCAGTGTTCAAAATTATACCGTCGTTACGACCGCGAGTTTCATATGAATTGTAACCCGCGGTAAACATTTTTAACTTTGCTAGGTTATTAATAGTGGTCGCCCTCCGCGCGTGTTCTCTTTTTCGTATAAACAAACAAAAAATGGGATATAAATTGTGAAATATCAACTAATACAGCTAACGAGCCTTCGGAGAAAATAGAATGTATGTCGCGCGGCATTATTTTATGATGGTATTATTAAATATTTAAAATTGCATCGTTATCGCGCTACTCACATTTGCGGTAGAAGTCTGATTTTCATGTTTATGGTATTACGGATTTCAGTCGCCATCTCTGTATCGCGTTACGTTTCGCAATTTTACTATGTCAACGCGAACTTTATAAAAATAAATATCGTATAGGATATTAGAATTGTTCATTTTCTTGATGATCCTCTACCAAAAACGTTAATTCGGTATGACACTTTGTCATTTCACGTTGATGCGAATATCATGGCGTCCCATTCCCTACGAATCTCGTTCCCTTCTGCGCGAAGCACGAACGAAATTCATTGTCAAGGAATGCGACTGGATTTATTTGTCTGCAGTAGCTTTGATATCCCCAGCAGGCAAAAGAGTATCGTGCATAAATTTTGTCTTAAACTGATCTGCCATTAATCATATCACATTTGCCGCTAATATTTAGCTAGCGCAGCTCAATATTTCGCTATTTTAACTAGCGCCCGTAATTAAACAAATATAAATCATTCTGTTGAAAAAATTAATCGTTCCATTTTCAATTAGAACAGATATAGACAATGGAATCCATAATTCAGTTGATAATATATTAATACATAAAAATGTATAATTATTTGTAAGACTCTGTTAACGAATAATACGATTAAATTTTATTATTTGTAGCAACATTAAACAAAATAATAACACACACAATGTTCTTTTTTAGATTATTCTTCGAAGAAGCATCCAGACTTCAAATATCAACCATTCCGTATGCAGCTGGATATCAATTGTTACTTGCCAAAGAAAATCTGTAAAATATTTGACGGATTCTCTGTTTAAATGGTAAATTCCAAATACAACAATTTTTAAGTTTAAAAGATTATCAATTTTAAAGTATAATATTAAAAACGTTATATTTTAAGAGTTATCTTAAAAGATAATATTCCTACATTATAACATTATTATTTTGCTTACAGATGATGCCTTGGCAGACCAATGTGTCACATGAGAGTATAACTTAATGGCCCAAATGTCATTAAAATATTGCAAAATGTACAATCGGATGAATCAAATCCTTCATTGAATACTACAGAAAAGAAAAAACAGCTTTGAATTACAGTTAGGTTTTTATCTTCCAATGAGATACGTGCCGAATAGCAGAAGAAGAAAGTAAATGACATAATAGGAATTGCACAATATTCCAGTACTTTCGCTAAACGCTGATTAATAGATACGGAAGAAATATTAGAAGATAGTTTCTGTTTTATAGAAATTTTACATCGCCATGATATATTCTTTATATGTCCGTTTCAATTACTCGTTAATAGTTCATAAATACACATGTTGCAACCGCAATTGATTTTAATATTTTTGTAACTATTAGCGAATTCGGCAGCTTGCAATAATGCGCACCGAGTGCGCACCAAGACTTGTTCCGAGTCTACTCTTATATTTATGGTCATCTCAAGTATATGTTCGAAAACTATTTAACCAAAAAAATGATCCACACGAATACTATACAGATTATTTTACTGGCTAAGAAGTATTTCAAAAAGTATGTAAGACGATCCTTAAATATAAGAATTGGCTGTAAACAAACCTTAGTGCAAGCTGCCGAATTCGCTATATGTTTCTGCATATTTGACATCTTATTTCGGATAGCCTTTTAATCGTAGATTGTATTTCATGCATGCAAACTAAATGTTTTGAATAACGTAAAGTATTTTCTATTTAGTGTGATGTTTTAAATGCCTTTCTCTTAGAAAACTCATAATTTAATTATTTGAGACGCAGCGATTTTGATCGAGAAATATACGAGCCGCGATGGAAATTTTTCTTCGTAATATTTTAAGTGTAATGCATATTTAAATTGCACATTTAGATTAATATATTAATTAGACCGGTCGCTTTCTATAGAAACCGTTTTCCAAATGTTGTCGTGTCCAAGCTGAGTATTTTAATAATTAGAAATGCGCGCATACAAATTGCAATTTAGTTCCACGCTGTGTTTATCAGATATTTCGTTAATTCCCGATGAGAACTACATCGTTTCCCCTTTTACAGTTTACCCTACGACGGCTTCAATGGGTTTCAAACGCAAGATAATTCGATTCGGAAACTTTTCAAGTTTCTATCTCGATTTCACACTCGATCAAACCAGCTACCATGGCGCGTTTAGGGCTTTCGTGAGTCCAAAACTACTCTACATAGTACTTAAACGTAAGGACAGCAAAATTTTGAACAAATTTTATAGATCTGAAAAATTGTTTTAAATAAATAAAACAAATCAAAGGCTCTATCAATAAAACACAAGCGTAAATTAACAGGCAATAAGAGCCAATAAAGGTTATTGGGTGTGAAACATGTACAAATGTACAGTATAAATAAACAGTTTAAATATATATTTATACTGTAAATTTGTACATGTTTCACACCCAATAACCCGTGTTGGCTCTATTGCCTGTTAATTTATGCTCGTGAAAAATGTTTATTATAATATTTCAATAGTAAGATTTTAGAGGATCTTAGTAAAATTATAGTGCTGTGTGAACTTGAAATTGCAATAACGGAATGAATTTTTATGGTCGTTTCTGTTACAATATGATCCGCATATGGTTATCTCCGTGCGACGGGAAATGTATTCAATAAAAGAATCTAAAAGAACTAGATTATACATAACTTATATACAATTATTTTTTCTCCGTTTCTTTAATCTATGTTCGGCTGTAAAATTAGCATGGTATCCCGATTCGCTGCTATTTTAGAAAAAAAATATTCGGGGAATGAACGTACTGACAAGAATATATGCACAAAAATGTAAACATCAAAGAAGCGGGAGAAAGATACAGGATTGCCCATAAACCATGTTATCTGATCACATATCTGCACATGTATACATTTAGACACGCAACATTCCGCAATCGCAAAGCAGATTTCTGAAATATTCATTAGAAGATCGTATAAACGATCCTCTTCTCGAGACTCACAATTGCTAGGATACTATATAAGCTTCTCACCCTCCTTCCCCCATAAAATGAATAATAGCTAATCCTAGAATTTTTTTAAATATTAACTTAGTGTTAATGAGATTTCACGGATATAATCAACGTTAAAAAGTGCCGAGATTACCTTTCATCACATTTTAACGCGACAAACGCGAAATTCACTCGCGCAAAACGTATTTTAATTTGATTTTGATATAAAAAACGTTATCATTAATATCTTATCTCTGTCGCAGCGTGTGAATATACATAGTTTTGAACGTAACATTATATCTATTTTCCAACGTGACTACTTGAAACGACTTTGTTTCGCAAATATGTGTGTATAAAATTTACACAATAATATAGAAAACAATCTATCAGCATGAAAATTGTGGATTTTCGAATCTGCATCGCGCAAAGTTTTGTGAGATGTAAAAGGGCACTAATATCCATCATGCGGAATTGAGTTATATTTTAGCAGACAGTCATGCTTCAAAACGGTTCGTATAGTCATTAAGGCATCATTAATCTTGTGCTTTTCTTATGCGGACGACAATAAAGTTACTGTTAGAACAGGTGCTAAATTTAGATATGCCAACGTTATCAACTCAATTAGAGAACAACAAAGCCCGACAATGCGTACGAGAATTCGTCTAGCAGATTTAAAACGAAATTGTGCACGATTATGTCGCATGTTTCAAACTTGTTATTATCAAGTAATTGTTACAGCGAGCAAAATAATTCGTGTACACTAAATTAACAAAACGCCTTAGAGTTTTCTCACTCTGGGCTGATATTTTGAATTTGTTACAACATCATACTTTTAAGCGGCATCTTTTCACTCCTCGTGATGCAATACGCTTATATAATTACAAATAACGTAACGGTTCTCTCATTTTGGGACCTCGAAATTGCTTGGGCATAAAAGAAACTTGCGCGCACCCGTACGACAAATATTTCACGTCGTTTTTACCGAGCATTTTGCGAAACACAACGAAAAAATACGGTAAAAAATAATTGAAAACTCGCGAGAAACGACGAATTAAGTAGCAACAAAATGACCGTGCAATTTAGAAGATTGTCCGAAAAAATATTCACGCCTAAAGCCTAATCTACAATGCGCTTTCTGTATCTAGAAACATTCTACTTCAACAAATCGAAACGCTTAAAAAATTTGTCGACAAAGTACGATTATAGAACATACATATAATATACAATTTATCAACTTGCATAAATTTTGTAAACGGATTTATAGACTACAGAATGGAATGTTTCTAGACGCAGAGAGCACATGTAGATTAGGCTTAAATGTATTCAAGATGTAACATCTCAAAGTGTTTTCCACGTAATTTACGGCGTATCGCGACCTGGGCAAATGAAAATGCGTACGAATGCAGGTCGACACGACTACCTGTCGTTTTGTCGTAATTCGAAGTCGATCGACATGAACCGTACGACTTTGTAGGCCTTGGCCTGCAAAAGTATGCTACCTGCGCATTTCGTAAGGTCAGTCTCGAACCTTTTCAGCCTGAAACAACAATGCGCGTGTTTCGCGGGCAAATTTTCGTAATAAAGAAAGCTTTCAATCTGCTTTCCATGCGTATGCACATGTGTTGCGGCTTTCTTCCAGAAACTGGGGCAATTTATGACCTC
Source organism: Vollenhovia emeryi (assembly GCF_000949405.1). NCBI lineage: Eukaryota > Metazoa > Arthropoda > Insecta > Hymenoptera > Formicidae > Vollenhovia > Vollenhovia emeryi. The sequence goes on from NW_011967192.1 coordinate 908,311, forward strand.
CAAAACCCGAGACGCAATATTCGACCTAGCCGGCATACCGGCTGACATCTGACTTTTCTTCGCAGAATGTAACGTCACCGTTCGCACCAGATTTCCGACTTTACGTCACATATTTCTAAACGAAACGAAAATTTATCGCTTCGCAATAATATCCGTACGAGCTCGAAGATAGCATGTGGCGAGGCCGAAGAAAGGAGATCACACCATGTGCAATCTTTGCCCTAAAATAACCATAACATTTGGTTAAACCTGGCAATTGGTGTGTTACGAATCGCAGAACAATAGCGGAGAGTACAGTGGTATCTGCCTTTCCTGAGCCTCCAACGTTCGACGGATTTGCGAACTGCGTTTTTCATATACTGTCGCTAATATTTTGTTGTTGTCAACATTATTCTCTATTGGGAGCAATATTTAATAAAGAACAATGTTAACGATGTTAATAGAGAGTACAAAACGGAGAGTTTCATGGAAATAAATTCTATCGAACTTCGGAGGAAGCCCAGCGAATAATATTATAACTTCGTCATACAAAATCACTTTTAAGACTACGAAAATAAGATCATTTGCAACTTGTAATTATTTTATTACCATGCATCGGATCACTTACCAATCCCACAGCTATTCTACTTCTTTGCAATGCCACCAGCAACACGGACCGATGGCGGTGAACTGCGTCCGACGATGGAAAGCAGCTGCAACAGCGTGTTCTGATTAAATAATAAAACTGATCGTCTAATTTTGGGCATTTGTAAGTAACTTTCAATCCCAATCACCTCCAGCTCATCATCGCGCCTCGACATTTGTATTCGGAGACAATCTATTCATGACAATTCAAGGAATTATATTTTCCAAGAGCTCCCGGCTAAGTACTTGAACAAAACAATCATTTCAAACGAGCGTTATTTTGCGACGTCGAAAGAATCTTTACAAGGACAGTCTGCGCGTTGAAATCAGACTTGCAGTTTACGGTGGAACTTTCACCCCTAACTTCTAAATATGTTATTAGAATAGAATTTCTTCTTACCCACGATTTCGACCGCCTTCACGATGAACCAGGCAATCAAACTCTCGTGTCTCGGCCGACGCGAACGCGTATGACCGCCGAGTTTCAAAACCGTTGTAGGCGATATTAACCCTAACAATGCACGAACAATGAAATCGAGCTACTAGTGAAAATGAGAGCGTGACAACGTTGCTCGCCGGGGAGAAAAAAAATCGATTCGACAACCGGTCAACTTCTCGATCCTACCAATAAAAGGTGGCAGCACCTCGCCGCGATTTCTCTCGTCAGTGGCAACGTCGATGGCCGTATTTTTTTTCTCCGTTCACGTTGCTGGCAGATTAGGCTAATGCGATGGACCAGATGAGATATGGGCCAGCGAATGGGAGTACAGTACTCGCATGGCAGGGGCGTGACTGTACCCTGGAAACGGCCGTGCCCGGGGCCGCGATCGCGACGTAAACTAAGTGCTGGGTGGAGCCCCGTCTAGGCACTACCTACTCGATGGAACCATCATACTCTACCTCGAATATCGCGGGGACAGTCTAATGGTTGCCGGTATTCTTGAAAGGCGCCAGTTTCGAACGTGGTTCACGATAACAAACGTGCGATTGCACTGTTTAATTATAGTATTGCCCTATATCCTCCTATACTCCAGTCCTCGATTGGATCCATCATCAGTGTGCACTGCACCCGTGTATGTCGCGTCGTGCTGGATTCAATATTTGTGCGACTGATGGGATTCATCGGTTTGTTGCTCGACAGTGCTTCGCCGCTCTCCTTTTTTCTGATAGGTTTATTGTATACATACGTTCTCTGGTATTTTTGTGAAAATGAAACATCTCGCCTTTGTAGGTATAATATATATTTTTCTGGTACCAGAAGTGGATTAACTTCTGTCGCACTGTCGATACAAATTATTAATTCTTTGTATCAAATTTTGTGTCCCCGTTGATTTTGACTTTGGTCGTCTATTCACTTCGTAAATCGCAAATAATGTCACTGAATCTTCATTATTCGTATTGATTAATTTATATAATGCGATGGATGTATGCGATGATGAATGCGACGAGAGAGCATCCATTTTCATTGGTTGAGTCGATGTAACGATTTTGTTGAAGTCCACGGTACATCCATGAGTAGGTGATATGTAATTGAATCTGAAAAAAACAAGAAAAAGTATCTTGTTAGTACTAGAAATGTAACTTCTAATTACGTACATTTGACGAATAACATATGTCGATAGACATGGAAGTAAATTTCGCTCGTGCAATAAATAATTCAACGCGAGAGAAATAATAATTAGAGAGACGAAAGGGGAGAGGCGCGTGTTCAATGAAAAACAGCGCAGTGGCACTGGCATAAAGTAAGGGAAAAAAAATATATATATACACAAGCAGGATCTTTCCAATTTGTTCGACGCGGCGCTGGGCAATACACCACTTACGTCACCCTGGTCGTGAAAGTATATTGAATTCACGAGGTCGCGATATTTTCAACAGGGAACAATGAGGCGAACGTATTTGCGCCAATCTCGCGTACAATGCATCGCAATGACCTCGGGTGAGAAAGGGCAGCAAAAGATTTAAAAAAACAAAAAACGTCCGTCCGTCGAACAAACACTTTTCAGTCTATCAGCCCTCGCGCGGTAGTTTTTCATGTCCCGTTTACTCGCTCCAACCCCTTGCTCATTCCCACGCCATTCGTCTGTCTACCGATATTCGTCGGTAGGGCCATATCTCCCGGCTACTTTTCAATTTCATTCGACGAGGGCACACCTCGGTGCGCGCACCGCACCCGCCGCGTGCCTCCTCCTCCTCTTCCTCCTCGTCGCCGCCGCCGCCGCCGCCGCCGCCGCCGCCGTCGCCGCCGCGCCGTCCGTGTCCAATTCTGGACGACATAAATCCGATAAGTTTTTATTATTTAGCATATCCGTAGCCGGTGAGCAACAGCTACGGTCGTCACCTAGAATCCCGTTGAGAGGCCGCGGACGGTAGAGGAGCAACACAACTAGCAGAGAGCGGTAGGGGACCGAAGTCGGCGGTGTGGCGCAGCGGCGAAATTTCTGTCGCGAGGCTACGTAGCACGGCTGGCGGTCCCGGGGGATGCCCCGTTGATGTCATCGGGACATCCGGCTAATTGCGAGGATGTTTTGTTAGTTTCTCGGAGTGCGCGAGTCTCTCCCCTTACAAGGTTTTGCATTTAGCCTTTCTATACATCGGCGACGCGGACCCGGACCCGAACTTCCCAAAACACCTGGAAATGCGCCCCGCTCGAAATAAATTCGCATTAATCCAGCAAATGTCACCTTGTATCTTATTACCGGCGTAAAAAGGGAGAGACAAAAATATAAACCAGATCGCGTATAATGCACGTATCTATCCTCAAATAATGGATTCATTTCTCTATCAGCACTGATATGTAAGAGCGTTCCATTCATACGAGATAACAATATTATTTTAATTAAAATTTACTTTAGAGAACGCCTCAAATATATTTCGTATATTTACATATTTTAGACACCTCGTATGAATTACGATTTGAACGCTTGATTCGCGTAAAGGCTGAATCAGACTAGCAATTGTCGGCGCAGATTGGATTGGGATTGGCGATTGGCGAATGTCTTCTGGCCAATGAGAGCAAAGCAGTCAGCGATTTAATCGACTCTCATTGGCCGGAGAACAATCGTCAATCGCCAATCCGAATCCAATTCGAGTTGGCAATTGCTAGTCTGATTCGGCCTTAACGCAATTATTACAGCTGCGTCATCTTAAGGAGACATATCGAGCAGTTTCTTTTTTCCATCGAGCAGGTATATCGCAAAACACTTTGCAAACGTGCACTATTGAGTGAAAATAAAGGAACGAACAAACGAGCAAGTTGCAAAGTTTCCAATGAACGTATCGTCGAATATCAGAGAACGTATATTGTTCGTGATGTTTTAGACGTGAACATTGATTGCGGAAAAGACGCCGACCTCGCTTGGCGGTTTACAGAGCGGTAACGGTGTTCGGGGATAGAGTGAGGTATCCTAGGGAGGGAAGAAAGGAGAGGGGGTAGCGATATTATTGATTTATGTCCCGTTATACGTTATGTATCCAACGGCGCCCTCCGCAGCATACAATGATCCACCTAAAGCGCAACATTGTTTACACCTGAGAATCGACTACGACAGAATTTTTTTTTCAAATTCTTTCTCTTGCAAAAATAATAAGCTCGCCCATTAACGTGCTTTTTTCGTATAATCCTGGGATTTGGAACGTAAGAACTAACTGAAAAGATTAACGACACAGTTGCGTTTTATCGTACCTAGGCTTCGTTAGAAATTTCTCTGTAGGAACACGTTTTACATAATCTATTAAGAAAGATTGCAAAACTCACAATTTTTATTGAATAAAATATATTGTGAATGAATAACCCAGTAAAAAAAATCCAAGACCGTCGAAACCTTTCAGCTTCGTTAGAAATTTCTTCGTAGAAGCACGTTTTACATTATCTATCAAAAAAGATTGCGAAACTCACAATTTTTATTGAATAAAATATATTGTGAATGAATAGTCCAGTAAAAAAACCGCAAGAAAGCCAAGATCGTCGAAGTCTCTCAACTTCGTTAGAAATTTCTCCGTAGGAGCACGTTTTACATAATCTATCAATAAGGATTGCAAAACTCACAATTTTTATTGAATAAAATATATTGTGAATGAATAATCCAGTAAAAAAAATCCAAGACCGTCGAAACCTTTCAGCTTCGTTAGAAATTTCTTCGTAGGAGCACGTTTTACATTATCTATCAAAAAAGATTGCGAAACTCACAAGTTTTATTGAATAAAATATATTGTGAATGAATAATCCAGTAAAAAAAACGCAAAAAAGCCAAGATCGTCGAAGTATCTCGGATTCGTTAAAAATTTCTCCGTAGGAGCACGTTTTACATTATCTATTAAAAAGGATTGAAAAACTCGCAATTCTTATTGAATAAAACGTATTGTGAATGAATAATCCAGCAAAAAAAGACGCAAGAGAGCCAAGATCGGCGAAATCTTTCGGCTTCGTTAGAAATTTCTCCGTAGGAGCACGTTTTACATAATGTATCAAAAAAGATTGGAAAACCACGTAATAATTATTATTGGATAAAGTATATTGCGAGCGAATAATCTAGTAAAAAAAAAACGCAAGAGAGCCAAGATCGTCGAAAATCTCTCGACGTCGTAAAGTGATTAAAATCTAACGTCCCAATAAATTGGGAGCGAAACGCTCGGATCTCCACAAACTCCCGGTAATTGTCCACATTATCGGGGCATCTCCATCGCGCAAATCGAAACTGATGATCGGCGGCGGAAACAAACGCTGCGGAAGCGGGCTCGGGACAGGCGAGCGACCATCGCGTACGGGGCATTTCCCAGTAGAAGTAGGCGTTCGTGATATCAATTATCTTCGATACGATTTACATTGTACGAAACGTTGCGGCATGCACGAGGATCGTGTCGTTGTGATGCGCGCCGGAAATTGGGTGGGGATGGCCAGGCGGAGCGCGGCGAGGAGACAAAATCGTCGAAGGTGGCAATAGCGGGGAGGGAGGGGCCCCGGCGAGCCGGGAAGCGCCGAAAATTGATGCATTCTCTATGCAAAATAGCAGAAGCACGAGGCTAATAGTAGCCGGGCCAGCACGCAACCAGAATTCCTCTATGGCAACCGCTTACCATTCTCTCCTCTCGCTCTCTCCCCCGCCCCCTCCCCCTTGTCAAGCTTCTACCTACATCACCACCTCCGTCACCTACGTCCTGGACAGAATCGAGAGCGGCATAGAAGCCGTTAACACTCTATTAACACTAACGACGCTCATACATAACAACGGTGCCGCGGGGATAGAATTTATGGTCTATTAATGGGGGTTACTTTATGCGTTATGTAGTTGTAGTCGTCATGCCGACAGGTAGTATGACGTAAATTTTACGAGGCCCCCGCGCGGAGCGCCCGCGTGTATGCAATAAGTTACTCGTGAGACCCGTTATTAATGTGTTTACACTAGATATCCGTGGATTCGGTCGGCGCCACTTTTCCTGTTAACCGCCGCAACAATTCCCCCCGGGTTGGACCAAGTGAATTAAAATCCGACCGTTAAACGCCCATAAGTATAATGAAGCATGCGAAGAGCATCGGCCCGAGAGTTAGCACGCACCAGGTATATAAAGACATAAATTTAGACCGTGGATATGTGTATGCGGCGTGAGGAGGGGATAGCACAGGCACTTCAGATTAGAAGGCGCAGTCTTATCTCCCTCTTCTAGCTAGCTTCCTAAATCCCCGCGCGATTCTATATTTATTAGTTTACGCGAGTCGAAAGTTCATCACCTGGACACGATGTCCTCTTCAAGACACGGCCGTTTAATAGAAATTTACGAAATATGCGAAAATAATTTCTTCCCCCATTAAATTTAATATCCATATCTGTCGTAATGTTCCTTGTTAACGCACATTTCTAAATACCTAAATACTTTTCATTATAAAAATACCTCTAATTCCAGAATCGCAAGGATAATTATACTTCGACTCATGACGATCCAATTCAGTTCAGATGCGCGAAATTCAATTTCTCCAAACACTCGCAAACTCCCGGGATCAAAATACATTTTTTCCGCCCCAATTTACACGTACTCCGCAGACTAAACCCATTCCGTATAACGCGTTATTGCGCTAAATTTGAAAAAAGAGAGAAGAAAGAGGGGAGGGGGAGGAAGAGAGAGAGAGAGAAAACAGGTGTACTTGTAATCTCTCGCGAAATGCGAGTAAACAAGAAAGTTAACGGGCTCACCGCTCGTCGAGTGCAGCGTAGTCGAGTGCCAAAGTTCATCGTGAGATCCTGCCCTCCTCACGGGCTAAAGGAGACGCGGCAAGGCCGGTAAAGTGATAAAGCGGCCATAAATTCTAACCGCCATCCTCCCACCGGCTCCTCTATCTTGCCGGGTCTCCGCTCCGCCGACTCCTCGCGCTCTCTCCCGTCCTCGGCTATCTCGCTCCCTCGCTCTCCGTTCGTCCTGCCTACGGATTCCCTCCTCGCCTCAAATGCATTTGCAACGTGGATGCACCTGCAACAACCGAATTGGCAAAGGTCACCGTGCGCTCGCCTCGTTGCTTTAAATCGTAAATACGCGATCCACCGTATACAGGTATACCCACCTGACGATGAATTCTTCCGTCCCTCTATCTCGCATGACCCGGATTCGTTACCCAGTTCCGGAAGTGCGATAGCATTACGGAGACTTCCGCCAATTATACTCACCTTTCGTCGCGTCGACAGATGCGGCAGATAGCGTCGCGTCGATTCATCGATCTCTTTGTAGCAAGAATGAATTAGCGGATATGCGCATTAATCCAATCGCACGATTTACGTTTGCCTCTAATCACAGAGAATATCAATCAAATATAAATTAAACGTGAAAGAATACGCAACGATGTCAGTCGATTACGTGTGACAAATTAACGTTAACTTGGTTCAAAGTTTTCGACAAGTATCTCAACTCACTGTTGCTTCATCGTACATTATCTAAATATTAGAGAGAACAATAGACCTGTTATATCTGCTTCTATATCAGTCGATTCTGATCACATTTATAAAGTCATCGGATCGATTACACATTCTATCCTGAATATTGCGATCGAAATCTTTGTATCTATTGCATGAAATTTGAAACTAACAGGTACGCTAAACACGCGAGCTTCGGCAAACAAAAAGACATTTCATTATCAAACTTGTCATTCTCCACTGATTGTGCGTTGCAATAAACTGATTATTATCACAAGTTTATTGCAATGAAAGCCGACCTTTTAATAGGGGAAATGAAGAGCGAGAAGAAAAAAAAAGGGAGAAAATTTCAAGCGTGAATAATCGAAAAGGGACGAGATAAAAGCCGCGATATCTGAAATTGAATCTGATATTGACACTTGAGGCATGCCGGACCGCGCACGTGGACACGTGGAACGAAGACGTCTGTCCGTCCGTGGAAGAATGGTTGCAGCTGCACTCGGTCGAGATGTCGAAATCCAATATCGCAAATCCGAGCATACCTACCGTCTAGGCGAGCTAGGCACGGTGTGTTCGTTGCAGCGCAGGGGCGAACAGACAGAAATCCCAATAAATCATCCCGTCACGAGCCGTGAGCCAAGGCGGGGCCTCTTGCTTCGTATTAGCCAATAATAATCCTCTCCGAGGTGGAGGCCATCTTGGATTATACAATGGTTCCTTCCGCTGCAATTCGTATAAACGCAACCTCCGGGTATGCTGGACTGCTCTCTCGCTCGAAAGGAAGCCCAGTGGCGTACTAATCGCGATATCCCCGTACGTACGAGTATGGGAAATGATGATTTCACGCCGGGAATCTGCGAATCCGACTGGGAATCTCTCGTCCACCCCGCCGATTGACCGCCGGCACTCGCGAATCTGTCGCGACACGAGCGTGATGATAAGGGGGGCACGACCGAATTCTTTTTTCCTCACCACATCCCACGTCATATTCAACCACAATTTATTTCTCGTTTTCAAACACAGCTATTATAATTAATATAATAATAATTATTATTATTAATATGGACAGACTCTTATATAATATAATACAATACGGTTTAGACTCGTCGACATGATAGCATGTAATACTATTTTATCCATCGTCGTCGTCTTCATCATTATACATAATACATACTTCACTCGCGTAAGACATCGTTTACCATTGCAATCATCATCAACACCGTCACTGTCGTACTCTTTATGTATACATATAGTTTACATAATGCGAGACACTACAAAATAACTATATACGTTTGTTGTAGCTGTAATAATTATCGTATATATTTATATTTAAATATATATATATATTTATATATATATAATTTATATGTATATATATTTATATATATAGATTCATTTATTTATACTTTTTTTCTTCTCTTCGATTTATCGTTCGATAAAGCAGTGTTGCCCACGTTTGTTTTTCGGCTGCTAGGCACACCTGTACTTAAGTATTTCTTCCGCACGATCGTTGGAACGAATGCATTGTACCCGGTCTTTTGTAAATAGGCAATGTTGTATATACTGTTTCTCGAATTTGTATGTCTTTCTTTGTGTGTGTACGTGTGTACGTGTATACGTGCGCGCGTATATAATATGTAGAATATATGATACATATACACTTTGTGTTTTTCGGTCGGGGCAATGCGTAACCATGGTGACTCAAGTGTGTAGCTGAGAGATAGCAAACCTAATCGTACGTCATGCTTCAGGAAAACATGTTAACGCGAATTTTTATGGAACAGCGACGCGGCGCTTCCTTCCACCTAAATAAATCGCGGCTTGTCGCCTAGATTGTTGTCCCGCATGTAGCGTATCCGGAACTCGCTCTCGTCGCACTAGTAGGTCGATTCCCCTAGTAACCTTGGCACGGTCGTATTTTGCAACAAAAAAAATTGCATAAGCGTTCCACACGTAGACGTTTATCTTGTACAACCGGAGATGCCGGAATTACTGGATTCAGTTGCGTCCATTTCTACCGATGTTTAAATGAACTTTAATCTCGGCTTAACTTTTCATCTCTTTCTAACTCTGAGAATTAGAAAAAGGTGAAAGTTAGTCAAACCGAAATTAAAGTTCATCTCCCTTACGGAAAAAACACTCAAGTTTTAACGCTCAAAACTCGAGTGTTTTTTCCGTAAGGGCTACACGGGCTAAAAATGGGCATTGATCCAAAAGTACATGGCAAATACCGATCTTTTTTTCTTTTCGATTCAAATAACTGATTCGAAACGTGTGAAGGTCGAGCAACTAACGAAAGAATTTTCATGCAAAATTTTGACGAGGGATTTCGTTGTAATCAAAATCCGTAGGGTGCGACACACTGGAGAAACCGTGAGTTCATCAGCGGACGACAACGTGGCGGCTCTCGAAATATTGTCATCCTCTTACTCTAGTTATATTTTCGTCGAGTCACCGAGTAATCGAGTTACCCGTGCAACTCAACCGTGTGAATATCGTTACTATATCGTATCAATAAATAGTGATTAATTAGACCTCTGCTACCGTTACTTTGTAAGGTTTTCTTTTTAATCTAGTAAACAGGTACCTACTTTACCTACGCGGTATCGTATACAGGGGTCGCGGCTCGCGATTCGATACCGCGACGTCAGACGTCGCCTTTCACATTGCCCTGCCGATAATTTGAAAAAAGAAAACTTTCATCTCCACACACACCTTTTCACATGACTAATTATATACAAATGCATCTCGTTTGCTCTGTGTGTCCACTGGGACGTCAAAATGAAAGTTACATTTAAGTATAGAGCAAATTCGGCAAGTTTTATTGCTTGTATTTGGATGTCGATTCGATTTACAAACGAAAAGATCTCGTTATTTTAGAAATAAGGTTCCGAAGTCGCTCTATAAATTGAGTCTCAAACTGCAAAATTCCCTTTTCTTTTGGAATAATTAGCTAACTTGAATATCAATATAACGCACAGTTAAATAATTATTTCTATTGATAAATAATTTATATCGGTCTGAATGTCTTCTCGTTTTAGCGGCTATTGTATACAGTATACTTGTCTCGCGTTACGGAGTCTATCAGTCTTCACATGGCGGAACCTATAATCGATGAGACCGCATATCTCACGAAACGTTCGAAATAGCAAAAAATCGGAAATTTCACGTGTGTACTTATGGCAATCTCCTCCTAGTTGCATTACACAAGCAATACATTTATAATGCCTTGATCGTTTCTTTTTTGTTTTTACATTTACAAGTACATTAAAGTATGATTCAGGGATTAAATGAAGCGAGTACAGTGAATGTTTCGGTTAATTTGGTGCATGATAAAATTTATGGAAAAGATGAAACCAGTAAAATGTGTTCCGTATTAACGTGTACTATTATCTTTCCATCACTTTAAGAGATACTGGGAGTTTTTCTGTAACTTTGTCTCGCGCGTTATAAAAACAATATTAATAGAATATATTACAATGAGTTTAAGTGCGATGGATGATGATGGAGCGAGGGACTTGCTTATTTATACATTTCACGTATTCGAATAGAAATACGATACCCAAAGGGTGTATGAAACTAATGACACTTTCCTGAAATGCGAACAGGAAGTCAGGAACTTCTCTTCGGCGCGTACGCGTACGAGGACGACGTTTTGCAGTTTACTTATTCAATGTCGGCATAATCGAAAATCAGATGAGATTAAAGAATCGAAGGGGCAAAGTATCTGAATATGCGAGAACGTGGGTTTTGCGTCATTTCTTCTTTTAAACGTCGTTTCGTATTTACACGTGTAATCCGATAAAAACGATTGGATATGCGAAAGTACATCAGCATAAGGATTTCGTAATCTCTACCGAGCCACGTCATTTCGTAGAGATACTCAAGGAAGTGTTAGAATAATGGTATATATAAATACCTACAACTTTATCTAGTACATTATAAAAAATATTTATTGTATAATCAATTAAACAAACAGAAAGATTCACTTTGCGGTATATATAACATGTATCAATAAATATTACCGGACTAAACAATATTACGGTTTGAAAATTACTCGTTCATTGACAAGCATTACTTCTTATATTTCTTCGTTTCTCTTTGTTCTACTTATCTGGTAGCGTTTTTTTTTCTTGCGGATAGCCTAGTTAGAAAGATCGGACTTATGTACAATGTTCTTTTTTTTGCAAGTGCCGCCGCTCTCTCGCGTATTGTGGACAATAATAAATAAAATTTTCATTGCGCGTTGCTCTCCCGTGGTGTACGCTTAATGGCGGATATACGGTTTCTTTATTTAGACGAAAATCCAATTAAAAATTCACGACCGCCACCTCCATTCACTTGCAACCGACACATACCCGTTTACTTAACGCTATTTCTTAATTTTTTTTATGAATTAAATTTTAGATGTTACTCTTATCGAATACGGACTATTTTAGTGACATACTTCGTACGTACACACACTGTTGCATTTACGTTCAGTTTTACGTTCTACTTTTGCATACACTCACGGTACTTGGTTTAATTTACGTATATCTTGTAATTTAATGCGCATATATATGAGTAAAGTTAAAATATATATTTTGCATTTTATTCCTCCCAGTTAATATTATGAATTTCCCTTCTCGCGTTATATATAATATATGTATATATTTGTAATCTATAAGTAATAGGTTCGCTATCCAATAGATACAAAAGTTTATTTTTCTTTAATTGCGTACGTATCCACGGCGATCGCCCACCACAATTATTACTTGTACAGCACCGAAGTCCATCGTATCCTTCGTTTAAATTTTATTTAAACATATTTTATTGCACTATTCAACTTTTGTACACATTACAATCGAATTAGATGTATGCAAATAATCTTCGATTTGACAGATCGGTACTGTATCTCGAATGTAAACGTATATATACTACAATTTCGACAGATAACAAAGTAATAATGTGCACATAGCAAATCATAAGAATCTCATCTCACAGATTATTATCGTTGTCTCTTTAGCAATTTAAGAAGAAAATGATTAGCTCGATCTCTAGAAGTTGGATATATGAAATTTTCTTTCGGCCATAATATTATAATAACTGATATTAAAGGATGTTCCTTGCTAGAAGTGATAAGAAGCTTAGAATTTCACGAATCGTATCCCCTTCTCTATCATTAAAATAATATTACTTGTTCAACGGTTAAACGCTACGTGCAATTTGCTCGCGGTAAAATATGCAACGATCCAATATCGTACGAATTTGTACGAATCACGCATCACTAATACAATTGTACAATTGTTGTACTTCAAGGATTAAGAAGAAAATGTCAGCGTAACTGGCGGCAAAAGAATCTGCAGAATAATAACTTCTATATATCCAAATTACGCAAAATTGAACAACGAAACAAAAATGTAAAAGATGACGGATTCTTTCGCGAGAGTATGATTGGCTAGATTACAACGGGCGCCTTCTAACGCGCGCGATAGCGAGCGACCGCCGCGGATTTTCCGCAGATTTCACACAGTTCGTTGCTCCTCAAGGACAAAGAGTTTTACATAAATAAATTTCTCGAGAAGGAAAGGCTGGTCACACATCGCTCGGTCGACGTACGAGCTGGACCATACGTTACGTATATCGATTACACGACTTATGCCACTCTCTCTCTCTCTCTCCGCCTCTATCTCTCTCAATGAAGAGATGGTAAGGAGCCGAATTCTGTAGCGAGTTAGAAGATTGACCACCTCTACAGGCATTTTCGATCGCTGTTCATAATTAGCACGCGGTTATTAATATCGTTTATTACGTATATCATTAATTATGGTGTATACAAGATATACACTAAATAATTATGTCGAATCTAAGTTTACAACACAGCACAATAATTCACCGCGGCGGAATATATGGGCTCGCCTGGCTACAACGTGGCCGGGCTTTCCTGAATCTCCCGATACGGCATAATCGAATCAATTCATCGAACTAGATCAGACGATCGAGTTGACGAGTGCTCTGATACCGCTTGCCACACTTAACACGCTCGTTTCAATATACAAGTCTAACAAATTGGATTCTTGCTGATCGGGTCATTTCTCACTCATCGAGTGTGTCGTCACGTGGATAAATAAAAACGTTATAATTGTCTCGTGTAAATAGTAGTAGAAAAGAATTTACAAAAGAAGCACAATATCACTCATTGTCAATTGAGAGAATCAAATAAAGATTGTTCGAATTGACTTTGTACTAGAAAGAGCTAAGTATAATTGGTTGGAATAATGATGCAATTAAATTATTGTATGTACATAATAAAAAGAATTTCTTTTGGTTAGCTCCAAGCTGCTATTAAGGTGCCAAGCGGTTTCATGCCGAAAGCATCCTATTCCAAAAATACGCTATGTATTATAACACTTGGTAACTTGGCGTCATGTCGCGCGGAGCAAGAGCAAATTTTCGATAGCTACTAATGCAAATAAACTTTCGTCCTTTGAGTTAGCTTCTTTCAATATTTACAGCAGAAAGAAGAATTGCAACACTATTACGAGTATAACTGTTGCATTTGCTCTTTTAAAAAAATTCTAAAGAAAATAATTTTAATCGAGATCACATGACATGTCCAACATTGTAAAAGATATATTACGCTACGTACATTTATTTAATATCAGAGACATTCAATATTATCATTAGATGCTATCAAATATCTTAATATCAAATAATTGTCTTTTGAAGTCATTTGAACTATTACAAGTACAAACTAAAGAAAGTTTCTTGAGTAAGTAAAATACAAATTTCTTAAATATACATTGCTAAATTGTCAAAAACACCGTCAGAAATGTGGTAATTTCAACATCCTTTTCCAAGCGGACACGCTTTTTAGCTAGGAAAGAACTGCTTATGTACATTATATACTCGTATTTTGAGCAATATGCGTGGTAGGAACAAACTTTCCTAACTATCGGCTAGTAAAACGGATAAGCTACAGTTTTATGCATCATCAAGTACACGAAAATGTAAGCTTATTCCGTTGGTGTTCGAAAGCTTACTGTTCTTATCAAATGCGCGATGATTCAACGAGAAACAAAGTAATTTAACCGATAATTGCATATCATTAGCAATCTGTATAAGACTAACCTTGCGATGACGCTGATGAAGTAATGTCAAGTCCATTTGACTCTGCTCCGCCGAAGGGCGCTGTTTTTTTTTCTCTTTTTCATATTCACTTAATCATTCAGCACTAGTCTGTCTTATTCACGGTCGCCTTTTCCGCATACGACATTTGAAAAACAACGCCATGACCTTTATATTTATACATGAGAATCCACCGATCTTCCATGGAATTAGTTTTGCACACACTTGTATCACTGTTCCCAGGTTAAGACGATAAGCTTGACGATTTTTCCTCTTCCGCTTCCGCACTGCTCTTCTTTCTGTCCACCTGCTGTATCCCGCCGTTACTCGAATCCTCCCCTCGAATTTGATCAAAACACATTCTCGAAGATCACACTTGGCACGAATCATAAATATCCTCGTTAGAGCCACCGCGCGCGGCGGTATTAAAGAAAGAAATCTATCTAAACAATCCTCTAAGGACACTAAACCGCTTACCTATCGCTAAATACAGACGCGATGGACATCTTCGTACGACTATTCTACTGATCGTTCTACAATTCTACTTTACGATGTAAGAGAATAAATAATAAAATGCTCGCCTAAGATTTCAACACGATCTCTTTTCTTTTTCCTACCGTACTCGTATTCAGATTCGCGCGTATCATTCATTTCTCAGCGGATTTAACTCTTAATACTCTATCATTCCGAACCACATCTTCTGCGTGCGTAGTACCAACCGGTCACTCGCTCCCACGATTTCACATTAAACTACACGTGCATCTTCATCCATATATATACATAAATGTATATATATGTATGCATGTACGTATATATGTATATAGGCTATATATAGATGTATATATAGCCTATATATATATGGGCTTTAGTATACAATAATCGATTAAATGTAATAGAGGTTGACGCGGTTCTGATTAGCATGTGATCCAGTTTTGTTTACTCTCGTCGATCAATAATCTTGATCCACCTTATATTCGCGCACATTCCCGCAAATCCTCTACTGACTCGTTTGTGCGTCTTTGCTTCGTTTTAGTCTCTTCTTCCTGCCTCTTCTCGTCTCTGGGGTTTATCGTAAGTTTTCTTCTTATCGTCTATTCGTCATCGAGCGCTCTTACGGGTCCTTCCACAACTTTCTCGCCTTCATCGTCATCTGCTTCGTTTTTGGTACAAGCAACATGATTAACACGACAAAATAAGCGTCATTGCTTAGAGGGATCATTTGGAGGTCATCGATGAGGATTGGGGGGTTTGGGTGGGGAGGAGGTAGTGCTGGAAACAAGGTATTAACGACCCTGAGAGAGGTGGAAAGGAAGTTCCACTCCTCGGAGCTCTTTTAACCCTGCGGCGACGTCTGCGGCGAGATTTCAGTGTCGCCATCGCCCGAGCCCGGCTCGCCTTTCGTCTTGTTCTCTTTCTTCCACTTCATCCGTCTGTTTTGAAACCAGATCTTTATCTGCCGTTCCGTCAGACATAGCGCGTGTGCGATCTCGATGCGTCGCCGCCTAGTGAGATATCGGTTGAAGTGAAACTCTTTCTCCAATTCTAACGTTTGGTATCGTGTGTAGGTCTGCCGGCCCCGTTTCCTCTCTGAAACGAAACAAGTTGAAATCCTAAATTAATATAAATCGCCGTACATGCGTTCTAAAATTATTACGCTATATATCTATACGCTAAACAAACAAACGAAACAAGCTTAAAGCTGCCATATACAAGATGTTTCAAATATTACAAAACGCTAGAGTATATCCTTTGACGGATGGTGGTTGCGCTCGCATAGACGCGAATGCTTCGCCATCTTATCTTTAAGCTACAGAGACGACCAGCTGAGTAGCATATTTAATAAATACCACAGCCTGCGATCGGCTTAACCGGCCGATGGAGGTTCCTGTAAACTTTAACGAAATGAAAATACCGCCGCGACTGAAAAGAAAGAAAAAACTCGGCATCGTAAATGCAGTTCCGCATATGATAGATACCTTAGCGATATCCGCGATATGATCTGCGGTCGGCGCGCGGTACACGAATCGCGAACAAGAATATTAATTATGGTTGCCAAGAGAGCGAGAGAGGCGGAAAGAACGGAGGAAGGTACTAAGGAGACAGAGCGAGTTGACTCTGTGTGAGAAGTCTCGCAACTTTACAAGGTATAAACCTCAAAGGGTTTGGTTCGGTTAACCCGCCATACGAGTGTGAGAGAGCAAAACGAGAATGCTTCAGAATGGTATGAGGGAGGGAAGAAGGAAGAAGAGGCGTAGGGATGAGAACTGGAAAGTAAGGAGGGGAGAGGTGAAGAAGGAGAAGAAGAAGAAGAAGACGAAGAAGAAGAAGAAGAAGAAGAAAACTCCTTGGCGAGCATTCGAGGCAAACGCCGCCCGTCGCGCTGTCGGCCGATGAAGATGGATGGCGGTTCTGCTCCGGAGAGAGATGGAGAGATCGCGTAGGTTCCTGAACCGTTCGAATAGACGAAGAGGGCGAGATACGGCGAAAGAGGGAAAAAACACGCGTTAGAGAGAGAGAGAGAGAGAGAGGGGGGGGGGGGAGGGAGACAGGGACGAAGAGGAGAGGATAGAGAAAGTTGGGAACATGCCCTCTTATTCCCTCCCTTGGGCTACGCTCTCAAATTAACAACATACCAATCTCTAGCGCTCTCTTATAAGCTTTAACGATTTAGGCAACTTCCTTGGCTCTCTTTCCCTCCGTCGTTTTAAGAAGATAGCCATTTACTATTCCACCAAAAATAAAATAAATATTATAAACGAGTAATTACAACGATCGCGTCGCATAATAAATAGATATGAAGTATGATAGCGAAGTTTTCATAAATGCCTTTATTGAATCGTGTACCGCATCAGAAAAATGTCATGACTGTCAAGCGCTCTGTGAAAGCCGCATCCTATTAATATTCATTCGTCACACCGTTAATGAAGATCATGTTCTAGATCTAACGCTAGATCATCAAAGCGTCAGGGAAATACATGGAGCATGTTCAAATGCACCGACACTCAGGAAATTCCGATCTATATTTATGAGCTATTTATATAATTTTATTTATAGGATTTTATTCTGCAGTTTGAAAACGAGTAAATCTTATTCGTAGCCAAAGTTTAGATGTGATTAAAACTGATTAGTAAATTGATTTGTAAAATATTGGCGCAACCGTAATCGTACGTCGTTTTTAAAACGAAATTCCAGGCATCCAATGTATATTTTTATTTAAAACTTATATATCAGTCTACAAATATATAAGTTTTAAATAAGGTGAAATACATCTACGACCACTTTAAATAAAGATAATCCCAAGCTGATGCGGCGTAATAATCAGGTTTGTTTCGAAAGGTCACTTCGCCCATAAATTCTCTCATGCCACTAGATGTTGCAGAGCAAAGAAATGAATTATTAAACGCTGCATCGAGACGAGTCTGTATTATTTATGAGCTAAAACCTATAAAATTTCCGAGCCGATCGATGTGATCATTGAAGACTAAAATATCGATTAGGTATATCTCGCTATGAGAATTAGACAATGGTACGTGAGTCGAGTGCAGGGGTTAATTAAAGGGACAGCAATTTTGTGTTCTCAGACGTGCCTACCAATATGATTAAATGTTTTTATAATGTAAAAAGAATGAAACTGATGTTGCATATCGCGAGAAGAAAAGTATCCTTAACAGATGCTAATAGAAATGTAGAAACTGTAATACTTAAAGGTGTTAAACTTTAAATGTTAAAATTTAATTTCTTTTAATTTAAATGTTAAAATCCAGAGTTTATACTTTTGGATTCGATGCCCTTGTACATTTCATGCGTCATTTCGCGCGTAATAATTTATTATAATGTGGAGTCCTGCGGTTCCATTGATATTTCTAGGATACTGCGTGACACATGCGCGCAAGCACGCGCGCACATATGGAAAGAAATCCTGTAATAAGAAAGTCATACCGATGGCCTAAGTTTGCGCCGGACCGGCGTACCGACGCTGCCACAGCTTTCGCGGACGGAGGTGACTTTAAACGCGGAGCAATAAATTAACGGCGTTGGGTTACGCAAGGATCAAATGTCCCCTGGAGTATGCCCGGGAGATTTATGGGTCTGCCTTCACTGGCG
This sequence comes from Vollenhovia emeryi, assembly GCF_000949405.1. Lineage (NCBI taxonomy): Eukaryota > Metazoa > Arthropoda > Insecta > Hymenoptera > Formicidae > Vollenhovia > Vollenhovia emeryi. Next base: position 927,045 of record NW_011967192.1, read on the forward strand.
CAGCATGAAGGAACGAAACAGAACAGAACGTACACAACCGTGCGGCTTATTATAGGCTAGTTGCTCCGCATCTCCACTTCCCCTCCTGCCTGACTAGTCTTTCAGGCCCGCCGCAGGATACACGCAGGACTTTTCAGATTAACAGCTAGCCGGATGTTGTAACCCGCTAATAAGGTGCGGCCACCACTCGCTGCCCAATTAAGCTAAGCTTTACGTGGGCACTAGAAGGCCAGACCTTGAAACTCTCTTCGATTAGATATCTTAGAAGTACCATTTATTTCATCATTTGCTCGCGGTATAAATATGATCCAACCAGCCTTGGATTATATTTACACCGTTGACGGACAGCAATATTTTAATTGTGCGAAATTGTTTGGATCGCATCTCAACATTTACTTGAATAAGCACCCGGTTGTAACAAAAACGACAAAGTGAAATTCCGTTTGTTATGTGACAATTTTTAATGATGTAAATTTAAAATTTTGTTCTAAAATGTTAAAGATTTTAATATATCCTTAAAAAATATATTATATTATATATATATTCTTTGAAATGTCTATACAAAAATAATGCAGAAAAGAGAATAGTAATAATAAGAAATGATTAGAAAATGTTTCCATTTTGAGTGTGTATTTTGAGATCAGACAATATTTATTCTCATTTTTAACAATTCTCATAAGTGTACAAATAATTCTTATAAAATGGACCAGATCCTAAAACGTTGATGTTCGACTTTACCACGCCTTAGATACGTACTTATTTATTTATTAAAACTATAATTTCACATGTGAAATTATAGACCTATTTAAATATTTTATACGGCTGAACTAAAATAAACTGAATTCCACAGAAGTTGTCGGCAAAAGAGAAAAATATCAAGACCGCTAACATTCATAGAGAGAATTTCAGAAACCCCCAAGAAGACGAGAGTACCCGATAGGCGGTTTTTCCTCCTTTGCTTTCGCTTTCCTCTTTTTTATCTTCCGGGCAGACGAGCAGACAGGCGGACAAGAAGATGGAGTCTGAAAGAGCCCCGAGGTAGAAGGTCGAGATAATGAGCAGCGGGAACGGCTCGCTGCGACATATGCATCTTTACGGTATCACTCAGAGCATTAAAATTTACTTTTTCTTGCACCTGCTACTCTAGATACAAACAATATGGCTGTCCCATAAAAACTCGAGATTAAATTGTGACAAATAGGAATTTTTTACTCTACACAAGAGCCCAAATTGATTGTTGGACGTTACGTAAACGAATAAATCAAACGGCGTGCAACAAAATAGGGACACAGTTTTGTCTTTCGAGTGTTGAATTTTAGCCAAATATCGAATAGGAAATCAAACCGCGACCTCCATATCGTTCACAATTGCCTCCATGGCGGAGCTCCAAAAGAAAACGGTCCCAGGATTTCTGTGGATTCATTCATCATCATCATCCGTCCCTTCCACCTCCTCCTACCGCCTCTAATTCTTTCTTTCTTTTTTTCTCTCTTTCTCTCTCGCTTTCTCTTGCACTCGCATGTACACATATGAGTGCATACGTATACACGCACATATCCTCTCGTCTTTCACCTTTTTTAGCTCCTCCTTTCCTGCCCCTTTTGAACTCCATCGCTTTTCGAATATCTCACGAAGCCGCCATCATTATGGCCACCAATCTGTTGAGCGGCTAGTTGGATTATAATAAAATGCATATCGGAATTTAGAATGCTAATTCTTCTGACTTGTTCTAACCTGATTCATCTTTCAAACAACGACTACAAATTTTATAAACATATTTTTAATGTATCAAATCCCCTTTTAGCTTTAAATAATTCATAAAATTTTACTATATGACTTCGAAATTTTAGCAAATAAAATATTTTTTATATACGCTAGTATTTCGTGCATAATATCAAAAGAGATAATCAGATATTAATACATTCACACGCTATTTTCCTGGCCGATACGGAAGTATAATAAGAAAGAGCAATAAGTTCGTTTCACGGTGTTAAAATCTGTTCGTTTAATTGAATTGTTTTACACTTTCTTTTGTCAATAATATATGTTCTAAACTTTTCAGGATACCTTACATAAGGAATGTAATATACGAGCGTGCACGCACGTATGCAATAACGGAAGCTTTGTAACTGTATCACGCCATGCTTATTTGCCGATTGAGAATATATGAGGGGGGAAGGAGTCGAGATGTCATAAATCTTTTCGCACAGAAGGTCGCAATTATCTCATGCATTAAAAGCAACGATGGCCGGTCTCCTTTTCTCGGCTCAACACTTGGGATCGGAATGCCAAATGGTGGACGGTGTGTCGCAAGCACGTTGTATTATCCAATGTGAAAAAGATTATGTTGAGATTTTCGAATCTCACCAATTTGATATATGGCAATACTTTCGCTTGTATTTTAATATAAGAATTATTTTAAATATTTTAAACCGCATTAGAATAATAAAATTTTCACGGGGAAAACTCGTCTTCTTTTAAAATTGACCAAACTGGCATAAAAGTAATATATATTTAAGTTACTACTTCTGTTTTTTTACTCTTACAACTAACTTATTAATTAATTTATTTCTCTTATTATCTCACTATTTATCTATTTATTTATTTATATGTACTCGTAACAATTCCAGATATGACATTATGAATTGGCTGCCACAGACTCATGAACTCATTCTGTTTCAGTATTAAATTAATTCGCTCAGTCAACATTAGGTGCGTTTTACTTCTTTGTAACACATACTTGTGTACTAAAAATTCCCTTCTTTGTATTGCGACTTGTACTTTTTAAAATGTGTTTCCAGATTGTACTTGAAAAGGACCCGATTAAGAGGTCGAAACGTAGGGCTCAAAGGACCGAGTAACTTAAACATATACGACTTTTATTCAAGTTTGATTGATTTTAAAAGAACTTTTCTGTGTTTAATTTCCACTGGCGAATAAACCTCACTCAATTAATAAAATTTTCTTTGCGTAATGATTTTATGACAAAATCTTGATACAAACGTATCTAATGAAAAGATACAGAAAAATGGAGAATACCTATTGTGCCATGTATACTTATAACAGCGTCTCTTGAAATCTTTGGTATAATCCAGGAAATCTCCAAGTACTTGCACGCCTTTACTTTGTAATGCAACTACGCCAGAATTTCTCAGCTTACGTGTATCGTGTCCCACAAAAGATGCCAAGAAATCTCGGCAATTTCACCACACAAATACTTCAACAGTATCCACAAAATAGAGTTGTACATAATTCACGAAAGTCTGATTGTAATAATTTAATTCCAATTGTAAAGCACGATGTAGAAAAAACAGATTACGTCTAGTGTAATTAATTCGATATAAGGAATCTCTCAAACTTGTATAAATTTAAAATTTTTCCATAAAATATAAAAGTACAGATAAACGCAAAGTAAAATAATCTTCAAAATCACAGAAAAACAATAAACATTTTAAATATAAATAAAATAAGATAAAATTATCCCAAATAATGAATTATATTTTTACAATTAATATTCAACTTTCTCTCTCTTAAAATCTTTTATTTTCTTATTAAAATATTACGATAGAAGGGAGCTTCTATACATTTTTATCCGAAAGGATATTACTTAAAATTCTTGTAATAAAATGGACAAAATCGAATTTATAGCGACAATGAGATGAGAGAATGAGACGAAGCATTCTTAAACGTGCCGACATCTGTGAGCACATTCAGGGACTTGAGCCATTTTCTTCGTTTAACAGGCAGTAAACTACAAGCCCCGGCGTCGTCATAAGCGTAGTGTTTATCGGCCAGTCCTGAAGCAGATACTTGGGACCTGCTTCTGAACTTAACCGAAAGATGGTACGAGCAATCATTAATAGAAAAATATGTATAGTCATGGCTAAAAAAATCGAATATTTCTTCTTTCCACAATTTAATTTATGTACCAAATTTGAATAATGTACCAAAAATTGTAAAAATAATTTTGTACATTTAAAAAGTTGTTCAAGAATGTTGCGATTTTTTCACAATTATACTACAATTATTTTTGTACCAATAATTTGTGTTTAATGCATCTCCAGTTAATATTATAATTAAAACGGCTTTCTTAACACGCCTCAAAAATATGTATAGAACACAAAAGTCATAATTTATACGAGTAGAAAGGAGAACATATACGATATTTTAAATATATTTAAACGTATTGGTAGATACCTCTTTGATTGTTTTCTACTTTTAGAACAACATTTTATTATCTTGCAAAGAACTTAATATTTTTAAGTATATACCAATAATTTTTGTTTAATGCATCTCTAGTTAATATTTTAATTAAAACGGTTTTCTTAACACGCCTCAAAAATATGTATAGATCAGAAAAGTCATAATTTATACGAGTATAAAGGAGAAAATATTTATATTTTAAATATATTTAAACGTATTGGTAGATACCTCTTTGATTGTTTTCTACTTTTAGAACAACATTTTATTATCTTGTAAAGAACTTAATATTTTTAAGTATATACCAATAATTTCTGTTTAATGCATCTCTAGTTAATATTTT
>NW_011967192.1:932942-942521 GCF_000949405.1 Vollenhovia emeryi
CAATTAAAACGGTTTTCTTAACACGCCTCAAAAATATGTATAGATCAGAAAAGTCATAATTTATACGAGTATAAAGGAGAAAATATAGGATATTTTAAGTATATTTAAACGTATTGGCACATACCTCTTTGATTGTTTTCTACTTTTAGAACGTGATTTTATTATCTTGCAAAAAAACTTAATCGCATCACTTATACTCTCCACTGAACTATCTACACTTGAAGAAAGATATGAAGAGAAGCTACTTCGAGAAGACACGAGGAGTGACTGAAGAGTGTGAAAATAAGAATGGTTCGCTAGAATTTTTGTTTCAGGCAGATGCTACCTTCCAGAATTAGGTAATACGGGGATACCGTTCTTTTATCGAGAGTGGGTCGAGCTAAGGGTCAATAAAGAAACGCAAAGGTAAATGTGAGAAATGGCACGCTTAAGAGGGTCCCATAACTTATTCAATTGTGTGCGTCTAAGATTTCTTCTACCTAAATGACGGTCTAGTCTTACTGTTATTCCTTTATGGCTGCGCCACACAATGCCACAAATAGACGTGCCATCCAAAAAGTGTTGAATAGTGTGAAAAATTTATGAAAAATCGTTCACAATTTGGGTCAGAGCATATTCTTTAATTTCACAAATAAAACCCAGGGTGGACACATATGTAATAAATATGTATTTAACCCATTCTAAATTTTTAAAAATAATAACTTTGTTTTTCAAAGACGTGTATGAAAGGATATGATTCGTTGAATTAATAAGACAAATTAAGAAACGTGTTATTAAACGTTAATAAAAACGAATATAAACGGATTTGATACTTTAAGCGGCTAAATTATACGACAAAAGAACAAGAGATAACGCTTATTGTGACTTGATGAATGAGCGGCGAAACTAACGCAGACTAACAGGTCAACGCAATAAATAACTCTGGGCGCGATGGATCTAGGAGACATTGTGCCAATCCTGAGTCGGCCACCACACGGATTTGGTTTAGTTTTGTGCTCCGTTGCATAAATACAAAAGTTGGCTAGATACTACCTGAGAAACTGCAGAGACTTTCTAAGAGACTTTTAGTCACGCATCGAGTAAAACGTTGATTTTATTCTTAAAAGCGGCGTCACGTTTCGTTTGTTCCATTTAATTTATGAGCACAAGTGCCGCGTGCAAAACAAATTTGTTATCAATTCTAATGTTATGTTAAAGCTAAATATATTACGTGAAATTCTAAGAGGTAAAGAATTAAAAAAAAAAGGTTAACTCAATGCGTTTAATTTATATTACAAAATGTTTTATCTTTTCCCACAGCAAATATCACTGCACATAATATATTTAGCTTTAACGTGACAGTATCTCACTGATAAGTTGTGACGACGACTTGAAGAAAAGTAGGCGCATCATAATAATATGGATTTAATGAAAACTGTCTGACTTACCGAACTGGCTCCTCATCCAAGGATACAATGGGCTCGGTAAATTCGAAGTTGCCGTACCCTGAGGCGCGCCTTGCTGTTGTTGACTGAGCGACGATGCAACGACACCTTGATGCTGCTGAGCTTGCTGCTGCTGTTGCGAGTGCATTCCACTTTGTCCCTGTTGCGACGCAGTTTGCGATTGCTGTTGCTGCTGGTACATCATATGTTGCTGCTGCGCCTGCAGATGCTGATGCTGCGGCTGCTGCGGCTGCTGCGCATGCTGCGATTGCTGCGTCTGCATATGCGGATGCTGGCTGTGCATTTGATGGTGCATCTGCGACTCGACGAGAGGCGGACTATCCGGTCCGTCGAGAACGCCTTGATGATCGACGGCAGCCGCCTGAAGTTTGCAACTGGCATAGACGATGGGGGTGGACGGATGTCCGTTGGGGGTAGGTGTGTGTCCCATGTGACCCATACCGGCGTTCGGAGACGTCGACCTATAACCGGCCATGCCGTCCATGCTTCCGTGTTCTTGTTGATGCTGATAGTAGGCCGCGTTCCGCATGTCGATCCGATTGTACGGGGGAAACCTCGGATAAGGCATATCTTGCTGACCTCCCGTGGTTCCATAATGATGGGCGGATACTCCTCCTTGACGTAACAAACTCGGGTCGCAGGGCTCGGCGGTTTGCTGAGATTGTTGCTGGACCGATTGTGTCTGCTGAGGTACCTGTACGGCCGCACCGTAGTGCTGCTGATGCTGATGCGAGTGTTCCACCCCGCCATTTCGCAGGTCCGGGATATACGAATTCGCGAAGTACGAACTCATGCTACTGTCCCACCTGTCCCACCTGCTTGTGTCACTTCTCTACGTTGCTGACTGACTTTCCTTTGGTTATCTTCAGCTGATCTATGATTCTTCTCTCTATCCTTTTATCTTCATAAATTTATTTTGTTTTGTACTCTTCCTGTGCGGACACACTGGCACGTCTTTACATAGATACAGATTTATCACTTCGGAATTGCATTTCTCCTCGCGAATCTCTTTCTCTATTTTTTCTCACTCGACCTTTGTCATCTCACGCACTCTTGAGCAGCACAAGCACACACACATATATATATTTATATATCAAATTACCATCATTTTGGATCACATGTACATCATTTGACTTTTTATCACACTGAGCTCACTACCAAAAGTGAATAAAATCATAAACTGGAGCACTGCAGAACCTTTTTAATTAGCAAGTGGAGAAAGGGGTGAGTATACCACGTATACACAAGGTGGTAGCGGAAGATAGTAATCAAAGTCCTTCGTCTTCCCCGGTGTGACACCTTCGTTCAAAGTGCCAAGCCACTCCAGACCCGTTTCGTTCCCCTGTCCACCCTATGATCAAAATTACGCCGCACCTGTAACAGAAAGAAAATTACATGTTACATTACGTACAATATTGCAATACTACAGTTACATTAATTACGCTTGACTCACATGTGTCATAACGTAGAGTATAACAGTTATAACAAATTATACTAAATTTACAATATTACCAAGAAATTACTAAATAATAAAATACCATCGATGATAGCTGATGAATTTTACTGCCATGAATTTTACAATCAGCGAGACAACTTTCGAATAAATACTTGAAAATCTTACGATATTTCGATATAAGGCATCGCGGGCACAACTGAAACTTTGCATGATTCTTGTCAAGCGAGCTGAATGAACTGAGCAAAGTTTAGCCCGTGAATGACAGAAGGCGAGTTACACATGTGCTCGTCACGGTGACGGCCATCGCACAGACGCCAAACTTATTACAGCGTTCTGTGTGGGCGGGCTAAGCGATCGTTAAATTTGGAAAAATTTCTACCCATTAGGCAGCGCAGCCACTTCCCACCGCAACCTTTCTTTCTCACATCAATCTCTTTTTCGGAAGCTTTGTGAAGGTTTCTATGCGTATGTCGCGTGAAAATAGTAAGTCGTACGCAGACCACTTATATCTAATTCAATATGTATGTCACTTTAATCATGCAACAGAAATATTTAAGAAATCATTATTTAACAAATAAAAATAGCAACCAAATTTAGTTTACTTTTTAAACAAATCGAGTTAAATATTTTTATTCGAACAATTATAATATAATTACATTATCATAAAATTATTAAATATTAAAAAATGTTTCATATAGCTCCATAATTTGATGTAGCTTCGTGTTCATAAACATAAATTTAATTCAATTACTTAAACATTCTATAAACTTTATAGAAATTTACTACATGTGTCGCAAACTATCTTACAATCAGTACTAAAAAAGGAAAACTTTACTATTAATCTCTATTTTAAAATTACATAAAATGTATTAGATCTTAGTTAATAATGAATTATCAAAGAGAATAATGGAAATAAATTACATACATTCTAAGATAAAAATAAGAATTTGAGAAAAATTGTCAAAATAATATCTAATTAATAATATTACAATAAAAATATCGACATTAAAAAATAAATATAATAATTAATAATGACCGACTGATTCTATTTTTTATTCGTACTTTATTGTACTGCATGTTGAGTAGTTAAAAATTTTAACCCACATCAATTTCTTACACTTTGCAAAAATCAAAATCAGATTATTATTTTGCAAAACATAAACCCAATATATTTTCTTATTTTAATTCGAAGAATCAGGGACGCCACCATTATTAACACAACAAGAACACGTACATTGCTTTCTTATCGACTGAAATGCGAAGGGTTTTTGCCTTTTACGAGAACATGTTGATCTGAAGATTCAAGATCGAAACCTTCTATACCGACCATACCCGATATCCTAACGTCGTACAATTTCCACATTGTAAAAGTTACTTCAATGTCAACAATTTTCTAGTTTAGTTTCTTAACTTTTTGAAATTTCAATATTAACTAAAAGTAAAAATAGAGAACTAATTGAAGTTTTTCTAGTCAAAAAGAGTTTCTATAAAATGTTACCTATCACTTCTTTAAAGCAGGAACTTCGTTAATTCTTTAAAGCAAGATAAAGTTTAAAGTACTAATGAATGATTAATAAAAAAAACATGGCCTTTTAACACGTTTAATACATTTGGCTTTTACACCGCGAAAAAATCGTCTCCCATTCGCGAAGAAATAAATGAAAATATCCATGTGAATGTACATATGGTATTGTTGCGGGTGGCATGGCAGTATGGGTGGCGCTAAACACGGAGTTAGGAGCGCGTTCGAATGTGCAACGGGCAGCGTAGCAGGGTAAAGGGTGCGAGAGAGGGTGAGAGGTGCGGCCCTTGGGAGTTTGCTGTACATGAGAACGGGTCGGACGCGGGACGATCGCGATTAACATTCCGGCCGCTAGCTTGCTGTTCGCGCGGCGCTTTCATTAATTCCAGCGTATTGATTCCACGGATTGATGAATGGCCGCCGATAGCGATTCCACGCGCTCGCCACCCCCTTCCCCGGCGCCTCTCCCTCCGCGTCCCTCGCGTATAAATTCAACCTCTCGCAGGATTTGAACTCAATTCCCGCCCCGTAAATTCCCCTTTATGTATCCTCCTCTGAAGTGCAAGTATCTGAATCCTATTGACGTGGACGGCGTATTTTTCGCAGCTTCGCACCCTCTGCCCCCCTCCCCTTCGCACCTCTTTAATTTAATAGCAGCGAGGTGTGGAGAATCAGTTATCGTTGCAGTCGATTTCTCAAGTTACTCTACGAATATTCTAGCGGATCTCAAAGTGCTGCCAGATTGTTTCAAATTTAGAATAAGAGAAAAGGAAAGGAGATGTAACGTGTCATTTGTAGAACAGTTATTCTTCCTTTTAATGAGGCGCGACATGTTGATCGTGCCAAGATGCATGTACCAGATAAGTATTTTAGGCCTCATTTAGTGGTGACATCGATCGGAGAGATCATAAACCAACTGATTATTTACGAGTCTAAGAAGTGCATAATATTGTCGGCAGATGGCGATAGCGATAGCACGGAAGAAGAGGAAAAAACGGGGTGGAGCATGTCTGACAGCTGGGTGGGTTCGGGGCCAAGGTGATTGAAAACAGGGTGGAGCGTCATGTGACGCCATGGTTGGATATGGAAGTGACGTCATATAACTACGATGGCCTCTAGTTAGCAAAATGGCCTCTGGATAGGAGTTCTTTGTCCCACGATCTTTTATCTACTGTCTTGACGTAATCGAGAGACAACGGTGCCGATTGCTCTGTCAACCGGCTGGTCCCGGAAGAAACCGAGCAGCATTTATCAGGCTCGTCTGTCTCTCGGGCCTAAGAGCAAGAGGAATAAATGTCGAAACAAATAATAAATGTTGTACAATCAATCGAGGAAGAAAAAAACTGACAAATACTGATGCCCATTGTCGTGTTCGTTATAAGACGGTGTTGTAAGGGAAGTCAACGAAAAAAAGTGCTGAGCGATCTGTTTATTATGCGTATCACCGGTTGATGTAGATAAAACGGCCGGATAAAATAAACGACGTCGTTGCTGGCAGCCGTATCCCTAAAGATTGAGCCATAAATGGCACTTGGATTTGACAGTTATGGAACTCGTGGCTCGTGTCGGTCGTCCGCACCTCGTAAAACAGTCGTAAACTAAACGCGTTGTAAACTGAACAGTATTTCTGATGGCGCGCGCGCGCGGCGGCGGAGTTTTATTAAAAAGTTACGCGCTCCTGACCTTGTGCTATGTAACACTTAGTGCGTATAAGATGGCAGCTTTTCTCACGTTCTGCTCAGGTGTTTCACGCTTACGTGATGCACTACGAAATTTTCAGATGAAACGGGGCAAATAAAAATCGATGCACGTTTAATGGAGGGAGGGCCGGTTTGTCCCACCTTTCGGTGAGCTAACTAGTAGTTCAATTGTATGTCTGTCTTTTTTTAATTTAAAGAAGAAACAAAGACCCTGGCTGGGGTGATATTTTTTCGCAATAAATTTAGAATAAAATATTTAGACACCCTGTCACGGCTCTTAGTCCTTTATTCCTTCAAATTTGTGTTTATCACATTTGAGCCACACGAATTTTATTAAATTGAAAAACAAAGACATACATACAATTTAATTATTATTAGTTAACTTACCAAGAGGTTGGAACAACCCTAAAATGTATGAAATTAGAGGTGTGTAACACGGCAATCGACGTGCAACATATAACTAACATCAGTCGCTATCATAAATCAAGATCGGCTCGTATTTTCGTTAATATCGCGATTATTTTTCTTTTACTCTACGAACAATATGTTAATATGGTGATTGACTATATTCTTATTCTGCAATATAGCCCACACACACACCACACGCAATTACATAAAATGGGCGCGAAGCGGGCGCGGTAATAGCTATCATTATATATAACATATAATTTGGAGGGAGAGAGCGAGAGGAAGAGCTAACTCGCGAAGAAACAAGACGATTCGTGCAAGGTTATTAAATAAAAGGCGATGCATATTCATGAGGTATCGCGATTTCGGGGTACTTTGTTATGTAAAATGATCCGTCCTACAGAGAAACAGGATGACAATATTTTTCTAACTGTATATTATACCGCATAATCGAATTTATTATATGCACTCGATATTGCTGTCGTATGATTTATTCGCTTCGGCGGAAGTTCTCGGACATTAAACCTGTCTGGCTAGCGACCATTGTACAATGAATTTACATTTTAACGCGTTATTATACATATATCATAATTTTTAATAATGCTGAGAATTACGCGTATAACAATGACGAAAGAATGATTTAATTAGATCGCGGTTAGCGTTTCGTTTTGTATTATTCCAAAATTCAATATTAATATGCTGTTAATTATATCAAATACAAATCCACAGATTTCGTTCTCGCCCGCAGGTCTCACGTTGAGGGGATGCTGGAGTGATTCTGCACATTTTGCACTTAGAACTGTCAATTCGTGAAAACATTTGTATAATATACAAAACATGTAGCGTTTGTGTACAAACCGACTAGTTTCCACTACTCGGATTAAATTAGAGAACAGCACGGTATCATTGAAATCAAGTGGAAACTAGTCGGTCTGTACAGAAATTTGTATACTACACGAACGTTTTCACGAATTGACAGTTCCAGGTGCAAAAGACGCAAAAGGTGGAGAGTCACTCCAGCATCCCCCTTAAAAGTGAATTTTACAAATCACCCAGTAGCGTCACTCTTTTTTTCTTTTACAACGAAATAACAAACGTGACACTCGCGTTCCTCTTAAAGTACAACGTCGAAGGTGCGGTGCGTCGAAGAATACGCACAATGTGCGAGGATTGTGGCAGAGACATGCCGACAAACGGCCACGCTGGATTTAGCGAGAAACGCGATCACGACGGAACACCTCGGAGATACCGTTACGCGCATTAGAGGATGCCCGGTTGGCGGGAGGTCGTGGCGGCATTAAAAGGTGTTCGCGATCAAGGATTCCGGCACTCGTGTGCGCGCACACACACGCACACACACACACACACATATATGCGGGCCAGGCGACATCGGTATCCTGATTCCTAACGTTAGCAGCGCGACGCGTATGCGTTGGCTTCCGCGATCGTGTGCGTAAGGACGGTGCAACGATAAAACACACGAGCCACGCGCGCCGTGTGTGCGGTTGTGTGGGTATGCGAGCGGATCGGTCGAATGCTAACACGCATGTGCGATTAGCATAATCGAGTCGGGCTGCAGGGAACCAGTTTGCAAGGCCACTGAAAAGCCGGCCGGTCGGCCGGCCGCCCGGCCGATCGTTTATGCCGTTCTCCGTTCTCCGCCGGCGAGCGCGCGATCCATCCGTAACACCGATAACGTCAGCTGAACGCGCGACCGAGGATGGTGACAATGCATCGTTCACCGCGAATTCCAGCTGTGCGTGGGTGTTACGTGAGCTTTCTCTCGAATTACGAGGCTTCGGTAAGAACCCGACCCCATTTAATAACGCATAACGGCTGTCTGCGTACGTAAACGAATGCAATTTAAGTGTTGCCTATCGCAAAATTCTCACGAGTGACGGAAAATTGTGACGGTAGTGTTGCTCAATGGAGGTTCCACAAAAGTAGATGTGCTCCTGAATTGTAAAATCGCACGGAGAGAATTTGCTTTTCAAATTTACCCTGAAAATCATGTAATCGTGGAACAATATGGCATTTTGAAGAACTTAACGAGAGATTTTTGTAATTTACATGTTACCAGTAAAATGTATACTAAGTATAATTGGTATAACAGTTAAAAAAATAATTACTAACTATAATTAAAGGAAAGTCCCCTATGAGATAGGCTCCTAATATGACGTAGCGGAGTTTCTGCTAAATTAATAGGCGTCATCTGTTGGTTCCACCATGAATTTACTACCCTTGGAGTGAAATCTGTTTAGTGGAAAATTTATTGTTAGATCGTATGATCGTAGCGAAAAAAGGTTTGTGATTGAATTTGGGCGTTGAAAACCTGCTATCTCGTATTAGAATTCTATCTTGTAATAGAGGACTTTCCTTTACTAGTAAAAAGTATAATAAAATTTCAGAAAATTCTCATACAATTCTTCAAAATGCCATGTTGTCTCACGATAACATGATTTTCAGGTGAAATTTTAAAAGAAAATTTCAAAGAATTTAAAGGACTCAGAGCCGTGACAGGGTGGCAGTGTCTAAATATTCTATTCTAAGTTTACTGCGAAACAGTCAATTTACAGTCAATTCTTATATTTAACTTTGTCTTAAATACATGTTCAAAAAGTATTTAGCCAAACAATGATCCACGTGGATGCTGTACAGGTCATTTTACTGACTACGAAATATTTCAAGAGATATTTAAGACGAGCCTTAGATACAAGAATTGACTGTAAACAAGCCTTACCCCTGGTCCACAATCTTGCTTTAAGTAAGCTGTAAACCTTAAGCCGTAAGAAATTAATCAATCACAGACATTTATTCCTCTCACTCTCACCTGTGATTGATTAATTTCTTACAGTTTAAAGCTTACAGCTTACTTAAAACAAGATTGTGGACCAGGGGTAAGTGTGCACTCAGTGCGCACTAGTGCAAGCAACCGAATTCGCTATTAAATAGGAATAAAAATTAGTTTTCTGTCCTTCAATATAAAAACAACTATAACGAAGAAATAAGAACTACTCATTAATTTAAAAACAAGCATCTTTCCCAAAG
>NW_011967192.1:945307-1035130 GCF_000949405.1 Vollenhovia emeryi
GGCCACACACATAGATGTGAGAAACATACGTCCGTGTGATTTGTCCACTTAAATTTCACGTGGAAAACAGTACAAGATATAGAAGCATTCGTCACATTTTCAACAGTCAAGAGATTGTATTCGTGTATCCACATAATGCCGATACAGAGATACGTTGGTGTACGAACAAAAGACCACTCACGATTTAAAGGGTTAAACGGTAGCATGGCACGCGCGTTAAAAGTGTCGTCGGTGGACACTGTAAGTCATTTTGGGCAACACTTCGCATGGCATTCACTGGTATGTATGTTGCGCATGTATATCGCTTTCAAAATACATTTAAAGTAACTTCGTTTGCATTAATCGCGCATTATTGGATGCACAGATATAACACAGAGTACATATGCACCGCAATATTGTGCAGAATAAATATTTTCATCTTGTTGAGATTTTAATTTCCATACAAATATGCTAGTATCGTTCACGTGATGTTTGCGTGCATTAATTATATCTATATTGCGAGGTTACAACGTGTGCGCGTGAAGACGAAACACAAGCGAGTGATTTTAAGAATGCAAGAGGCGGTGTGATAAACGAGCTTCGATAACTTGGCTTCCTGTTTAACATATAGTGCTGTTTTAATTACACGGAATTTACTAACCTATTAAAAGCAATTAGTCGAATATTCTGTAATCTAAAAAGATCAGAATCATATTCACTGAGCAATTGTAAAATGCTTGTAAGTTGTATACGAGAGAAATATTGTTACACAAATATTAAATAAATTCTTTATATTATATACGTACAACTGTAATCGTTAGAGTTTTAACTTAATTTTCTTCACTTGTTAATACATTCGAACAAAACTGGTCGTCGTATAACTTAAAAAGAAAATGATTTTTTAATGCTTGAGTTTAATATTTCTCCTACAGAATTAGTTCAACTATAACTTGTCGAAGAATCCATAAATAAAAGAGGCGCAAAAATATCTGCGATATTTTTGTATTAATAATATAAAATTATTAACTACACAAATATTGAAAAATTAATACATAACAAAAATACCTGCTTATGCCCTGTATATCCTTATTTGTCATTTAATATAATATATAAAACGTGAAAAGCAACAAATCGGAACACTGTTAAACGCTGGAAGAAAACAGGTGAAATGCAGGTAATACACTTTCACAATTCTGCAGAGCTCTTTCCCCACGGGATACTCGACATCCTCTACGGTCATCTACTAGCCTCGAAGGATAGCAATTCATCTCAACAATTTTTGTCGATAGATGTCGTAAATGTCGAGAGTCCTGTTACGCAACTTTCGTAATTTATAAGTTTCGTAATTTATAGCACGAAACGGTTTTGTCCGTTTGCTGGAATTCCGGATGTTCGGCTTTCTCTTTTGAGTCAAGGTTTGTCAAGCTCGTTCGAAAGGGACAATGATCAGTTGTTACGTAAAATTTATGAACTGCGGAGGGGTAAAAATGCTCTATTTTCGAGATTGCTTCAGTTGTGCGGAGTTTCCGGTGTTGTTAACATTTTAGGCGCGGAGACGTTGAAAAAATAGTACGTTAATAAAAACGCATGATGTCGTACCGGTAAAAATTAACTGTTCGCGAGATCTCATCTCGCGACATACTCTCTCTCGCGCAAACTAGAGATTGTTAACGGTTCTACGACTCTCTCCGAATGGGAAGAGATTGTTGCTGATACACTACCGCGCGTAAGGAGTGTCGTTCCACAGCCTGCAAATATTCCTGATTTGAGGTGCGCTGAGTAAGAAGTCGAGGGTTAATCACTCCAGATTTCACTTAATTAACGGTAAGTCTAACGCAGGTTGAATTATCTCGCAACCAGATGCTATCGCAAAGTGGTAAAAGTTCTCTAAAAGAACTTCGTAAAAGTTTCGTCGAGTGAGATGTAACCTAAATGTAGATAATCGCGTGTCCATATGACGGAACGAAATTAAATTTCCAGGCGGAACGTTACGCGCAATCTTGCATTTAACACAAAAGATTTAACCTGATATTAGTTATAATAATTTTACATATTATAAATTTATGTTAGAAGTGCTGTGTGCTATGATTTCAATGCTAAATTATTCGAATAACACTTCTATAGATTCACGTACTTCAATCAATTGTTTTAAAGAAACACTGTGAAGAGATGTCTTCAGTTGAAAAAATTAGGTACTTGTTTGAGAATCAATATACTTTATTTTAAAATACTAACTTTCAATAAAAAAAACTTAATAATTATTTCTCTAACGTGAAACTTCTTGTGATCGGTCGTCACAGTTTATTTTATAACATAGATCATTTTCTCTTATCGCGACATCATACTTTCCCCTGATTTAAATTAGATAATCAAGATTCATGATGTAAACTAGTTACTTTGCGGAGGGACAACATGGGAAAAGTAGACGCACGGATAATTCATAATTTACGTGTATGTGGGTGACCGATGAGACGAGAGCTGCACGTGACTACATAACGCCAAGGGAACCCTTTGTTATAACACGGTTTTAAAGTTTATGTATTATATTATATTAGGAGATAAGGTAGCAAAGAGAGAGTTTATATAAAAACGGCCACGGAAAAAGTTCAATAATTTTCAGAATTATCAACTATGATCTTTGGCAACATAAATTATCTTATCGAGACGAAACAGAAACATTACACAGACACGCGCGCGCACACACATACACGCAAACTAGGTGTGCCTTCATGCACAATAGCGACAGCGAACTCGAAATTACGAAGCCGAGCCTTTATTTCGTCGCAAGCGCAAGGGGGTATCTATACGGCCGGCGAGACACGGCGGAGAGTACAAAGTTTTGACGTCACCCTATAAATCAACCAACACACTCGCACGTTCAAGACGTTGCGCGAATACATCCTGGGTTGAAGTTTTGTTCACCGTATGTCTCCTCCGCTCTCAACACAGACAACCTGTACATGGCGCGTCAGAAATTTCGGCAACGCCTTGCGCATCCTTTAAATCCCATTCACACCAGAGACTATTAGGGCAGCGTTTAAAGTAAAACGCCTATTGTTGAAAGACCGGCAATTATCGAGGGATCCGCAGGTGGAACACCTTGCACTCGCACAATAGTAATCGGAGTGAATACACGTGGTAGAGAGCGAGAGCGGAAGCGAAACAAACGTTGGCAATTTTAATAAATATTTAACCGGCTTTTTCTCTTCTCGCACAATAAGACGCGACTATCTCTTGTAACAATTTATGAGTAACTGTTGGGGAATTGAGGGGAACGTTGAGTTAAGATGATACGTGTAGATATGCGAACTTAGAGCATGAGATGATGGGCGCAGAAATAAACTGTATGGCATATGTACAGCTCGAATGTCGGAATGTCAAAATAAACAGCGGCACGGGAGTTGACCGTGTCTACTGAAAAATTTTGGCATCGTCGCCCACGGCACCCGGCGCTGTCGGCACAACTTTGAAATTATCTCGAGGTAATTTATATTACGGCCGCGAGCCGAGAAAATACGCGACGTACTTTCGAATTAAAATCGTCGGCGCGACAACGAATCGGAATTAATGAACTTTGAGATGGAAAAAATTGGCTGGAACGCGACTTTTATTTAATTCCGTAAATTATTTCAGACAAAATTTATTATTTACAAAATTCGTGCACACAACATACAAATGTAAGATACAAAGAGGATTCAGAACTTTGAAAAAATAACAATGATAAAGCTTTACAAATGTTGCTGCACTGAGAGAAAAAAATAGTCATTTTTGGACCCAACCATATTTTTATAATTGCATGGACCAATATTGTGTTTATGAGAACTATAATATTGTTAGGTCAACCATAAATTACGTTGGAGGAATTATAAAAATATGGTTGGGTCCAAAAATGACTATTTTTTTCTCTCTGTGTGCGATAATGCGGTGATGATTTCCCACATACAGTAGAGAAATGCAATGAGAAAAACGAAGGGAAAATGAGATAGAGTTGCAAAACCATCCTCGGTGTAGATTACATTTGTGTATAAGCCTGTAAAATGTAACGCTTTACTAATTGCTGCATTATAGAGATATAGCGATATGATAATAATGATCATTACAAGCAAAAGGTTTAGGCTTTTGTGTGTATACGCTTTCGTCCTTGTGCACATTTCTTGAGATAAGATAAGAATAGAAGTGCATAAATATTATACAATTAGGAAATAAGAAGGCGACTTTTATCACAAATCTTGATCGCACGTAGATACCGCGCATCCGCATAGAAAGCATAATCAGTCTGTTTCAGAATTGCGCCGTAGATCTTCATAAGCGTATAATTACTGATGATAATGGTCGGCTATTAGTAAGCACTCGTGATTATCATATGTAGAAGATTAGAACCATCGTGTTTATGTATTAACGTACTGTAATAGTAATAAATTCGAGACTCTTTTTCCGAGCCCTTGCAATTCGTGAAATTATAACGTCATGTGCGCGCTATTGCTCCTAAACAGCCTATATAAATATTAACAATTAGTGGAAAAGATACCGTCTGTTCGTTTGAAAGACAGATATGAAAATAGAAATTTGTACATTCACAGCGCGAATGGACGCGTCGCAACTTGCGAGTAAAAACTCGCTGCGATTGTCGGGAGAAACTGTTGTGGAGAATGCCTTGAAAGGCGGAAATTGCAGCTGCTCTTACCTCGCACGGTCGATGTCTCGGACGCAGAAATCAAACGGCAGGCAAGGAAAAACAAGCAAAGAGAGAGAAAGAGAGAGAGAGAAAGAAGACATCGGGTGGGGTGCCCGTCCTAAGAGGGTGAGATCGAGGATTTGGCCGGAGGTGTAGAGGGGCCAGCGGTACGGACACGGTATTGGATGCTATCGGGGACGGGGGCCACGCGGTAGGGGTAGTTTGACAAGTTGACAAGAGCACAAAGGCCGTGGCAGACACCCTCGAGCGAACGGCAAGAAGGGTAGGGGCAAACGCACGGAGAGTGGGCAGGATAGAGCGATGGGTGGTGTAGGGAGCGTCGCGACGCTCAGCGACGGAGGATTGCCGGATGGCGGGGTGCCTGAAAGCCCGGTAGATCCGACGCCGCGAACAAAGGGTGGCTCACCCCACCGGAGTCCCGGAGTTTGGGAGCGAGATCGCCTATACCGATTTACTCCAAGTCGCGAAGATGCGCGCACGCGATATATGTATGCCGTATTGCGTATGTGGGCGAGAGAGTTCGGGTCTACTCGACCGATCCGATAGATACGCCGCGGGCCTAATATCGAAAGTTAAGGGTGAAGCTAAAGCTCGTGCTTAATTAAATCGGAAGACCGTGGGAGATAATCGCTGCTCCCTGCGCGGCAAAGGTCAATATATGTGATGCTGGGCAATTTCATTTTCGCACGGCAATTGAAAACAAATGATAATTTAAACGTGCGCGGTCGAGCTTGCAATCAAATGGGCCAAATTATCAATGTCGCGAAATAACTTAGAAACACTAACGTCAATAAATACTTGACAAATTACCGGTCAAAATGGAAATTGTCTCAAGATTACTTTTAATTAAATCAAATTATTGAAGTTTAAGTGTTTAAACTCACACTCGAACACAATGCTCGGCGACACATTTAAAAAATATCTTTTTCGGAAATAACATGCAAGTTGAAGACTTATCACATATCTCCGACGCGATTGCACAGAATACCATCCTCGCCTCGAGCTTTGAAAAGAAACGGGAAGCGAAAAGAATATGGTTTGCGCCCATGAAAGCGCTGACAATTTTTCACAATGGAATGCTGTACGGCGTGCCGATAACCGTTCAAAGGGTAATAAATATCTTCGCTAACCACCTTCTATAAGGCAGCCTCCGCAAAAGCGTTCCATTCATACCGCAGTATAACGTTAGCGTGGGCACCGACTCTTCCCGTTTCCGTACCCCCTTCATCATCGCGCCTCGGCCCACATTGATACACATATCGACTCCCTTATGGTTTACGAGCCGACGCTGTGATTTATCACGCTTGAAAATACCGCACGGCGTCATTAGAAACATCATTCGTATCGAGTAACGTCTATCATTTTGCACCCGAAGTAATTCAATGATCCACGCGTCGTCCCCTGTTCGACCCTTTCGTCCTGAGCATAGTTAATTCGCGCTACATTGATATATGCGCTTCTGCAAAAGCTTCTCGAGGCAGCAACGTACAAGAACACGAGAGGAAAATTTCTTAAATTTCGGAAGATACGCCTGAGCAGTGTTATTTCTAGAAATAATGGCGTCATTTTAAGATGTACGACACTTAATCGCAATGTACGTTTTATGTCATTAAAGATCATGTAAATTAATAAATGAATAAAAGCGAGGGGGAAAGCATTGTGGTGCACAGATTTGCGGCATTACTAGTCATTTTTTGGGCATTATTTTGGGCATTAGACCTTGCTGAGGCATTGTAAAATAAAATAAGGTAAAATAAGATAAAATAAGATAACATAAAATAATAAGGTAAAATAATGCCTAGTGGGCATTGGTGTACAAGATTTTGGTCAGCGGTTTTCCCCTCGGATAAAAGTTTATATTCGTAAAACATCAAATGCTTTTGGAATCTGTTTTACTAATTTATAACGTGATTGCAATTTAGGTTTTGTCGACGAAGAGAGCTAGTTTTAGAATTATATGAAAATATTAAATGTCAGTTTATAATAGAGGAAATTGGCATATTCGTACATTAAGGGCAATGTAATTATCATAAATTAAAATTATAAAATATATGATGGATGATTGCGAGGAAAAATAGCAATAACGAGATAGTGCAACCGTTTTAAATCGTATAATACCAACGTTTTATATAATAAAAGATCATATAAATTAATAAATAGATATAAGTTTATATTCGCAAAACATCAAATGCTTTCGGAATCTGTTTTACTAATTTATAACGTGATTGCAATTTAGGTTTTGTCGACGAAGAGAGAGCTAGTTTTAGAATTATATGAAAATATTAAATGTCAGTTTATAATAGAGAGAATTGGCATACTCGTACATTAAGGGCAATGTTATCATAAATTAAAATGATAAAATATATGATGGACGATTGCGAGCAGAAATAGTAAGAACGAGATAGTGCAACCGTTTTAAACCGTACGATACCAACGCGTCCGTCCGTATGGGATTACCCCTTTTGCTTTCTGCTCCTCTTCACGCTTGTACCAAGCTTCTCTTTTACACTATATGTCGCTAACCTCATACCTGCGCAGCCAGTAAATCAGAAACGCAGCGAAGCGTCTTTCGTTCCCGTCGCGTCGCGGTGTCGCGAATCATCCCTCTATACTATAGGATTTTATACTCGCTATCTGGGAAAGGTAGACAGGATATATGGAACTTAATTCAGAAAAGGAAATAGCATCCTAACATATTTTTCAAAACGCGGTAAAAATAGAAACGTCAAAAACGCGCGGGTTTATATTTTATTCATTTGACATAGATTTAAATTAAAACCACAAACAAAGAGGTTCGTACAAGAGAATATTTTGTCCTGAATAAATAAGGAGCGAGTATAATAAACTAAATTACGTGGTTCGTGATCACGTTGATTAATAAAAATTAGAAACGGACGAAAATTTAAAAAATGTCAGCGTGTAAATAGACAGCACGCTTTGCGCATCGCGTATGTGAACACTGGTGTAAAAAAAAAGGATAATCCTGTTACTTAATTCTTCGTAATCGTGTATGAACCTTTCATACTACAATGGAAGATGATTATGTACGATAAGATTAATCTTTGCCGGTGACCCTCGTCAGATCGAAGGGTTCGTGGCTCATTAAATATTCCTAGGGTCCTGATACCATATCGAAATGTCTTGTATTGCATACCGTATGTAATTATACATCAGTTGTAACAACACAGCCACTTAACGGCACTTGAAAATCTCCCGGTCAATTTGTTTGTAATCGATTTTGTTTATAATCGAGACCACGTCTAGCTTCATATTTTATCGTTCGATCGTCGTCGTGTTCCCCGATAGAACGACGAGAGGATCGCGTGCGTGACGAAACGAAAAACCGGAAAGCCGGACCAGGTCGACTATTAAACGAGATGACTCTCTTATCTCATCAGGTAACCGAGTGACCTGTCATGCTCTTTCTACCGAGTCCTACCTGTGCGTTCTCCCCCGCCTCCATTAACAGAATCGGTTTCCGGATCTGAAGCGTCCGGAGTTTAAGATCTTAATCCGCGATAATACGTGGGGGGCATCGCGTTTAGTGGGACATTTACTTCGACATTCCAAATGTTGGGAGTTGACCCGCCCAACGCAACCGCAGGGCGACTACACATATGACAGCTTCTCCGAGAGATTCGAAGGTTGAATAATCGCAAATTAAAGTGTCAGGAGTGGTCCATTGAGCGCTACATTGATCGATAAACTACTCGTAACACACGGCCCATCTTTCAATTGTTAAAGAACGATCAGAGCGCTCGCGGGCACTGCTTATTAAACAGTCAAGCGGCCCGTGGTCTAGTTAAGTGGACTTTTGTAGCTCCACGATCTATCGCAAACAGCTCGCTATGACGCGCGCGGCAAACATACCTTTCTCCACATGATCCGTCTTCGCACTCCTCGATTTGCCGCGGCTAAGATCGTCGATTCACGCGTCTGCGACTTACGCACACCACCGCCATCCGACGCGTACTCCCGCGCGCGCGGCAGGCCTCTTCTCCGCGCCAGCTATCAGCTAATTAACATTACTGGCGGCACGAATAACAAGCAGGCCGGCAATTACGCGCGCCGAACGCGATCGTCGCGGCCGGAGCGTCCTTATCGGTCCCGCGTCGTTGTCAACCGCGAAAAACCGATAGGCGGCTGTCGGCAGACTGTGCAAACGGTGCCAATTACGTGTACACAGGTGTCAATTTGTCGGGGCCTCTCGTCACGCTTTCGTGTCGCGGGTACACCGCGCCCGAGGACTCTTCAGAGAATTCGCCGAGCGAATTTCGCGCCAGCGTTTAGGCGATTCGCATCGCGATGCGGCCGCGTGACGACGGTAATTAGTCCTGGTGCGCACGCCGATGTAACGGACCGGCCGACCGCGCAGCGTGTGCTGGTAACGGCGTGGTCGCCGACCGAAATCCAGGAAGTGCACGGAGAGCCTAATAAAACGCTTATCCGCCGCGATCTTCGCGCGATGCTGATTTGAAGCGAGCGATCGGCTGGGTGTGATCGATCCGACGAGTCGATAATTCTCAGACATACGCAGCTCGCTGGATCTTCCGAGCTGATCAATTAACGTCCATCTCCTCGCTCCTTCATGTGCTGTGCGTCTAACGAAAAGAGTTCTGCCTTGGAGCGTGTGGCGCAGAGATGTGCGCTGCTTGGTAAACGAACGAACGAAAAGATCCGAATTCAAATCCGATCGGGAACACCGCTAGTTTTTTTTATTCAAACGCCACTTCTCACGAGGAAAGTGGCGATCGAGAGTGCACCTGCCACGTACAGTCTTTTGGAGTCTGGCCCTTCAGTTTGGGAGCTGAATACTAGGCTGACAAACCTTTTATTACCCGATAAACAAATCCTGACTCGGAACCTCAAAGGTTTCGGGTTGTCGGAGGCAAAATCTAGACGAGGCTCGAGTGCCACTTGGACCGTAGTGCCATTACCATCTATTTTATGCCTCTTGGAGAGTATAAAATTTCTCGTGTGCGGTTATATTTCTCGAAAACTTCCCGGCGAACTTAAGCGCAGATCGGTTCGCGTCATCTCGTGACACAAGTACACACACATACACACATATACACACACACACATCCAAATTTAATGTACGCCGAGTTCACCGTGTTCGACTTGTGAAACACGTTTGACCACACATTTGCACTCCTCGGCGCAACACTCGTACCGTTCAAATCGTTCAAATTTGGCGCGTTTTCTTGCGCCTCTCTTCCGCGCGAGAGTGCCGTGCGCGATCTGTAAAATCACCGGCGGGTCTTTCGCGTACGCGCGCGAAAAAGAAGGAGGGCCATCGCCACGTCCATCCGCACGTTTCTTTTTCTCGATCGCGACCGCGGATGAACTCTCGCCGCGTTAACTCGCTAGGACTCCTCGCGCTCCCGATCCGCCGCGACAGATGACAACGAGACGCACGATGCGGCCCGCACGAGTCGGCGTGTGTCAGGGCCTTCGACTCCGCAGAAGCACAGACAGAAACGAGAGACTACACAACGTGACTAACGCGGCACGGAGAAGCGAGCAGCAGACGTGAACTATGCGTGTGCGTGTTCACGTGCACGCGTGCCGGGGGGAGGGGAGATGAGAATGGAGGAACCGACAGAGAAGGCGCGTGAGAGAAAGAGAGAGAGAGAGAAAAAAAGAGGGACAGAACGGCGACGGAACGCCGGGATATCCACCACGCGTTAACCAATTCCGCGAGCATCGCGCGTGCGTGTGCGCGCGTGTACGGGCGGACGTGAATGTGTGCAGAGAAGCGTATCCTCCCGTCGAGCGTGGAACGGACGAGAGCGTCGAGCTGTCAGCGCACCCCACCCCGAAAGCCCCTTTGAAACCAACCCCACCCATCGTGACGAAACCCCCGCCTTCCCTCTCCGTGTCACAGGCTCTTTCCCTTGACTAGTCGCTCCACCATCCCTCTTCGGACAGTCCCCCCCCCCCCTCCGTCTGTGACAACATCGAGGCACCGTGTGCCTTGCACGAAAGCGAAAGTAACGCGAGCCCGTATCGACGCGAATTGAAATTACCTCCGAGAATATCGCTACGAATAAAATCCCGATTAATAAACCACGTTTCCTGGCCTCTTCGCTACCCCCGTTAGGTCTCAACGCTTATTTTAATGCGCGCAATGTGGAATCGAAGAGGACAGGCATAACGAAGCGAATGGGTGGGAAAGGGATGTGAAAAAATATTTGAAAGGTACGAAAATAGAAGTACACACGAATGTCGGGAAAGCAACTTGGCCCCTTTCGTTTCCACCGACGCGGACGAATCATAATTCTTATTCCCCACCGGCCCGAAATCGTCCCCTCTACGGTGCTCTTTCCGGTCCTATACTTCGGCTTCAGTTTTGCCCATTTCCTCCCCGACCACCCCACTTTCGCATCGTAGCGTGAACACGCGCCGTAGCAACCGTGGCAAGAAGAGTCTCACTACAGAAACGCAAAACCATTGCTTTCAAGACGCAAATGTTGCAAAAAGGGTTCGAGATATGTTACATTTCGTAAAATATTTAAATGCTTTATGTTCTTGTCCTCTTGATTTCATTTATCGACGCGTGACCAGGTCGCGGCCCCTTGAAACGCAAGAATGTCAGCCGGCAGTCGAAAGGGCCGGCTCGACAGGACAGGTATCATAACGAAACACGCGTGTGCGTGCTCGTGAATGAACAAGTATGTGCGTAGACCAACACATCCCAGAACTGAGGGTTTATAATTGACGACCAATGAACGGACCGCCATTGTCCGAGGCTGACATCCACAGGCTGACATTTTGGTGAGCGAGGTACGAAGAATGTGACTTTACTAACATGGCCGTCACTTTTGACCTTATATACGAGACGCATGGATCCTACAAAACCGAGCAATTTATCCTTCGTGTTAATCGACAATAATTAATATTAATGCAAATTTGCATTAATATTAAGTATTATGAAAAATAAATACATGTGTAAGATGAAAAGTAATAAATAATCAATTAGATTGCGACTGACAAATTAGAAAAACAAAGTTGCCGGAAATTTGTTCGATATACCTCCGATTAAAATTAATTTTAATTTATAAGAATATATTCGGGCGGGGACGGTGTCGAGGATTCGGTCAACTCTACCACGTCAAAGATAATTATTTGAATACGACCGAATCAAGTGCCGCGTTTCTTTCATAATTCATATGCAACACCTATTAATAGAAATCTCTCGAATCGCGTTCCCAGATTTGTCCGAGATCGTACGAGGGTGGGAATTTTTTTTCGAAGAAAATGGAGTTGGCCTGCGTCCGAGCGGCGAAGTGATGACTTTATCCAATCGACTCCATTTCTCATCCGCATTCGTTCTCTACCCGCAGGCTGACCCGCAGTCCCAACCGGGGAAGAGAAGGAACCGGGTGAGGGAGAGAAGCGCCCATGACTTATGATCGCCATTACGGTACCGATAATTATATGCTGTTCCGTAGCCGCTCCCTCTTGCACGTTGTATGAGAGGAACGAGAGAGGTACCGTAGATGATATCCTGCCTGCCGACGAACTTCGAACAGCCGACCTCTAACGTAACCGCACGCACATCAACCATACGCTCCTCCTGACTCGTTGATCGATCCGATCGATACGTTCCGGTATTTCAGAAGAGTTGGAAAATAATTGCCCCTTGATCGAGGGTCGATCGTTAATATGTGCAATCTCTTTGTGCCACGCGTTGGTGAGTCTCTAAAGGAACTTGAGTGTTTTATATATTTTTATAATCGATTTTTGCTAACGATAATTAATACCGTAAATAATTGCACAAAATTTTGTCTCATTTTGTAAAATTATTTAGTTAAAGTTAAAAGTTCATGTAGACTGATATGCCGGAAATAAAATTGACATTAAATTGAAACGAAACTGATTTTTATATATTTTTATAATTGATTTTCGTTAACGATAATACCGTAAATAATTGCACAAGATTCAGTCTCGTTTTGTAAAATTATTGTAACAATTTAGTATAGACTGATATACTGGAAATAAAACTGATATTAAATTGAAGCAAAACTGATTTTAACATATTAATACGACGTATCATTGTAGTAAACGAAGAAGAACAACGATAGGTTTTCTAATCTGATAACAATTAGTCCGGACAATCGATTGGCGCGAAATCTGCGAAAGAAGTGACTTATAATTACACACGAGCGCACAAAGTAACCAGAAGCACCCTCAATCGTTGGAAATGGTCGTCGTATATATCGAGGAAAGGACTTGGTAGTATCCCTACGACTCCCCATGGCCCACTTATTACGCTGATTCTCTTACGGAGGACTATCGTCTATTGTAAGTATTTCGATCATTACCGCATCAAATTAACTCGATTAATAATAGAATACCCTGGGGATTTCGGACACTCTGCAAGAAGCCTAACTAATTGTAAAAAGCATTTTGTTAATAGTCCCGTGTCTAATTTCTGTGGAAATCAACGTAATCGAAAATAACCCACGGAATTTTTTTACAATTATCACATAAAGAGTATTTTATTATATTCGATGAAAGAAATAGTTCGAACGTTGTGTTCTAGTTATTTATAATGAATCTATTGGCAGTCATACACACGAGGTAGTTAATGACAATCTTGCCAAACGAGTTTTATTAAAAAAAAAAACTGCAATGATTGCTGACGCAGATTGTTCGGTCTCGTTAAAGAAACATAATTGTCGAGTCATATTTCGGTCGCCAATTGAGATCGCGTAACTTATTGAGACATCGGTGTGTTTAATGCGCCGTTACGTCACGCTTCGTGACTTTTGTAGTAACAAATCGGGACGGCATTGTGCCCGTGCATGAGTTTCCACGGTACTACAGCCCACATGCGTGCGAATACCATTAGCATAACCAACAAGCTCAACACGGCGCCCCGCGCAGGATCCAGACGCGCCGAACACAGAACGTTGTTGGCTACATGTGTAAAGTTCGGGAGGGGAGAAGAGATGCGTGAGGAACGGCAGCGAATTCATGAGAACATACCAGGTGTATTCCACCAGTTCTTGATCTTCTGAGCCACGTGCTCTGACGTATTCTTAACTCAGAAGTACTCGCACACTTTCGCCATATTTCTTCGCTTCTCACTTGTATTTTTCAATCTGTTGACACTCTCGCATTTTTTCCTTCTATACACATTTTCCTTGGGTTTTCCTCAAAACGCAAAAAAAAAGGAGCGCTCATGCCCGTTTATGAATGTAACAATCGGTCTATATGATAAATGATAAAACATTTGGTATCACACATTTCTGAATTGATTTCACGTTCAGAGGATTTGCACATCTTAATCTCCAATGATACAAACGCAATAAAATTATGCATTTTAATCCTATACATCGAAAAAGTCGCTAATTTTTAGAATAGAATGGCTTTGTTGGATTGTACAGCGGTAACATTTTTAACGATAGCTCTGCCATTGTGAAAAAAATGGCAAAATCTAATAGAAAGTACTTTTTGTGGATGCAAGTGCAGAAACGTGTCTCGCTCAAAAAATTATTAGAACGTTAGCCCTAAAGTTAGCACTATTAGCACACTATCGATTCAACACGCCGCAATTTTCAATCGCATTACTTAAATGAAACTGATTACGAGTGTGTTGGTAACAGCAAATATATCTTCAATACTTGCATTGTTCTACGATGGCGAGTAATACTAATAACTGAGTTCGGGAACTAATTGAGTTTCGCTGGAATAGAGAAATAACACTTCCACACATAGATAGTTTCTTCATTCCAGACGCTCTTACGTAACGGGAGCGCACATCCCCTTTATTGTTTACGAGCGTGAGCTTCTTAAATTCGTGTTATTTTCGTCCGATGTCGCAAGATGAATGGCGTGCGGGTTTTCTGGCAACAACGGCGCATCCGAGAAGAAACTAGAGTAGAGAAATCGAGAAAGGAGATGAAGCGACGGAAGCAAGGATATGAGGGGAGACTTTATCCTCTGCTCTCCCCGTCCCTGCCCCCCGACCCCTTTCTCGAGAAAAAGTTAGGAGTTGTTCGTGAAGAACGTCGTTCGAGACGATGAGCGGCACGTCGCTACCATCTCGCCCCCGTATGTCGCCCCCCCCTCCCCTTCCTTTTATTCCTACTGTCCTCTCTTTTTTTCCGCGTGTTCCACGCGACGCCTTCGGGGCGCCGTGTCTTGTTACCCGCGTGATGTATGGTGCACTAATTGCACCACGGCGAATAGCAACCGCGTTGCGACGGAATCGATCACGTAACTATTCGTGCATACTTGCTTACAGCGATCAAAAATTCCTGGGAAATTGTTTCATAAATCGCACTTAACATGGACGTTTATGATAATATAATAACCGGCGAACTGATAGCTTGGTTAGTTTTTTTCGTCCGAATTTATAGAAATCCGAGATGTCGAATTTGTTTTAAAAAAAAAAAAATAAACGGCGATATTTTTTTTTGTTTAAAATGTTGCCTTCTATAAATTGCCGGGAATGTTGACATTCTCCGCCGCTATGGTTTTGGTTTTGCGTCCGGCAACGAGATCCCCCTCTCTCCGTGTTGGCCCTACTTCCTTAGTCCGTCCGTCGGCATTCGTGATTTATCGCAACGGAAAATAGGAGAAATAACAAGGGATGTCGGCTGCGTTATACGCCTCACTCTCTATCCCAGAATAAAAATGTACTTTGGACCCGCAAACCCGCTATAACCGGGCGGTTTTTCAACATGGAATCAAACATTTGCTTCAGAAAGTTGAAAATATTTCTTGACGATTCAAAATTAGTTTCTTTAGCTCTCGTATTCATAGCAGACATACCTATTTCATTTCTTAACAAATTGCATAAAAATTCGATATTATAAATTGTAAAATATTGTGTATATAAATTTTTTTAACAAAAATTTATCTCGAAGCCATAATAATATTTTTTCGCATAGAATTATACCTCAGAAGTTAACGATTGAAATATTTTTTTGCAAAACATTTTATGAAGAAAAATAAATATAAACTAAATATAAATATAAATTCTATCTTTGAATATTAAAATAAAATGTTAAAACTATTCATGTTAAAGCATATTGTTAAAACTACATCATGTTTTAAGCTATACATAGATACTATTAAGAAAAGAGAAAAGAGAGAAATAATATTCATCAGCAATCTAAATTTTATGTAAGTAATGTAAATTTTGTATTAATCCTCCCTGTTCTGACTATATACCGTACGAATACATTCTTATAAATTGTATTAAAATAAAAATTAATTTTGATCGAAGGTATCGAAACAATTTCCGGGAACTTTTTTTAATTTTTCCATTGTCAGTCGCAATCTAATTGATTATTTTTTATTTTACACATGTATCTTTTAATGCGAATTCTGACTATCAATTCAACATGTTTACAAATTCGTCAATCGTTAAGTAATAACGAGCGAATTTACGAGATCTTCGAATGCAATAGCACGAAAGTAAAATGAGAAGCGAAGCGAGGTCAAGGGATAGGCGAAAGCTTATTCGCTTGTCGTATTAACTTCGTCCTTTGTATTCCTGCTTGTCCAAAGGAAATCGAGGAAACTTTGCGTCATTGTGGACCGAAAAAGAAAGTTAAAATCTCGTGAAAGCACATTGTTGGTTGCGTCAACGTTGAAAGCGATCCCTTTTCTCCCTTTTCCTCTTTCTTAGATAACCGAAGCATCGTAAATAATATCAAAATTTATGTCTTAGGCTAGGTATTCGTTCGTGCATTTTCTTTTCAGTACTCCATGTCTCTTCCTGTTCCCTTTGCAATTCGTCTTATTATCCTGCTGCGGGTCTGCCTGCGCATATTTCGCACGGTTGCGCGCCTTTCTTTCAACAATTACACGTATCTTTCTTTTTATCCCAATATGAATTATCTAGTTCGCTGTTCGACTAGCTGATTTATCTCCAGGAGGATAGAAATTTATTTACGTCCTAAGCGACTGATCAACACGTTGCACAGAAGTTATCTGAACACAAGTGGCCCCGTCTCGCCCGGCCGTCCGTCGATGTCCCGATATCGAAAGTTAAACCGTGCTTATTAATAACAGACTCATGAGAACGGCCACACATGCGGAGTAGTTTGCGTGCTGCGGTAATCAGTATAATGATCAGCGGCCGAATTGACGTATCGCCAGGATAATATATATGACGGCATATGGCGGCAGATGCATTGCGCAGCGTGACGTGCTCTAACGCGTCATTGATAGCCCTCCGCTCCTCTTCCCCATCCCCTTCTCCCCCTACCTCCTGTCACTCTGCCACCCTCCATCAAATTTTCCTATCACCCCAGACTACTCCCTTCATTTCCTGCCTCGACGATCCCCCCGCCTGCCTGCCCCTGTACTGGCTGCCTCTTCCTCCTCCCTTCGGTCGCGAGCGGAAGGGACGTAATACGAGCGAGGGGGACCCACGGCCAACCAGCGTCGTTGCTTTTAGGGATAAGAATTCTATCGACGTCGTACCCCAAGCCCATTTTTGACGCCGATGTTTCAGCGGAAAAAAATAACATGGTGAGAGAAATGTCGCAATGTCAGCAGTTGAAGATATGGAGAAAAACGTGTTAATATCGTACAGCAGTTGTCGTCGATGTTATGTTTCTCCAGGCCGATTGGAAATAAGAATCCAATCAATTTGCGCAGTACAATGAAATATTTATGCGACTTCCAATGAAATAGATGGCCCGAGTCGAAATTGTGGTACTATTGTGACACTTTTAAGAATAATTTACACCTACATAGACCAGCAATAACCTACTTTGATGACATTATATTTTTCTACTCCTCCCTTGAATTTTTAATTCTAAAAATTTACTTTAGCTCCTACTTAAAAGGACCTACTTTAATGCTAAATTGACAAAAGTAGAAATTTCTTACACTATCAGTTTTAAAGTAGGAGCAAATCTTGTACTTGCAGTTCGACCTCTTTTACTGTCTCGGGTACGATGTCTACCACTATGAAATAGAATTAAAGGTTCAACATGGGGCCAAAATTTCGACTCGGGCGGTGTTTTGTCTTACAATCAAATAAATTTTTAAGCCTGATCTACAATACGCTTTCTGCACCTAGAAACATTCTATTTTATATAAATAAATCAAAGCGCTTAAAAAACTTGTCGACAATGTACGATTATACAAATATAATATACAATTTCTCAACTTGCACAAATTTTTTAAACGTATTTATTGACTACAAAATAGAATGTTTTTAGGCACAAAGAGCACATTGTAAATTTGGTTTTAAAACCAGTAGTTTTTCATAATTTTCGAAGGATAAGGCGTCATTTGTATGGATTGTGTTATATTTCGTTATTAAAAGTAAATAATTTCGACACAAAAGTAATTAAAAGAAATGTATAGCAAAGTTTAAATCGGCGTATACGCGAGCACTTTACTTTAAAAGTAAAGTGAAAGTAATAAATTATAATATATCGACGTAATAGTATTAAAAAGCTATCGTGGGAGTCTTCTTGTTGCTTAGGCCGATTAAAGGATGAAAGGGAATATCCTAGACTTTTTTTTAAGAAATTTCTCACGTACTACGTCTTGAAAGTATTTGATCGGCACGTCGATGAAATTTGTTGACGCACCAGAAGAAAAACGGAATTGCGGCGCATTGTAGAACGCCAGGACTAAATGGTTAAAAGGACCACCGGCGACCGGGCCGCTATAAGAAGCTTGGATAAATTGCAGTTAATATTGGAATCTGTGTTTTTTGCATCGACCGCACAAGCCGCCTTGAAATCTACTGTATCATCAATTACAATTAAGAGTGGTTAGCGAATCGCCAAACGTTTCAAGCACGCGGTGCAGATATCCCACACTTCATGCGTGACTTGATAACAGCTTTCGCAGAAGACGTAATTTCGCCTCATTAATCTTGCTAAAAACCTAATCTTCGACTATACTGAACAATCGCGTTTACAAATTGCTTCAGTGCATTTTACTTGACGCACTGTATGAAAATCAGTCGTTACCGACAAGAGTAGTATCGTTTTAATGCGAATTACACGAGTGTATCATTAAATGATTAGAGACGAAGGAAGAGCCTAGATTTTATTTAAAAAATTGGCATTACTTCGTTGTTCTTTCCCGTATCGATGGTCATGTAAATTGTGATGAATAAGCAGAAAGTGAATAACGAATTGTGGCGGGATCAGTGATCGACCGTTATACGTTTTGTAATGTGATGCTCGAAGCATTTTACATACTATGATCCGACATTAATTGAAATGTCGCCATTATCTCTCATATGTTTCGCGACTTATCATAATTTTATCACTTGCCAAGCGCACGTTTCATAGAAAATTAGTACTTCTTAAGAGTAATAAGCTAGATCGACCGTATCTAAACATTTTCAATGTAAATTGTCGAGTTACGTCGAATTGTTATATCTCAAAAGTTAGATTTACGTTCCCCAATAGAAAACAATTATAAAACGCACCTTCTATTATATTTATGAAATTCCACTAAAATTCAATCCACGTACGATTCGCACTCGAATAAAATCGGTTCCTGCGATTGAGCGTAGCACCGTTAATGTTTAACAACGATTCAAGATGCAGTTAAAGCCATTTGACTACCCGCTCACCTCCGTCGCTTCTTTTTCCGTCGCCTCCGTCGGCGAGGTCGCCTTCTAGTTTCCCCCCTGTTGAAGGGGGTAGTTGTTCTCCCCTGTCGTTTCAGGGCCGTTGCTGCTACGCTAAACTCGACTTCTTCCCCTGCCTCGCTTCTTCCCTGCACCGGGGGCCTTGTCTCCGCCCCGGCGCTGGGCCCCGTCGTGGCTGGTACTTCCCTTCACACACCACCTTCTCGGCAGTCTTTGTCCACGAAGAGCGAACAGATTCGCCAACAGTCACCGAGCCAGGTACGACGGGAAACTGCGTGGGATCAGAAAAACCCAACACCGTCGACGAACCATGTGTCCTTCGAGCAGACTCACTGTCTATCGGATAGAGTAACCATGTGAGTCCATTCACCATCACCCTTTCCTCACTTTGCCCCCGCGATACCTTTGCACACAACCCTACGAACTGCAGGAATCACACGAGATACTTGGGGCGCTTACAGTATTTGGCACTTCAGCTTCGATCCGAATAATGCTGCTACGAGTCCTTCCGTATTCAGATTGTCTTAAGAGGATATTGCTAAATCGCAATAGTTTGTTGGCCAACAAAGCTGCTTGCTGATGAATAACGATAAAAAATAAGCGAGCGATCGACTTAGCGCGACATAAGACGGATCAGGTCATTCGAAATTATCCTCGTCCACGTTGCTCCTTCACTCGGGTGAAATTGCTGACAAAAGCTTGCGTTACTGGTTAGACCTCCTTAAGACATAACGAGGGTAATGCTCGCGCGAGGTCGATGAACAGCGCACTGTACACAATGGGGCCGCAATGTAACATTGACTTTACAACATCCAGGATCTACGGTGTAAAACGTAGCTCTCGAACGCTTCTTTAATATTAGCACAGGGTCGAGCTCCGTTTTCCAACTTGAATTTCGTCGGCTTCTTATTATCGGTTAAGATACAACGCGGAAATGAATGATGAAGCAGTACGAATCGTCAATACAGACGAGAATGTTTCTATCTGCGAGGAGCTCCCCGCGATATCGCACTTCCCTCTGGTCATTCGATGGTCTCTCGTTAGTATGCGGCTTAATATGCTGCTCGCGCTAAAGCACAATGATCCCGGAAGTTTCCTCAAATGAGAGTGGCAAGAAAATAAATATCGATCCTTCAGGTTCTGTTAACTGGAACTCGATCGTTGTGCCGATCCGGAGCACGGTCGTCTCGCCAGCGCAGGTCCTCTGGGCTCGTAGTCGCACTTGAAGGCGTACCGCACGTGTGTCGCGTAGCACGAAAGACCGTAATTTCGGGCGATATCATTCGTCACCGAGCGTACTCCGAGCGCAGCATCCCGTCCAGGATTGACAGTCCTCAGCGGGGCTCGGTGCGTGTCGGCCAGCGTCGGGACGGCTCTCGGCTCGCCGATACCCATGGAAAACCGCGGACGGTGCCGCGGTGATGTATATCTTAAGCGAGAGATGCGACGACTCTGATCCGCGAATTCCGCCCGCTCGGTTTCGCAGCCTCCGACCGGCGGGACCGGAGCGCCGCGACGCGAAGCGCCCTGTGCACATGCGTTAAGCTTCACTCCCCCGATACACCCGTATCCCCCTTGGTCTACCTCCTTGCTCTCGCTTCTCTTGACGCCCCCGTGATCCAGCATCGGTGGTGGTTGTGTACAGCACCACGACAAGTCCCTTCTCCCCTGCGTCCGTCTTCGGCACACGGGGAGACTCGAGGGGCACCGCGGGACACTCTCGAGGCGTCTACCATATATACCGTCACGCCGTTTCTCTCTGCGTCAACAAGGACAGCAGATTGCGTCTGATCAGCCTTCTCTCCGTTGCTTGTTAAGTTACGCAATACCAACTGAATGGTTTTGATAATATCAAAATTTAATGCTGAATGAATTCCAAAGTTTTATACGCCTGTATATTTTTACGTTTGCAACCAAGTGGCGGGTCATGTCCTAAATTAAGAATCCTGGCAGCAGTCTTGAGAGAAATTAATGGTGGTGACAATGACAGCCGATGCGTATTAAAATTGGGACATAATATATTTCGTCTTCTGTCTTCATATTGTAGGATGATATACGATAGTTGTTTTCGTCAAGGTATTGAATTACGTTTAATCATTTAATTTATTGTGCATGTATTCGGTTGAGGGAGAGCCAAGAACTATATCTATCACGAATCTATTTCTTCGTTCAACTAATTTTAATCCCCAGAAATGCTCAAAATAGCATCGCTCACGCTAACGAAACCGCCGTGCTCGCGCGCATCGCATCCACGTGCCACTCATTCAAGCTTTCATCAACCGCGAGCGTACGCGATTCGAATTGAATGCCGAGCTTTCGAGCCTCGGAACGTGCACGGCCTACAGCGCCGAAGGCCGCGGAGAAAATTGCAGAAAATCCCAAGTCCGTCCATGCCGTAGAAAGCTGCTGACGGATTCGACCGTCAATCTTTCGACGGTAGTCGTAATCCTATCAGACGACTACCAGCATCGAATCGCGTAACCCGGAGAGAGAACGCTCAGAAATCTTTTCGGGGGGGATGATGCGTCGCAGGGCTGCGGAGCATACACAGCTCTTATAATCTATCAATGTTAATATTTTTTTTATTATCAAAATATGCAGCTTTACACCAAAATCTTTCATTTCTCGAAACTACTAAATTGATACTGCAAACAACGATCTGTTCTCGTGCCGTCTGCTTTTGTACCGATTACAAAAACATGAGAGTAGTTCGTCAATAAGAACAGTAAATCCGACTGAAATCTGACCAATCTGATTATTCAATTACGACTCATCACGGAACATGGTAATTGGTGGTGTTACGCGGTCTGCACAGCTATTGCGCGCTACGGTGAAACATACGGAACATAAAGTGCGCACACAAGTAGTGCGTTACATTATAAATATTAATCGGGGTTTTTGTTCCGTCGAAATATTACATATTATTAGCATACGCTTTTTATAACGGCGCACACACACGCACACGCGCCGCACAATAATCGTACCAATCAATAAGTTTTACATCTTACGTCATCGTCACAATTTGTATAATCGTAATATTAAATACAAATTGCTGACAAAGAAATGTTTTATCGGTGTCCACGGAAATTTATTATGCAGCTTGGGAATAATTATGTGCCAAAGTTTTTTCTTCAAAATCACATTTCCAAGTAAAAATAGTGTATAAGAAAAGAACGTGAATTTATGACGTATGCACGAAAGCGTATTTTCGGAACGCTGAGTTGCTATTGCAAGTTTAACTCACTGCGAGAGATTTAAGGGACATCGAAAGCGCTAAATTTTCGGACAAGTGCGGTAATCGTCTTGAGGATCGCAAGAAATTAACGAGACACTAAGTTGTAGAGAGTGCTGAGAGCGTAGGGAGGTAGCATCGAGAAATCACAAACTAGGCAGCTACCAAGGCAGCAAAAGTTCGCACGTCGGTAGGAAAGAAAAGAAAAACAAGGAGAGAAATTTAAAGAACGGCAGCAAAGTAGATAAAGAGAGGGAAGGGCATAAACCAACGGGCAGCGGCCGTGAAACAAAGCAGGAGTTGCCGGCCGTGTAATTGGACTTTTTGTTACTTGATATTCTTTTTAAAAGCAGCAAGTAAAGCAGGATTTTCCTCGTTATTAGTCGAGATGGAGCTACTTATTGAACACCCGTTTATACCATACACGCGACAAATTTCATTCGAAAACCGGCATTTAAGATTCTCGTTCAAAGTTGCAACATTTTCAAAAGGTAATACCTTCTTCGAACGTTCCTCTAATGATCAACGATATCAGATTTAAACGACCTATACTGGCCAATGTTTTTATTTTAAAAAACAATACACGTTACGTTTCGGTCCCAGATTTGGATTTATCAAATAATCTGAAATCATGTTTTTTTTAAACTACTGGTGTTATTAAATACTATTTGTGTCTTCCAATGATATTACCAAATAAGAATAATAGTCTGTGCAAATTTACGGCCAAGTTCGCTGTACATTTCCAACGTTATAAGTCGGGACGTATGATGAAGTCGCCATCAATATAGCGAAGACGATATCGTCAGCAGTAAGAAGCAGCCAACCGTTTATTTGTCCAGTTAGCTCTCGATTGCAGACGCATTGGGGCTACTACCGTACCCTCGTCTTGGGCAGTCGCACACACGCAGACGCCCATACGCGGGCGCGCGGGCCCCTTCTCACAATCAGTAATCTCTTCCTCCTTCTACTTCTTCCATAGGCCACGCAGCCAGTTGTACGATCTCACGATCGTAGATATGCTCAGCATTCGTTTGCAAATGGTTCGGGGATAGTCGCGCGAAGTGTGTGCCACCAGAACTACGTGACCCAGTTTGTTGATAAAGCGCGTAATGTCCGCGTGAAATAAACAGAGCTTCGTGGTGGTTGAAGAATTGAAGTTTCGATTGCCATCTCGTTGTATCGTCCGATAATCAATTATTCGCGGATCTTTTTTTATGTTATTTTACGAGGGGGAAACCGCCGACCAAAATCTTGTACACCAATCGCCACTAATGCCCAGTGGGCATTACTTTATCTTATTATCTTATTTTATCTCATTTATCTTGTTTTATCTTAATCTTATTTTATCTTTATAATGTCCCAGCAAGGCTTAATGTCCAAAAAATGCCTAGTAATGCCCAGTAATGCCGCAAATCTGTACACCGCAATGCCCTCAGCGGTTCCCCCCTCGGTATTTTATATTCTGGCACAAAATGGAGTAGAATTCTTACGTCCCCTAATTAAATATGTGAAAAGACGAAAGCGACGCACTATTAAATTCTAAAAAGAGCTGCATCTTGAAAGTTGTTTATATATGTTGTTAAAAATATGAAAAAAAACACTATTAGATAACGGAAAACATTGTGCTCTATTTTGTGAACAATTATTAATCATCAGATGCAAGATTTGGATACAATTTGCAATAAAATTGTTAAAACACAATATTTTATCACCGACGAAACATAAAAGAACATAAAATTGTTAGAGTTTTCGTCGTTTTCAAGTAGTCTTAAATTAAAATTCCACGCAAGTATCTTTTTGGATCTGCAGTCTACGTGCCAACGCGGCGATATCGCTTTTCCGTTATCCGTGCAGAGTGAAGCTCGTCGACAGTCGCTTCTAAAATATTTTACGAGAATTACGTTTTAAAATTACAAAGTTTAAAACCGAATATTTAAACTTTATTCGAGTATTATATTTAATTAATTGTTGACCAGCAGCAAAATATTTTAAAGCTCAATTTATATAAAGACGTTCTAAACAAGATGTTCTACCTCATCCTCGCGCGACATAAAGCATACATGACTCGCACGGAAAAATAATACATAAATTCTAAAGATAAAGAACGTCTGCCGTTTCCTCTATTGTGTTTTCAAAAGGAAATCAACGTAATTGTTATTTATCGCAAATAAAAATACGTTAGTTTAGAGATGCGTTAAAAAATCTTACTCGCCATTATTGTGATTCCTCATCGGGGAAGAAAATAGATGAAAATAAAGGAAATAACTGTAAAAGAGAGTACATGTATGAATATACGTTTTTCACGCGTCACGGACATCTCGTGAGCATCGGGTAGATTATACTGACGCATAAGGGAGAATTCAGCCCTATGGTAGAGGAAACTCTCTGCGGGAGTAGCCCATGGAAGCGGAGCCAGAGAAGTTTCGCTTCGAGAGCATGACGGGGGTGGAACGAAGGGTGGCGTAGAACGAACGGAACCGAGAAACGCTGGTGAAGGAGGATGCCGGGAGAGAAGCGGCCTGACGACTCGGGGGTGGGCTAAGGGGGTAGGCGAGGGGATGAGCCAGAGTTGGAGCGATGGCAGAGTATTGATTTAGTGGGTTTCACCGTCTCCTTCTATTTGTCTCTCTCGTTCTATATCTCCACGTCTCCACCATCTACAGCCACGGAGAGCGCATCAGCTCATTGTTTCGGTGCTGCCGTTTCTTACCTTAGCAGGGCACGCTCTATTTTTGCGAAATGAATAATCTCACTTAAGGAAGGATGCCCTCGCTAACGACTATTATTTATCATATTTAACTATTTTCCTAATTTCCCCGGAGGCGCATTGTTCTTGTATTCGTAGAAACTGTTAATTATATTAACGGAAAATTAACATTTTAATGGACGTGATCAACAGTCTAGAGCAAATACACTTGTCGCAATATTCCCGTAGCAATTATGTTAAGCGTATTTTGAAATAATTGGTAATATTACGTATTTTCAGCATATCAATGCCATCTTTTTCCCACATTACGTGTCAATCGATAAATCACGCTTAAAGTGTCGCTAAAAATTCAGTGAGTATATGTATAAATTCAGAAACAGTTATCGATTGAATAATCCGCGGCCAAGCGAGATAGAACGTGAAACCGGTTTCGAAAACGAGTCAAGTTCAGGACGCATAAATCGCGATGTGTCTCGATACACGTATGAAACGTCACATTTTCACGACGGACAAGAAGCCGCCATGCCGCGCTCGACTTGCCGCGAGGCAAGGTCATTTAAATGCGAAATTTCTTCGCCGCGCGACAAATGTTGACCCAAGCATTGATGAATATGTAAACCGTTTGTTCAGGTGAACGCTGAACTACAAGCAGGCGGCGGTGTATCGATCGGTGTCGTTCTAGCGTTAACAAATATAACATACACGATATGCAAATTAAATAGCGGAAAATCGATCTAGCTACACTGTTGTAGTTTAATTCAAAATGATTATTACGATACACAGTGCGTGCACTTTAACTATGGTATTTTACGTGCCATGCTATTATATTAGAAATATAATTAATTTGCAGCAAAAATGTAACGGCTGCTTTCGCTCTTTCACCACGGGTAATTTATACAAATTGTATTTTAGTCATAAGGCACATGAACTAAAAATAACGTGATATGATGCATGTCGCAATCATATGATGATCTAATTAATGATAGTCGCAACACCCACGTAACAGTTTAGGGCACACGAGGAGGGAAACCGAGATACTATCTCCATATAGTTAAGAGGTGTTTACAACTTCAGGCAGTGAATCTGTGGGTAAGTGGTGGAGAAGATGGCAGTAAATATTCCTTGGATGCTACTCCTCCCTACTCCTCTCCTCTATCCTTTTTCCCCCGTCAGCTTCCTTCTTCTTTCGCGCTTCAGCATACCCCCCTTCGTCCCGGCCAACCGAGGCAGCATCATCCTCCGCGTCGCGGAATTCCAATTTACCCTCCTCGTGCCTTCTTTCATCCTCGATCGTGGAGCATGGTTCAAAACGAAAACACCCAATTGATTGTGTCCCCAGTACCCTCGCATGCCATTTCTCTTTGAACGAATTACGAAAGATTTACCCCCCTAAAACGTTTTCAAACGATTAGAAGTTTATCTTCTTATCTGCCTACGAGATATTTGACAATAAAAATTCAATTGTTAACATAATCAAACGTTGTTTAACTTTATTTTGGATGTTCAATTAACTTAATCAATTTAACCAATATGATGCAGTGTACATTTTGAATGTACATATACCGGGAGTATTTGAAATTTATAACAAATATTTGAGAAATGAATAACTAGGGTTCTATGGAATTTAAACAGTTATTTGGCACCACGACGTAAAAGGATAATCCAGTTTAGAAATATATTTGTATAAATTCGAACCAGAAGATAATCTGGTGTGAAATGCGGTCAAGGGATAATATTTTTCGTACTGGCGACTTGTGTGTAGCAGACCTTTTCGGACAGAAAGAAATATCAAGATGAAGGTTGCCTCTTCGGATCTGATGAATTTTGCCCTTATCTCGGTTATTCTCAAAGGAATTGATGAATCTCCGGACGAGTTTCAAAGCAGAAAATTGGTTTCACGTTGCAGATCGGAAAAATAATTAGAAAGCCTCCCCCCCTCTCTCTCTCTCTCTCTTTCTCTCCACGAAGTTTACAAATTACGTAACTTAAATATGCCAATCAAACCAATAACTGTATTAATAAGTTCAAATATCTAATATTTGCGCGGATTTATGTACAGTTGGAAAATTTGTGTTTTCTTGTTAAAAACAATGCCGGTTAAAATTTGTGTGTTAAATGTTTAACACATTCATGTGTTAATTTAACATATTGCTCTTGTGTTAATTGACCTCAAATGTAAAATTACTAAAATAACTGAAAAGAAATGTCAAAACAACACAATGTGTACTTATTTTTAATCTGACACATTACATATGTTCTATATTATTAGTAACATGATTTATCTGTTAAAATTTACAGAAAATATTTATTTTATTCTATATAACATAAGTGAGAGTGATTTCGAACCATCATTTGACTTATTACATCTGTAAAATGTCAAAAATTACATGTTTTAAATTCATTTTGTCATTAAAAATATGTTAATTTTACACAAAATTTATTTCAAA
This sequence comes from Vollenhovia emeryi, assembly GCF_000949405.1. NCBI lineage: Eukaryota > Metazoa > Arthropoda > Insecta > Hymenoptera > Formicidae > Vollenhovia > Vollenhovia emeryi. Next base: position 972,959 of record NW_011967192.1, read on the forward strand.
TTATTTTGAGATTTACTGTGTGATAAAATATTAACAGAGTATTAGTGTGATTATTTAACATATCCATATTATGTTAAATTGACACAAAAATTTGTGTGGACCGTTTGGGACATGTGATATCTGTTAAATTTAACACAAATTTTTCAACTGTGTGATATTTTTACAATTACTTTTATTTTCAATAATTATAACATAATCTTAAAATTTTGAAGAATTGGAAAGTAAGTAAAATATATGGAAATAACACTATCGCGCGCGCACGCATTTCATCTACCCTTAAGATTATATTATAATTGTCAAATTTCACATCAAGTGAATAACATCACTCATACGAATTGTTTATCTTAAATCTCAATAAACCCCAAAGAGATTACAAACATGAGATTAAATTGGAAAAGATTCTCACATACTTTGGAATAAGTTCGAATATACTTTGGAAAAATGTCATGAACAACAGGAAGATTTTAAATAACATTATTAATTACGGTAAAATTAATAACAAATTATATATAGAGAAATTATATTCAAGCATATAAAAGAGAGAAACAAAAACGACACGATATATCTCTGATGGAAATTGAAAAAGAAAACGGAGAGAGGAATAGAGGGAGGTATCGCAGAGGGATGAGAAAAAAGCGTTGCTGTCTGCAGCCTCGGCCGATACGGAGGAGGGAAAAGGATGGGACTACCGCGTAGACTGGAAATGAAAGAGCTCAGCCCCGAACGGGCGATAATTCATTCCTGAACCGAACGAGGCAGCTGAATCCGGCGTTGCACACGTGCACGATTTCGTGGAATGGGCGGCGCTTTACGTGAAAACTCGCGACTAGTGATATCAATGGCTATGGAATCCACGCTAGATTCGCAAAATAGAAAAACAGTCCTTTTTTTTGGAGAGAAAATCCATATCGCAAATTGTATTTAGAACGCAACGTGTGTGCGTGTATAATTTAATTAATTTTTGTTAACAATTAAAGACTTTGCTACATAACTTTAAGAATTTTATATGTGTAAAACATTAATCGGTTTTTATATAATATTTTTCTCTTGAAAGATTTTTATTCAGCAACTTTTATGCAAATGCGTCGAATAATAACATTAATAAAGAAATACACTCTTTTGTTACCTGTCGTAATCGTTTGCGTTTTTATTTGGGTTAGCAAAGTCTGAAGTTCTTTAAGAAAAATTAATTGTATATTGATTTTAACGGAGTGAACCAATATTAGGTCTGTAAATTTTCTCTATGACATTCGTGATTCTTCCGCAAGAAGAATCAGTCTCTCGCCTGTATGAAAAGATCGTGGGGCGAAAGTAAAACTCGCTTTTGTGCCGGATTCGTTTTTCCGACTGTCGGTGAAACTTAAGGGAATACCTTCACGGCCTCGACCCTTATAGTCAACTTTCACCGCCATAAAAACATAAAAGCGTTGTTCGGGTACGTTGCGTAAAACGGAGCCAGTATACATAATACGGTTTATGTCATTCCAGCAGGAATCTGCATTCTTCCGTGAGCCACGTTTGATCAGTTCCACTAAACTGAATTTAAAACTAGAAAGACCAACACAAAATTTTAGACGTTTATTTCTCTTGTATAATATTTCAAAAATATGACTTGCAAAAAATACATATTGTTAACATCGTGTTTAATTTTAAATTTATATATCAAAAGATAAAGCGCTCTCTTAAAAAACATTGTTCAATTATTGTATTACATGGGGCTAAGCTTTTAAAGGTTAATTATAGATATTTGTTAATTTTTGGTCTGGAGTGTACTCTTGAGGATCCACCCCTTCGAAGGCTAAAGGGAGGAAAGGGAGTTTTGGCTCTAAGCATAGCCAGGGAAAGGGCGGGCAGTCAGCGTGAAACGAAAAGCAAGATTTAGATGTCATCCTCATGATGTGCTTTTCTTCTACTCCTCCCGCATGGTACCAGTTAGGTACCAGTCAAGACCTCCCTAAGACAACCAAATGTTTCTTCGTCCGACCTTCTAAAATTTCCCGTCGAATGACTTATTTACGAAAGATACTCATCACAGAAAATAGCACCCTGACGAAATTATTACGATTTTCCAAAGAAAGCTGTCACGGCGGAAAATTCTAAAAATGTGTTTCAAATAAGATACAATTCGACATAATGAGTTTTAAACGTAAAATTAATATAAAAAGATTATTTCCATATAACGTAGTTAAGCAACATCGTTAGAAATTTCTTTTTCTAGAAATATATAGAAAAATTTTAGAGTCGTGCAAAATTGTATAATATTATCTCTCCGAGTTGTGAACATAACCATTATATTTCAGAAAATAAACATTTTACTTTCTGAAATATAATGGTCATGTTCACGACTATACAAAGTATTGTAATTTTCTCACTAAACCGTGAAAAAATTTTAACGCGCTTTCACGGTTTGTCTTTCCCGAAAGGAAACCCTAAATTTTCTACGAATGGGATTAGCTCATCCAATCAGACGCAACATTGGAAGGGCGGGTTTAATTAAAATCTTCTTGGAGTCAGGCTAAACTAAGTCCACGACTGGGAGATGCCACAAGATGTAAGAATAGAACATGAAGAGATTTCCCTGCAACTAGAATTTCCAAATGATTCGCCAAATTAACGAGAAACAATATGAGATTATAATTTTTAAAATTGAAATTTTGCCTCAATTATTATTCATAAAATCGTTACCCTAATTATTATTCACAAAATTAGTATAAAATAGGTAGCTTAATAGACGTATTCAATTATTTTAATTATAACGACTTTATCTTTAGTATTTAAAATAAAAAGATAAGTAAATTGCTTATTAAAAGGAATTCCTTATTTAAAGAGGATTAATATTTAATTTACAATAATCTTCAAATCACAAACGTATTTTTCATAGGTCATAGTAGTAAAATGTAAACAAATTTGCATGTCATTTGTTATTTAAATAGGGATTTATGTTTTCGACTTTTAATGAGAGAAACGACATTGACATATTTAAATGAGGCTGTGACGCAGTTTGCACATTTAATCTGTAGTTATTTTGTATGTATCAACTGGGATTTTATTATATGTATATCTTACTATTTTATTAATATATTTATTAATAGTAATTGATAATTGTTAAGCATAAATTTATTGAAAGTTATTAAAAATTAAATTATAACGTAAATTTATGTGTAAACTAATTTTATGCTTCCAGATAAGAAATAAAAGAAACCTTCAAATGTCGGTGTGCGGTAGTTTTGTGTGTTGAAGAAGAACGATAAAGTCTATAAAAGTTTTACGATAGTCTATAAAAGGATGTCGTTTTATTTTCTCTAATTCTTGAAAAACAAGTTTTTTAAATTAAAATAATGCACCTCGGATTTTTCTTTTTTATATCTTGAACTTTTCTATTCATAATTTTGCATAATATAATCCCCACAATATGAAGTTCATTTGTGTATATAATATGGCGTACAACCATATAATTTTTTAAAATCTGTATAAGTCATATTTAATCTGTTTGAAAAAACGTAATTCCGGTAAAGGAATTTTGAAAAATCTGTTCGTGAACAGAATGCAGTATTCATCTTCAAGGGTAAGTGCTGCCAGTCAGCTAATACGAAATCTTCATAAGTGGAGCTATAAATTTATCATGGTCTGAACACCAAGCCTATATTTACTCTATTATACAGGCTCGTTTTTGTAAGCTGTTTACGTTTAACGGCAAATAATCGTTTAGATGCCGCGCCATGATACGGGTCATAAATTTGCCGGCACCCATGGCGTTCGAGCTGTATTACGACGGTGCGGGATATGCGCAGGTCAGTACCACCTTCATTTTGAATGGGGTGCAGAAGGTGGCAGCACCACGGAAACAGCTGCCGCGCGCGGGCAGCGGCCTTGAGATAGAATTATACCGCCATCTGCTGCATTTTGCCGGAAGGTCGAGTACCTTTGGGTTCCGACAAAATTGGGTAGAGGGCTTTGCTCCATTTGGCGGGAAAAACAATAATGTCCAAATTTTCGATTAAACATTGAGGAGAATGCTGTAAAACTAACAGGGCATTGAGTTCATGTCAATTGTATAACATAATGAACATATTTTTAGTGTGATTGTAGCAAAAATCGAGCAATAAAAATAAAAGAAACATATATCTGACAGAAAATTGCTATTGCTAATTCATAAAATAAAAACGCAACTATTTTGCAATTATATGTATATAATATGTATAATCTATGATATGATTATATGTGTGATATGCTTATCATATACAAAAATGCTAATACATTATCGTTCTACTTGTGTGCACGTTCTAAGCTACAGCCAATATAGTTTCAATCAATATTATTAGTTTAAATATAAAAACTAGAACAGCTGCCCATGAAATTACTTGTAACATTTAAATTTTCTATATTACGTGGATTTATATTTTTTCCACATTAAATTTCAAACACATTCTTCATTATATAAATTTGTGTGTTATAATATTTATAGTTTATAATGTATATTTTGTTATAGTTTATAGTTTTCACGTATAAAATGTGACTCATTTTTAAATGCCCAGTGAGAATCAAGTAACATATTTACATTCTATTTGTCCTAATATCGATTTTTACACGAGAATAATTGAATTTCCTTTTGCTTGAAAATTGGGTTTCCTTTATTTTCGCTAAAGTCATCAGACCAACAACAACAAAAAAGTCATTCTTTTACTGAATATACTTTTAGATTTAATTAAAAAATATATACACGAAAGATATTAAAAATATTATATTTACTAATTGTAAGTTTATGTTTATACGTAAACATATTAACCCTATTTTTCTTCAAATAGAAGACTGACACGAGTCATACATATTTACCGATAAAATAAAAAAGAATATTTTGGAAGCAATTAATGAGAGATTTAATACAATTGCTTAGCACACGTAGAGGAAAGTCTCCTATTATGAGATAGCGGAGTATTTGCGAAATTAATAAGCATCATCTATTGGTTCCATGAATTTATTGCCCTTGGAATGAAATTTGTTTAGTGGAAAATTGATTGTTAGATCGTGTAATCGTTGCGAAAAACGATGGCCTGGATAACTCAATTGGAAGTGCATTCGTTCGGCAAGCGAAAGGTCCCAGGTTCGAATCACCGGCCTGGCCCGTTAGTTTTCTCGCCGAAAATTAAGAAGTGGCGCGTCTTAGTGCCTATCTCCCCGAAAATATACCCCTATTTATTACTGGATCGAATTTGAACGTTGAAAACCTATACTACCTCACATTAGAATCTCACGATAAAAAACTTCCCTCTATCTATTATATATGAGTTTGTAGAATCACTGATAAAAGGCTCGATCGGAAAGAAGTGCGTGCGACACGTAAGTGTCCAAAGCGGGTGGGGGGGGGGGGGAGGGTTGCCGCCTTCATCGCGTTTGTGCGACGGACTGGCACGTGGCACTGTTTATCAATCACTCAGATCAATCTACTGTTGTCCGTGCGTCCCTGTCTACTGTTTCTGTAACACAAATCAACCCCACAGTGCCCTCTAACACCGACCCCTTCGCCTCATGCGCGATCATTTGGGTGGTCCGCGGTCGGAGCCAGCGAGGTGCCAAGATCTATTATTAGCGACGGAGTAGGGTAAGGAACACGTGAAGGCACGATGCCATGAATTCTTACTAAGAAACCTCGGGCCGCACGGCGATCAGTCAAATATCGATTGGGCCGATCCACCGAGTAACCTGTTCCGTAGCAGGTGTATACGAACTGTTTCGTAAGGAGATACAAGTTCACCGAAATATTTCTCGACAAATCCGACATCGTCTTTTCCATTGGAAATGTCTAGAGACTCGTGACTTATATTTAACATAAAACAATTACAATTTTAGTAAATCTCAGATAAGAGTAAATAAATAAATAAAATCTTCACTTGATGCTCACGGATTGATAGAGTTTAAGAACTGTCAGGCTGCAGATGACAAAAAGACAGATGAAAGGAGAAAAATTACGTGAAAATATAAAAATTAAATGTTACGTTCAAACGAAATTCGATCTTGCTTGATTCACTCACATCGTTAATTATAGAATGGAAATATGAATAGAGAACAATATCACCGTACGGGAGTAAAATTTTGGTCAGAGAGTGGCAAGAGCGTACGACTAGCGAAAATATTTACTGGGCGTTTCAGTGCGCGCATTTGGTTGACTATAAAACGAGATGATAAATGGTAGACTAGGCCTGAGCATGCGAGTTTGGTTGGACAGGTAATAATACTCTTCGTAAAGGCTGTAACTCATGCCCCCATCGAACCTCGAGGAAATTGTGATATGACGATCAAGAGCAATAATCTGGAGTAAAACGCTGGGAAAGAATTAAGGTGAAAGGCAGAGATCGACGACGACCAATTAGCCTACATAACCATTTTACGAGTATATCCGTCCCAGTCGTGGAAAAGTGAGATTTAATCGCGCCACGAGAGAAGGATGTATGTCTGTTTTCTCACGCATGGCGAACTTCCTCCCGAAACGAGCAGCCGGTCTATTACTCACGTGCACGATGATAAACCCGTGCAATCGTCTTAATTAGTTTGTTAAAATACATTAGATCATCCACTCACGCAAACTATGCTAATCGAGATAACGATAATAATAAGCTTAATTTACTTTTCGCTAATATTATTATTTAATGGCATTACTCCAGTAATCTTGTATATTATTTAGATAATTCACATGTCGCGTCGTTAGAATTTAATTTGTTAATTTATATACTAATTTTCAGAGCATCCCCTCATACGTTATAACGCACGATAATTAAGTGTGTTAAATATTAGCGACCAGACAAATGACGAATTTTGTACGGACGAGGCAGAAAACTGCGTAGCGTAGAGTACGACCGGTTTTCTGGTTCCACGCAACCGAGATCCCTGGTACATTCGAGCACCACGCAGTAGTAGTTCGCGCAATCACATTGCGCAGTAGATCGCAGAATAGATAAACACGACACCAGCGCGGCGCTCGTGCTGTGGTTTTAACATCCAGCACGAAGAAATACAGAAACTACACTTAGACGTTTCGCGCATCGTTCCTAGATCCACATCTCCTCGGCGAGAGGATAGCTTATCTCGCGCTATGCATCGAAGCGTTACGTTGCGACAAGAGCTACGTCGTGGATGCTCATTCCATGCCACATATAAAGAATCGCGTTAAAATGGAGATTACTACGATATTATCTCACTATCTGTCTTCCGACAAACAGAGATACATTCAGATATACTAGAAATGTCATTTTTTTGTCATAGACTGGTTCGTATAAATTAAGAAATGACGAACCATGACCAGATAAAGTATTATAGTATCAATTTCTTCATTGGACACGAGATAAGAGATCAGAGACTAAAGATTTATATAATAAATGTTTAAAAAATCTCACCAGGAATTAGAAAGCATGTAATATTCATGAGTCTGAGATTACTCGATAAATCCACTCATACAATTTATGTTTTGTCGAATTTTTCGATTTTGGTTAACTAATTAAGCATTTTGTTAGTGAATGCTGTAACTAGTAATTTAAAAACTTTTTCTATTTGCATGATACTATATTCACTTCATTTTAATGTAATTAATTTTTAGGTTTGTCATGTCGGAAAACGAATATACATATAAAATTTGAATCCTAATCTCTAAAAGTCAATCAATTCAGTGAATTATCGCTGAAAACAATGAATAACCATTGATTTGCACTTGTAAGTATACTGAAAATCGCAGTGGTATACCCAGAAAAAAGATTTAGTTAGGTTAAATAAATGAGATACGTTGAAACCATGTTTCTTTGAATCTACTAAATTTTTATTTACTTCTCAAACATTTGCTAAATTTGAAGAAACAGACGTGAATTTTCTTACAAATTCCAGTCTCGATCAAATAAAATTTTGATTAAGGTAAAGAAATTATTTCTTCGAAATTAAGTAAAAGTCTAGTAAGGTCAAAATTCAAAGAAAATTTGTTTGATTCGAAGAAACTTTTTTCGAGGTGTACTGTAAATCGATTATTCACTGTTTTCAATAATAATTCACTAATTGATTTTTAGAGAGTAGAGAAAAGTCCCCTATTATGAGATATTTTAATGTGAGATAACACAGGTTTCTGTTAAATTAAGAGACATCATCTGTTGGTTTCACCATGAATTTATTGCCCTCGGAGTGAAATCTGTTTAATGGAGAATTCATTGTTAGATCGTGGGTGTTGTTGCTAAAAAAAAAGATTTGTAAAATTGGATGTTGGAAACCCGACATCTCATATTAAGAGCCTATCTCATAATAGAGGACTTTTCTCTACACGTACTTATGCGTATATTTGACGTATAGGAACTTCTGTGTTCTTTCACCAAAAATCCTAAATCCCATAATAATGGATGAGAAGAACGAGACCGCAACAACTAAAACACCATTGCACGATTTCTGGTCGACCCACAGGAAGCACGACAGGAATAAAAGATGGATAGAAAAAAAGCCAAAGGTGTATAATGTATGTGCCTATTTCAGCTAATAATCCCGTTATGCCCGGTTCGGTTTTGCCTCGCGGCAGATAATGGACGCGCCAGAAACCAAACCCGGGACTAAATCAGCACGTTGGGGGCGTAAAAGGGGGACGGAAGGGGGACTGAAAGGCCGCCTCATCATCCGTCAACTGTCAAACGTCCAACCAATCCTGCAGAACCAAGAACCAAGCAACCACCCACGGGGCCTCAAGGGTAAATTACACCTAGCCTTCTATCCAATCTCGCCTTTTCCTTCTTCTCTCTTTTTCTCTTCTTTTCTTTTACTCTATCTATCAAAGTACCCGGGAATACTTTTTCGTTCTCTTTATCATTTTCCACTTATAATGCAAATCGACACAATATAAGAATATACATATAAGGTCGATATATGTATATTGACATATGTGAGAACTAATTCACTTTATTTATTTATAAGAAATTATCGTTATTTATTTATTAAAATTAGAGAGAGAGAGAGAGAGACAGAGAGACAGAGACAGAGAAATAGTATAATAAAAAAATTATGATTAAACTGAAAAATAATTCGAAGCAATAATAATAAAATAAATCGATATGTCATAAAATATGCGCACGCTAATTTAGCCAAAAGTTTGTTATGCAGAAACGGACATTATCACAAATTTCTTTGAAATTGTCCATTGCATAATCTCGAAGACATTAGAAATTTCCTCTAATTTTTCAAGAGACCAATATTTACAATATCTAATAAATGTAAAAGATTGTGAAGGTTCTTAAAAGAACAGCTCAGTAATTAATTTGTGAGGCGAAGAATCAATTGTGCGACTAAAATGTTTTCAAAATACAAATAAAGTGGTACGTGTGTGTGTATGTGTGTGTGTGCAAAGTAGGAAATGAAATCTTGACCTAAACGTTGATAAACATTGGTATATGTCAGTGTCTCTACACGTATCCAATATATTACAAACAGCCGTTTTAGTAAAACGGCATTTTATAAATAAGCGATAATTACATGAATGTGAGATGACAGATACGAGTGTAACATATAAAAGTACGAACTAAAAATTGTGCCAACTTACCAATTGTCTGATTCCTCACTTTTTAAGCAGCAGTTGTTATTTTAAAACATTCAACTCACATTTCGAGTTCAGAAAGGTTTTTACGGTAATTAACATCTTGACGTGTTTAATTTTGTATTGTAATGGAGTGATAAGAATAACTCAGTCGTGTTGCGTGTGTATGTGTGAAAATGCTAATGGACGAAGCAAGAAAGAAATAGATAAGTAAAACGTGAATGGTCAAGAAAAAGCTCATGTTGTGGCTCATACGATTGGCAATAACATTCTGCTGTTAATTATATTTATATGCGAAGCGATAACTTCTCCCCGATGCGAAGCAAGAAACCAGTTTAAGCCACGGAGAGTGGCCGGTGATTACAAATATCTTTCGCACGTGTTGATTTCTGCACCGGGATACATCGATAGAGCGAGCGCGAAGAATTATTGACAGATTTATTACAAAGTGTCTCTTACGATATCGCGCATTATCAACGCCATTTGAATTATGTCACAGAAATGGTCACACAGAAAAAATGTCTTGTAAAAGGTTCATTACGACTCGAAGAGAATTCAATTCAAGCACAGGAACCAGATGATATCACGGAGCAGATATATGTATATTAATTTTCACGAAACAAAAAGGCGTTCACGGATGGAAGCGTAAGGCCCGCAATTGTACGAAATCACTGTGGAGCAGATGCTTTGACGCGCGAAAGTAATGACATCCGGTATCTGTTACGAGCTTGAAACTGACAACAACAAAAATATTCAACCAGCGATTAGTGTGGCGATCCCCCTTTTCGGAAATTGCAACGGAATGGATAATTATTAGAAAAGAGGAACCGGACCCGATCGAGTAAGTTAACGGATCGAGACGCGCAGAAACACTGCCAGGATTATGAAGTGCGATGTTGATGGCAAGCAGCGCCGCTGAAGGAGGAAGGAGCGCGCGCGGGAAACACACCACGCGCACCTATACGACCTGCCGGATGCCGCAAGACACACAAGCATTCACGTCTACTTATCGCCACATATCGTCGAGCGTCCAAGCTAGGGTACGCCTTGGAATATTTTCCAACAATTACCGCTCATTAATTTACACGATAGCTACGTAAACTTCAAGAAATATACCATCCGGAAAAGTACAAATGTTATAATACTTTTGTTTTCGTGCAATTTTATTTTCATTTGTCGTATTAAAATTTATCCCCATAAATAGTTATATTTATAAAAATTAATTTTTGTAAAACTTTTCATATACATGCAATTTTTTTATTGAAAAATTGCAGGCTAGTATTTCTTAATTTTTACTAAAGGTTTCGCTTTACTAAAAATTAATATCTTTAATAAAGCGTGAGATGTTGTGCCAAGCAATTATAACAATATAAAAAAGTACTCAATATATTAAAGAACAAAACGTAGCAAATAAAATAATGATAGCAAATATGTTGCAGAATTGCAACTTTTTTTTTCTTTCTGATATTCGGGCGGAACCGACTTCCCCGCCTAATACCTTGATGCCGAATTTCGGCGCGTTTTTAGCAGTTCCGCAATTCTCGTAGACTATATATCCGCAATTACTTTGATGGCGAGGAAAGCTTTTAACGTGGCCCACCATGACTGCCGACGAACGAATCAAACATAGCTTACTAACATGTACGAAGCTACTAGCCATGTTGAGGAGGGAAGCCGAAGTAATACCTGGGACGTGGACGTAACGTAATGTATCGCCGCAGGAACAAGCGTGTTACAATGGTAACGCGTTCTGTCACGGTACGTGATATACTACATGGTGATGTAGACTAGAAACGCCCATGCGTATAGTCGTAAGGTCCGAAAATGCTTAATCAGCGATTTCTCCTTTCATCTTTTTATATAGGAAAAAAAGTGGGTGTTATGTGAAAAAATTTCGTTTTATATCTTGCGAATTTTTTTATTATAATAAAATTCGGTAAATGTAACGATCTGCATAATTTATTAGAACAATAAAAAAATGTATTGCGCGAAACTTTTGTTACGTATCAAAAATGTACTTTGAGAAATTTACTAATGCATCCTATGTAAGATTACAAATGTTAAAAAGTGATAATATATCGAATAATAATATAGAAATAAAGATTCAAACTTATTAAAATTATTAATATCTTATAAATATTATTATTTCTTAGAAAATATAGAAATAGAAAATAATCTAAATGGAGATCAATGAATGTATATTTAATCAAAATGTTATTCAAATTGAGCTCATGTTAGTATAATTCAATTACTGTAGATCTCTATTTTACTTTGTAATCACAAACAACGCGCATTCCTATAAGGAATTAAACTTATTTCACTTGCAATTTAAAGTTGTAGATAGAATTGATTCCCATACCACGTATCGACAAATAGATGTGGGCTGTAGTTTCCAGAAATTATCCAGAAATTCATAGAAACAAATTACATTTCTCATCAAGGTTCGGCTCGCGAAGCCAGAACAGAATCGATGTTTATGGATTTCCATCCACATGTGCAGGTAGAAATCGCCACGTGAAATCGTGTAGTTGATAGTAGCAATTACAAATCGCGTGATTTGTGGTCGTAACTCGTCGCGACGGCGGCGTCGTGACGCTCCCAGGTTACCTGCAGGTGGCCGGCACGAAGTTGCCTTCGCCTTCAGCACGGCATTGCTTTTTGAATGACGGAATATTACATCGGGTTTTACATCCCCTCGCGAAATTAGTGATGTGTTCGTTCATACGGCAAACTCTATCCTACATCAGAAACTGGCAATTTGAAATATAGTTTCTAAATTAGATTCGGAAGGTATTATACATGTTTCAACGGTTCTTAGATTTTTACTTCGATGTCCACTTTGCGTGCACTGGCAAACTTATTTTTAATCTCACGGGATATGCTAACCTTTACTTGTGAAACAAATATTATTATAGATCAACTTTAAAACATTCCAAAATTACTCGATATTGATTTCGAGGAGCCACATAACGCGCGATGTTTAAACCAAAGTAGAATTTCGTAAATTAGATTCGGGAGGTATTATGGTATGTTTCAACGATTTTTAGATTTTTACTTTGATGTCCACTTTACGAGTACTAGCAAACTTATTTTTAATCTCACGGAATATGCTAACCTTTTATTGGGAAACAAATATTATTATAGATCGACTTTTAAAAATTCCAAAATTTCTCTATATTCGAGGAGCCACATAACGCGCGGTGTTTAAACGAAAATAAAATTTCATTAATTAGATTCGGAAGGTATTATATGTTTCAACGGTTCTTAGATTTTTACTTCGATGTCCACTTTACGTGCACTGACAAATGTACTTTTAATCTCATGGAATATGTTAACCTTTGATTGAGAAACAAATATTACTTATTATAGATCAACTTTTAAAAATTCCAAAATTTCTCAACATTGATTTCGAGGAGCCACACAACACGCGGTCTTTAAACGAAAGTAGAATTTCGTGATATTTCGTTTCATCAGTAATTTAAAACACGATCGGTGGTCGACAATTCGGCCGGCAGGAGTCGACACACGTGGCGGATTTAGAAAGTCACGAACGGACTGCGACCGTCGCCGACACTCAATTTATTCGCTGCCGCCGAACTCGTTCGGCCACTAATTGAAAAGCGGACAAATTAACACGGTGAACGGATCGTTGCAATTTATAATACCGTGTCTGCAACAATAGATAAACGAATGCAATGTGAGCGCCGAGACATAAATACCCATTATTAACGATGACGGATAAAGAGAATTAATCGATCGGAATTCGTGATAAATTCGCAGTGTCTCATATATTTCTCAACGTATGAAACATTAAAACAAACTTTTTTACTTTTTAAAAAGATCTTACAATCAGAGAGAAGTAAATTTGGCTTACGCTCACTTTCATTTTCTTTTCATTTAATATTATATCTTACCATCTTAATTGGGGATTATGTCAAGATTATCATTAAACGCCTGGATGCGTCATTACTTTTTTTTACCACAAATTACTTTCGATATCTCAGATATTTATAAAAATAAAATAATATTTTAAAAATGCACTATTATTATGGATAAACAGATTACAGGTGGACTATCACATGTTACAGCACTTACTAAAATGCGGAAATTCGAACAATTTGAAGTTACTGATGTGTACAGTACAGGAAAAGTGACTCGACTCAGTACGAAGAAATCATCCCTAAGTTCCACGAATGAAGTAGAGTCGATGCGAGCCGTGTAACAAATACAAACGATTATTATCGAGCCCCATTTGAAGGGGAGACAGTAATTATAATGATTATATTGGAGTTGGGTGGTACGCGGCCGCCGAGGAATAAATTACAGGTTTGCTTGCTGTGTGCGGTCGACATAGCACCATAGGTTCGTTCGATAGATGCGTATCACAGTGTTTCATGCGACAGAGAGCGCCACTGCAACTGCCGGTTTCCGCAATTTCTTATCGCCGCTAATATGGCCGTCATGCGAGTTAAAGTCTCGAAACTCGACCCGATCCTTAAAAAATTAAACAAAAATTCGCGCATTTTGTCTCGCGGTGAAAGGCTGCAAATTGCGGATGGTGTCAAGGTCTTATTACAATCTTAAAAGAAATTAGACACTATCGCGCCTGGATCATGAAATGATTCATCGAATGGTAATAGCTGACAATTAATAATTTCAGCAAAACGGCAATCTTGTGTATATGAAACAATTATTATTCAATTTAAACCTGCAAATTACGGGCGTTGTAAAATACGAGTCATATAAAACTCGATAGAAGAAAACGACGTCTCTTCCCAAAAATTTATGGCGGTTTTTTAATTTATGAGCACTTTTTGCATAACTTAATTTTACAGAACTATTGGGTTGTCGGAAAAGTCATGACGTATTTTTAATTAATTTTCAAGACTCACTTATTAATAATATAACAAAGTTTAATCAATAATGTATTGGCCACTTTGATCGATGACCTTTTGCCATCTTTCTGGGAGTTGCATGATTCCGCGCTCGTAGAAGGACTGCTCTTTTCCAGCGAAGAACTGGATGAGATACTCTTTGATGGCCTCATCAGAATCGAAAGACCTACCATTCAGGTCATTTTGCAGAGAACGAAATAAATGGTAATCTGATGGAGCAAGGTCCGGTGAGTATGGAGGATGGGCCAAAACTTCCCATCCAAGCTGCAGCAACTTCTGGCGAGTCACCAAACTTGTGTGTGGTCTTGCATTGTCGTGATGGAAAGTTATGCCTTTGCGATTGACGAGTTCTGGTCGTTTCTCTGTGAGAGATGTATTCAAGTCATCCAGTTGACGACAGTACACAACAGAATTGATCGTTTGATTCCGCGGTAAAAGCTCAAAAAACACCACACCCTTGTATTGCAAAAATCCGTCATGACTTTTCCGACAACCCAATATTTCATAAAACCGTTATTTCACAACTATACTGAATTTTTTAATTTACACTTCGTATAGTAGTGACCCCCATACTTTTATCTATCATTAGGTACTGTACCATATGATTTCATTGAAAAGAAGATCTTTATGAAAAATCTCCTAAAAAATTATTACTTTTTGCTATGCAATATTTTTACACATCTCTTTCTACGTGTACTATTACAGGACATCCTTCGTGATTTTTATCATTAGACTATTGTAATGCATTATTTTTTCCCTTGTATCTTCGTATTTAGATTTCAGCGTACGTTTTATAGCGTACATATTTTGTTTCTCTTCTCTTTTTCTACATTTATTACTTGATACTTCCGTATTCCCTCACTTGTACCTATTCAAGCCTCCTTCCTCTTCTTTTTCGTAAAACGCTACACAGTCCACTTCTTCATTCTCAATTTTCTTGCTCTTATCTTCTTTCGTCCGTATCCTTCTTCACACTTTTCTTGTTTGTGTGACACCATCTTTCTCCTCCACTCCATTCTTCCTTTACGAGGCGCACCGAGTACAGCGATACATGCGATTTTCTTCTCCTTGTCCTCCTTCTTATTCCTCTCTTCTCACTGCGGTGAAGATTGTCGCGCGATTAGTGTAGGCTCCAATGTCACGCGGAAGATGCATTGCCCTTGTGCTTTGGACCGCATTATATGTATTCGCAGTGTATGCATATCTACCGTGGCTTATACGGGCACCGTTTATATACGGTAACGCTGTAAGTGTATAATCGCCGATCGCATTTGCTTGCACTTTACGTCAAGCCTCGGCACCTTGCATGTCACCAAGCATCAACAATGTGACGTATCCCGTGTAAACCAAGTGATACGTTATTGTGACACGTAATTTTGAGCGATAAACGTAAACATTACTACAGCTGTCCATGTCGAGTATTACGTTTCGTTTATTAAAGCAATTGTTCTCATAGTATCTTCAAGTTACATTGTTGCATTGCACGCAAGACTTGTTGCGTTAAAATATAATTTTTAATAATTATGTTTTTACAATTAAATATACCCATTATTTTGCTGGAAATGTTTTGCTATAAACGCGAAACGGAACGTTCAATAGATAAAATGTTTAGAAAAAAGGAGACATATTGTCGAAGTATTTGTATGGTAAAACGATGACATTTCTAACGACACTACCGATTATAAACCTTGAGAGTTTCACTCTTTGAATAACGAATGTACTAATTCAGAAAGCTTTAAAACATTCCGACACCTGCGTCCAGAGCCACGCTTGTCCCTTTCCCCCGCTTGGTCCGTTCAAATATTCCTGGCGTGCCGAATCAATTAGATTAACACTAGAACCCCCAGCACTATTTTGGTATATATAGACATCCTATACACAGAACTTCCTATATACAGAAACTAGTATGGCTGATGAAAAATATATTGGCATGTATCGTCAGCTTTTTATCTCCTCAAAAATCAACATAAACTGCAACGAAAGCGTTTTAATAATTTCGGTAATTTAAAGCAAGAAATTTGAAACCCGATATTTTGATAGTGTTTGATCGATATTTGATAGCGGTTGATTGTTCGAATGTTAACAGACGCGGTAGAATATGTACAAATTCTATCTCGGGAGTTGGTAAATTACCATACAATGTAGAATTCTTGACGCTACAATTTCTGTAATATTCTCTACTATATCCGATTTATTACCCGCGTGTCGATTGTTAAAAAAGACGCAAAATACTGTATGTTTTTCTTACTTTCTCTGTTACTGCGAAATGTAAAACTTTAAATAAAATATAAAAATATCAACTATATAGAACTGCAGGATAATGCATCGTGGACGTGACCATCCAATGATTCACTGGTGCTCGTTACTCAAGCAGCTTTTTACTTTAATCATATTAATGAAGCATTTAATCTTGCCGCATGTTTTACAAGCCGCCGGGTGTGTGGGCCTATCCTGATTCCGTTGTTGACGAGGATTTCTCAGCACTGCTTTTGTGGGCATCTCTCTAACCTTCAGTCGCATTCACTGCGTGTCTCTTTCTTACTCTCTTATTTTTCACCTTTTCTCGTCCATTTCTAATGACTGATTGTTTTATTTTCATCCTCCAGGGATGTACGCTAATAAGTCTCCTTTAGACCTCCATTTACACCTTTACTAAGATACTTGCATGCTCAGATCATTAATTACTCAGATATTATTACAATGATATATTGTACATAATACAATGTAACACGTGTACTCATGTCCGTGATATATTTATGTGCGTGAAATTATTAAATGGAAAATAATCGAACTTGTGCAAGTTTTTCGTATTACTGTCACATGTTATCGCAATTATGGTGTTTTCGGTGCCTATGTCCTCCGATAAAATTAAGATTTTTGCAATAAAACTGTGCTCTTGATAGTCAATTTAATTAAAACGAAGTGTTAATTAAAAGTCTTAATATTAAATACAACAAACAACAATATTGTTTAACTTTTATATCTTACTGCGTCTCTCATATTATCTATACGTTTACATCCGATTATGGTATACTCATCTCAAGATGTGCGAATTTGATTTTTATATAAATATAATTTTTATTTTAGCTTTAATTTAAAAACGCGAACAGCGTCTGGGTTCGACAATAGACGCGAACTCACTCGCGAGAAAAAGAGTCCCGCACTTGCGTAAATAAAAGCAACTGATTAAAAAATTTAACAATTTCATATGTACTCTATATAACACAATGCGAAATAGGAGAGTTAATAAATAAGAGCTGTTGACAACGTGTCGAAAAACTGGCCTCGCTCAAATTCCAAAAAGTCCTGATTTATTTGACAGTTCTAGGGACGACCTTCTTTTTGCGTCATGTCGATCGGGCATAGCGGAGTAGAAATATTGCAGCAGGATACGGGGATGAAACGCAGGAACGTGACATTATATTTGCTGTACGTATACGCACAATAGGGACTAAATAAAAATAAGTAAATACTTTCAAAAGCGGAGAAACAGTGATGTAATAAAACATAGAGTTATATTAATTCCGTCCTCATCGTTTAATTCCCGCAAACCACGAAAGTTTGACAAAGTTATGATAAATAGATTGCTCACATTATACCAAGCAAGCTGCACGGGCATGCTCCACAGGGCTCGAGGCGTTACAACGTCACTTACCTGAAACAATAAATTACATGCTGTTAGATATGGATTGTACACATACATGCGCGTATGGATATGCTGTCAATATTCGATACGTTGTTTAATTTTGTACATTTCTGTATATCCTTGTATATACGTATGTTATTTATACGCATGATTCATGGTCTGTTATTTTGCATCAGAATTAGATATCGATGCAAATATCTTTTCAATCACACACAAAAGAATATATTTTACATGATTGTTTTATACGCAAATATCATTATAAGATTTAGGAATAAAATCTATTTTAACTTGACAGCTGCTTCGATGAAAATATATTTTGTTACATTAATAACTGTAAATACACGTTACGACCAATACATGGAAAATATATGATTTAATGAGTAATGAGACAATTGTCAAAATCATTTACCGATTGAATTGAAATATGTTCATCCAAGTACGATAAAATCACGGCATAATGACGGTATCTGAGGCACGGTCCAACATGTCTTTACATTCTTATTGGCTGATACTCAGCATCCCGCGCGCACATTTATTGGTCTCAACCGACACGTGGTGTCATCCACCGAACACTTCGCTATCCCCAAACGCGTCCACAGGATAACGCGCACAGTTAGACACCATGAAAATTTGAATATTTTTCAAATCTCAATCACATTCACTAATGTCAAATGTCTGACGCGCGATACCATTTGATTAATAATTATGAGTAACGAATTCGTGGCATAATGCAATGGAGCGCGATCTGCGGAATAATTTTAAGCGGAAGATGCGACATAGAGGGCGGAGAGAGTGAAAAAGAAAAAAGGAGCGACACGAGACAGAGTGGAGACACCACATAAACCTTTCAGGCCGCAAGCCACCACATAAATATAATAGAGAAGGTAAGGCCTCGTGATGGTCGGCCGGCATTGCCCGCCGAACCGTCACGGACTCAGCACGTCGTACAGGAAGGGGGAATTTGCGCGGGGTGGGGTGAGATGGGTGGACGTGTCAGAGACAAAGTGGTGGCCGCGCGGGGTCGAAGGGGGGCATCGGTGGCCGACTCCTCTCTCTACGCCGCGCAATACACAGCGGCGTGAAACACGGGGAAACGGCACGAATGATCGATGGGATTCTGCGCCGTTGCGGGCATAGCATAGGTACACACCCCCACTATTCTCGCCACACACACCACTAGAAAAGCAGTGGGGAACCCCCTCTTGGACATTGACGGGCGTGCTACCGCCGCCTGGTGGGCGCGATGCACGTGGTGCCCGCGACAAGTTTCAAGCGCAATCTCGTAGATGGCGCGCTGTACGTTCGGCGCCAGAAGCGCCATCTTACAGCAGACCGATGAACATTGTCGACATAAAAGAACCAATCTGATTGGAAAGCCGATAAGTCGGCAAAAAAGAAAAGTGCTGCACGTCTATGATATAAAAATTATATGGAACAGTGATCAAGTATCACATAATAAGAATATTAACGAAATAATTAATATATGCGTTAGTAACAAAGATATACAACTCTGAAAAATAATTAATTCATTTAAAAAAGAAATATATACATTTATTATTGCAATTGCCTATCTTGCAGAAAAAAATATTGAAATTTTATTTTCTATTGCTTTAGAAAACTGGATAATCCTTATACATGATTTTTAGGTCTTTGGAAAATTGGCCTTGAATCCCTTAACATCATTTTTTTAAAATTGCACTTAAAAACCAAACGTCAATATTTTCAAAAAAGGGCAGAAACTGTGTCTATGGTGACATATTGTTCTTTGGAAAACTATTTTTTCCCCAACAAAATTTTGCTCTCAAATTTGAATAAGAAAATTAATCAATATAAGTAAGCAGCTCAGATAAATTAGATTCAGCGATACGATCTATAAAGAACACAGCGCTACATATCTCATAAATTTTAGCAATTCGAACTGCCTTATAAATATTAATATGTTTACACGGTGCATTCGTTATTTGTTGATGCATGTCACAACGCACAAATTTAATTGTCGCATTGTCAAATCACGCACGATCGGCCGCCATGCATGCGTGAAGTAATGCAGCTACCTCCTGGCTAGGACTGACCGGCTTAGGTGATTTGTTGAAGCCTCAAGGTGAAACTTAGTTACGCGACACCTCGCGCGCACGTGCCCATAAACTGAGAACGCGTGAAGCATTCGTGAAATGCAACCATCAGACCACCCATACCTTCGAGCCCCTTCTACACGCCCATTGACGTGAATATTGGCTTTCATGATTGCATGTGCAGATAAAAATTATTGAATGAAACAAAATTCGTTCAACGAGGAAAAACATACGACGATATTAATAGAATGAATAATCATATAATTTTATTCGCAATCCAGCTCAATAATGTGATGTGATGTGAAAAAGACTCCACAGAAATTCAGTCTGTCAAAATGGTGATATATGTATAGTGGCTGGCACAGGATGCGCGATACTTAAGGTCTCGTATACGCTGTTTGAAATATTGTAAAAGATATTAGTCAAACCGAGAGCAACATAATTAATGTCGTTATTTATATGTTGGACAATCGCGATAATATCCTTCAACAATAAAAATAAGAAATCGGACGTCGTGGTGCTTTAAGGAACATAAGTATCATATAATTAGTTGCACTCAGTTTCACAGCGGGTATCGCGCCTCCGAGGGTATTGTACTTTATATCACGAAAGTAGCGCGAAGCACGGCAAAGCAATTGATCAATATAGCGCCAACAATCCCTTGTAGCCTACCCCTCCGCAGCTTCCAAGCTCTCCGTCTGCCCCTTCCTCCGCCTTCTTTCGTCCAAGTCCCAACGGCGCGGAGAGAACGCACCCCCATAACAAGTTTCTTACTCATCTTTTTCGTTCAATAACTCTCCATCCAAGATGGCCACCGCGGTCGTCCCTCATTGGCTGGGGGAAGGGTCGCAGGGGTCTGTACGGGGTTTGGGTGGTTGACCCGTAGTGGTGCGGTGCGGGACGCAGGAGGGGGTTGGAAGCAGTGACGCTATCTATCTTCCGTTGCCTTGGCTCGGCGTAACATAAGGCAAGATAAATTGCGGGATCTCCCGGGTTCTTGAACCTTTCTGGCAAATTGCATAAGAATATCCACCCTCCACCCCACAGGCTGCCTCTTCTCTGCTCCTCCCCCTCCCTGGCCGCCCCCGCGGCTCCAATGGAATTGGAATTAACTCGAATAAATCACCTCCGCGCGGCTCTGTACGGATACGCAAGAGCTTCGGCCGTGTTTCCGCTCCACGAAGTTAAAATTTCTTTCAGTACAATACAATGTTATAGTATTACAAACATTCATATTTTTTAGGTCTTTTATAATAAAGACGGGATAAAACAGAAAGTTTCGGTAAACTTTGGAGCAACAAATCTTGTCGAAATATTACAACATTCTTCTTTCTTTACACAACCGTTATAATAAGATTGTGCTGTGTCGGTATGGCGAAAATTGTATGACAATTATACGCAGTCGATGATTACTTGGTTAATAAAAAAAAATATTTATATGAAGAATTATATTTGTTTTCCAAGAAATTGTTAACTTCATTGATTTTGTCACAAATTTTTTAAATAAAATTTCCTGATCAATGTACTAAAAGTTTTAATTGATTTATTCTTGATGTATCTCCAAAAATCATTACATTGTAAATATGAGAATACAATCGTGAAAGTATCACATAAATTGAAAATTGCAATATAAACTATTATTTACTTGGAAGGTAAATAATAAGTTTATACATAGAACTTTACCATCGATATTTGTATGAAAATGAATAAAGACACAATACCGAAGACACAGTATGATATTACGCTTACAATTAGCATTATACATTATATGCCTGTATATCAGAAAGTAAGTGCTTTCGGATATTTTATAGGAAATCGAATGTTTCGTACGTCATCCCACAGTTTATAATACGATAAGAGTTAGATTTGACAGATTGGCACACGTAAATGACACGCGATTAATTAAACATAAAAGTAAAAGACGAAAGACAACTCATTTATTTCTGATTATTAAACCAATTTATAAAATAGCGGTTTTAAAAATTTTATAAATATTTAAATTAATTAAGGGATTAAATAAATTCGATTCGAAAATATTTTCAAACATGGGGACGTATACGACGCTGACTGTACGTGTGCGCGCGCACATTATGGCCGATTGATCAGCAGAACGTATCTGTTGCGTTAAAATTGACAGGAATAATCTAATGTACATAGCGTCGTGTTCTCAGATTTATTCTACGTATGTAAGTGCTGTTTTTCAAATATAATCCATCTTACGTGGAAGCTGTTTTGTTATGTAAATGATACGTATCGCGCGAAAGATAATATGTGATATTACTCGTAAATTGCTTGGCGTACAGAATTATTCAAAGCGCACTGATAAGAAACGTTAGGCACGAGCCGGCGCATAAACCAAATCCGCCTCTTCATCAGTCAATATCCTAATGCGGTTTATCTCGAGCTATTATCTACTTCATTTGTCACAATTACGGGGCTCGTAACCCTTTTGCGCGCATGCTTGTTGCGATATCTCGATCGCATGCCATCAGCATGACAGTTCCCCTCTTACTCAGGCAAAGAAACCGAAGAGGGGAAGTGGCTGGTTATCACTGCCTGCCGGCTGGCTGGCTGGCTTGACTCTCCGTATCGCTTTCCGTGTATTGCGGCAGGTCAGTAAATCCGAAAACGAGCTTTACGATTTGTTTACTCCGTACTGGGTTATGGGACCCGGTTATATAGCCGTAGGTATGCGCGGGCTATGTGATCGCGGCCATAAACGCGTCTGTTATGCGCTCGTAAACCGTGAGAGCCCCACTCAACGTTCGGCGCTATAGCGCCGTTTCCCCTTCCGCGGTCGAGCCTCGTAAAACACTTGTTTTACGATTGCTGCCTATCGTTGACGATGCTGCCACCGTTCGCGTGGTGAAAGTATTCAACGTATTATCTGGATCGTCATTCTATCCAGTTTCCCGATCCTTTCCCTTTCCATTCTCTCACATGCTCAATAGGGTCTGAAGGACAACGGCACACATATGCCCGACCTTGATGATGGACAAGGCCATCGGGTCAATTTTGACCGCGTGTGTCTAGAACTGGTGATGGAAACGTTTTATATGTACACTAAAATCTAACTTTGATCTAAAAGAAGGTAGCTTTGTGTATTTTGTTAACATGTTGAATTTTTTATAAATAAACAAATAAATTAGAGTTGAATCCTTTTCGTTAATTAGGGGTGCATCTGTAGAAGAGGGGAGTTGAACAAAATGATTCCCCTTTGAGTGTGCGTCGCGTACGCCGGTTATCTCCCGCAACTCAAGTTGCACCTTATTAGGATTATTCCGTTTCATCTTATCATCCATTCTAGCGCTATCGTCTGGCACAGAATTCTCATTGATACATCAAGCCTACTAATTCATCTCGTATGTTCCGTACAAACATGCAAATCGCGCACCGTAGAGTAATGGTTTCGTGTCACGATCAGCGCGCCTCTAGCGGTCGACGTTTTATCGACGACTGCTCTATTGGCGATGACGCCACGCTTCTACGTCACGGGGTTGACGTCATCGGCGGTATAGAGAAGGAGCGAGGACGGAGTCGATGTGACGTAACTGGATCTAGAGGGAGAGAAAGAGATGGGTTGCGCCAGCCATGCTGCTGTGGGTAGGGGAAGGAAGAAAAGGGAGCCATTATAGAAGGGGCGCGACTAGGCTGAATCCTCCCCACCGGCCTGGTCGGCCCACCGAGGAAACAGCTGTCAGCTGCGTGGAGTTGCGGACCCGCAACTCTCACCCACCAACCCTCCTACATTCTATTCCGTGTGCATGTGTGCGTTGGTACATGTGTCCTGTGTCCCAACCTAAACTCATCCAGGCACAGAGAATCAGCCGGGCTGCCACCCACCCCTGATGTTAAAATATTCTGGTGGGCGAGCGAGCGAGCGAGCGAGCGAGCGAGTGAACGCGCGCGGGACGGGAATAGCTCGGGAGAATTATGGCCGCCTCTGAGAATCAAATAACTCTTTAATCCGCGGGCGCGTGTACGTTGCTCACGCTTCTTTCCACCGTACGTCGTTTGTCTCGCTTCCGTTCTCTTGCGCACGTTGTAATTTTCTCGTCGCTGTCATTGATCCGATTATCCACCATTGGTGACACGTTAGCGCTTACTTACGTCAAATTATCGATTCGATAGATTTTTTTAGAGCTTGTAGAAAGAAACTTAGGCTTTAGTTTTGATTGCCAAAAAACCAATATTTTTATGCTTTGGAATAATAAAATTGGAATATATGTGTAATAATCAAAATGTTGGCTCTATTAAAAACTTATATTTCACATGTAACATCAAACTATCATAAAAGTACAAGAAAGAATTTATAGAAATAAAAGAGACTGTTGGTAAAACAGATTCCACATTGAATATTATAATTTAATATTGAAAAGTAATAATTAAAATAGTAATAATTTAATTTAAATAATTAAGTAATAAATTATTTATTTCGAACTTTATGTAAAGTGAAAAAAGCAAAGTCAGATACAGAGAAGAGAGAGAGAGAGAGAGAGAGAGAGAGAGAGAGAGAGAGAGAGAGAGAGAGAGAAAATTATGATTCAAAGTTAAGTTGAAGACTCTATCATATTTATTAAGAGAAGATAAAAATTGTGTTAAATGTCTGTGTAATAATGCACTCAAACGCAATTAAAATGCATGATGTATCTTTTTCTCCTTTATGCGGAAATCACGAGCAAGTACATCCCTCATGGCGTGTATGCACGCAGATTAAATATCGGACAATCGTTTACGTGTAAGAACACACGCGTTTGCAAGGGGCGCCAGGAAGATATATCGTTCCGCTAATTTGTTCTTCGTGAGCAAATCCATTATTAGGCGGAACACGAACTTTTGTGACTAATTGTAAGTAACGTGTGCATGCTTGAGCGACTATTACAGAAACTTTGTATTAAACATGCTTCCGCACACGTGAGAAAATTGAACTGTTATGCCAAACAATTTAATTAAATTTGGCGCACAAGAAAAAGAGAACCTTCCGTAGTTTTCTCGTGGAAAAAATTTTTCGAATCTTATTACATGCAATCGAACGTAGAAGATATTTGAAAATATTTCAATAAAAAGTTTCAGAAATATACAGAAACAGTTGCAAACTCTCATATTTTTCTTTTACTATTGTTAAGATGATAAAAAATTAAATTTCAATGTAATATATAATAAAAAATATTTAATATTAAAACTGAAAAGGTCTTTGTAAAAGTAAGTTTCCAACTTTTGATTTCGAAAACAGTCAAACTTATTTCTAAAAAGACTTATTTTGAAAACAAACTTATTTCTGAAGGTGCGTGAAGATACGGTAAAAAAGGAACAATAATTCAGTATTTATTACGTGGGTGTAAAATAGGTAGCACAAAGGTTTTTACCGTCATTGTATTCCAGGATAAGTACGTTTTAAATTAGAAGACGGACAAAAAGTTCCGTCCAAAAAAAGGTCGCCTTTCGGTCAGCGGTCCTTTCTTAATATAAGATTTAAGGCGGAAGCAGACCACATTTAAGCTGTAAAAAAATCCTTCGATTCAATTCTGAATTTTTACGCTCACGAACATGTGTGAGAGGCAGACAATCGACGTAAAAAGAATCAACACGCTGTGTAACAACGTTTGTTCGATGTGGAATATTCAATTCTGGAAAATTGTATGCATTTATACAATATTCTTTTTCTACTGATTATATTAGTTTCTAAATAATTTTCTTGATTATCACAAACAATTTCAGGATTTAGTAAAATCCATAAAAATTACACGAACACTGTCTAAATGAAAATTTTTTCGAAAGAAAAGAATTTTGCTCCGTGGCCATTGGTCTTGCCAAGGTCGAGCAAGTACGCAGTCATAAGTGGACGTGGACAACAGTCGGTCATCGGTGGGGCTATAAATCGGCGGGTGACGTTTTTTGTCTGTACCGGAGGTACCGGACAGAAAAAGACCAAGAAGAAAAAAAGAGGCGTCGCAGCAAAAAACTCCAGCGTCCAGCTTGTTATAAGCGGTCCCCGGTTAGGCGGACGCCAAGCAGTAGGATGATGTGGGACCCAAAGGGGACCGAAGGAGGGAAAGAGGGGCTAGAGGGAGATCCAGAAGGAACAATGCCCAAAGTCACCAGGAAGAATGTGGTCCGTCGGGCTACGAAAACGAACAGACTCACTCTGTCCGTTTCTCCATGGAAGGCCATCGATACTCTTTGCAGCTCTTTTCTACTCGCGATATAGAGAATTTAATTTATCTCTTAGCGTTACATCACAATTTGTTACTTATTAGATGTGATTTCATCTCACAAAAATTGAAAAGCTCTCGGTGAGCTTTTCAAAATTTTTCAAATAACTGTTGAATATTTATAAGGCTTGATATTTCTTGAAGAGTCAAAATTTGTATTTATAATTTCGAATAATCGCGATTGAAAAGAACAGTACGAATATTGAAGTGAATATCATAGATAAAGGAAAGTCCCCGATTATGAGATATAGCAGGTTTTCAACATCCAAATTCTATCACAAATCTCTTTTCGCAACTATTACACAATTTAACAATCAATTTTTTATTCAACAGAATTCACTTTAAGAGCAATAAATTCATAGTGAAACCAACAGATGATGCCTATCAATGTAGTGGAAACCCCACTTTCTCGTATTAGGATCCTATCTCATAATAGGGGACTTTCCTCTATTAATATGTTTGAGATATAATATTATTGCCCTCTTCCATCTCTACTTCAATAAATTTTCATTCTATCAAACGATTTAGTCTCATCTACTAAGTTTTTCAATCGCAACCGTATATATTTACAATAAGCCACGTATAATCTTCACATATGTGTTAATGTCAGCAAGAATTGTAATTTTTATGTAGCTATCAAGACATATCCTAATTTACGATAAATTTCTTGTTAACGACAGTAAACGAAAAGCGAATTCGGAAGAAAGAAAAATTGAAATCTGCAGACAACGCTGCTGGATGCTTCCATTATCGACGTATATGTATATTCGCATAGATGTAATCTGGCGATTTATTGCGAAACTGCATTTATATCGAACACTTTATATGCATAAGCGGATCATGAAAATTATCTGTAAATAAAGATACGTGGTCGTTAAGATTTTTACGTTATTTTCAATAAATTCGAAAATTACGTATTTTCTTTCGGTGCAAAATTACTCGAAAACTGATGCATCTCGAATGAATGCTTTTCACGAAGAAACTTGATTAAATACGTACGCAGGAACGTTTACGATTTAAAAATTCGACTATTTTCTCACATGAGATATATTTATTTCCGAAATAAACTTAATCTCCGGCGATAAACACTTTTGCTAGCAAACGAACAATTTATCGCGATATGGCTTGCCGGCTGCAAAAAGAAATCGCTTTTCTTTCGATTTTTCGCGCGTTTTTCTTATAACGCAACTTCGCTGTGATGCCCGGCCCCACCCCTTCCTTGTCGCCGAGAAAGTTTCCGCCGGTTGCGCAGCCGGCGCCTATGAGCACTCGCAGATAGGAAAAAGCGAGCTGGGTGGCTGTAAGACGGAGAAGAAGGAGGTGGTGGTGGTACGCGAATAATAAAAATCGGCCTCATAACTCACACCATGTGCCTCAGCGTGGGGTGGAAGAAAAGCAGAAGGGGGTGGGAGGGTTGCCTGAGCTTCTTATCTCAACGCCGGGGTGACATTAGCGCTACTACAGCAATTCTCTCTATACCGCTCTTCACGGCGCGCCCGTCCTCACTCGCTGCTCTTACCGATGTTATAAAGCGGAGGAATGCGAATGTTAATAACGATTTACATAATGGATTTATTCAAAAAGAAAGGGAAAAAAAAACTTGCGAAATGCCAACTCAATATACGAAATCGAAAGAGGCGTGTCGATTTTAACAGCGTTAAAAACAAAACTGTGCATTAATTTGTCCCTACGCGTATATTTATTAAACGAATAAATCTGGACGCTCGATACATAGACGAACAATTAAACAACCGCAATTCGCGGAACATCCGTTTGTATCGCGCAACGGATTCCGTCGCTGTGCCCGTGCATGATGAAGTGAAATGGGCCGGCCGCTAATCGGCAATGGCGCGAAAGACTGGCGGGCTATCGTAAACAACGCCGTTATAATGTACCCATGTGCTCTTGCACACCCTTCGTCGCTCTCTTCATACGCGAGCAAGGTAATCAGCTAGATCATTCGCAGTGTACGATAAATCCTCCCCCGTTTAATACCGATCCGTTGTACCGGGACGTACGATACTTTTATAAACGTCACTCGAATTATAACGTATCCATAAACACGATAGTATTGTCGCGGTACATCGACAGGATCGGAATACACGATGCAGTCAATTACTAATTTATAATCTAATAGATTATATCGACAACCTAACGGATTATTAATTTATAATTTAGTACGAGGTTGAAAAGTTTTGAGTCTCAACACGCTTTGAAGGATGCCTCTGAAAATTTCAGCCATTTTGTACTTTCAGTTGTTGTATGTACGATAGTGGTTTGTGCCAGGGGATGTGAGTTTTGCAGTTCGAACTGATCGACCAACCTCCGTATTCACCGGAGGACAGAAATTTTCATTGAACAAGGAGGTCGTAGCATCCGTAAACGCCTATTTTGCAGAGCAAGACGCCGACTATTGTCCGAACGGTTTAAAGCGGTTGGAGCATCGCGGATTAAGTTTGACCGAAAAAAATAGTTTCTACGTTAAACTCAAAATCTTTCAACCCACGTAGATCTATATCGATAATTTAATAGAGTATCGATACTTGTCGTGTGTACAGTAGATAGAAAAAAAGCAGATTTTACCGTTTGAGAATTGACGAGAGACAGCAAGCACGCTTGGATATGCGTGAATCTACGAAATTAAGAATCGGCCGCGATGATTGTCCGATGGAAAAGTGGAGAGTTGGAAACACACATCCCGGTAAAGCCCGCGCGCAATAGTACATACTCGTCCGTCACTGCCGGTGAGCGCGCACAAGCGCGTATTTCTACCACGCTTGTACAGTGCAGAGATGAGCGAGCAGGGGGTGCACGCGGGCGGGCGGCGGCGGGACACAGACAGGGGATGAGACACGCGCGGAGAGTTATGACGCCGCACAATTAGCAGTTCGTGTGAGAGAGATCGATCGCCGCCGAGAACATACATCAACGATGTAAACTCAGGACGCGTATCGTCTCTGCGCGTACATCCCGCGGATCCCGCGTAACAGTATGCGTGAGCGTATAGGTGCGCCGTTTCGCTATTTTCGTCGATTTAACCCCGGGACGACGCGGGCGCAGCGCAGCGCAGAGCCGGGGCCGCGCCGCTCTGCCGGGGAATAATGCATTTTCGTTTTAGTTTAAATTGCAGCCGACGCCGGGCAGCGCAGCACGAAAATTGGACGTTTGTTTAGCACGCGCCGCGCCGGCCTGCGCCAGACGAGAGACGCCGCGGTGTTTTGTCAATAGCGGGAGATTTAGTTTTGGATAACGCCCCGCGTGTGCGATGCGCGCCTCGACGCCGACGCTGAACGCCGCGGCGCGACGGGGGCACCGCCGATGGTCGCGCCGATTCGTCATGTTATCGCTACTTCCGTTTATGCTTCATTAATTTTAATTAATTTCAGTGTCGTTCGTTACCGCCGCTCGCGCTCTCCGGGCGTGATTAATTAAAGTCGGGGTATTATCAATGTTTTTAATTAATCCGTTGTAAATTGACTTTGTAAATTATGCCGTGGTACCCACGAGCCGTTATCGGGATCTGAAGTTATGATTCGCTATTCAGCCCCGTTAGGAAACCGATATTTTCCGTTTATGTCACGCGCCGCCGTTAAGCCGAATATTTACTTTTAAAAGATTTCAGCTGCACGAGCGGTAGTTGACTTGAAACCAGTTTTATAAACGGTATATAGCTTTTCCGCTATTTACCGGTTACTTTTACGGCTGTTTGCTCATATTATTACTCGAGGTATAACTTCGACTTATTATTGACAAAACTGATTAACGTTTTTGTATCGCAAACATTTATCTACGGAATAAACAAATCTTCTTTTTGTGCGCCGCGCCAAGGGCGGCCGCTTTAGAAATGAAAATCGGGTTTAACAATTTACATTGTTATCAGCACGTTTATTAGCGGTCGTAAAAACGCGGATAGGAAACGTCGCTAAATTACCTGCGGTTTGTCCGTCTGACAAGAAGGTCCTTCATAGTAGCGTATAATTAGCCGAAAGACGAAGATTGTCCGCAGCCGCGTTGTCGTCAATCAGAATAATTCACTTTCGCGCCACTTGAAGACGAAGTCATCTCTTCTCGAGCACCATGGACGGAAACTGTACGGCAGTATTTCTCGAGGGGCGCGTGCCACCGCGCTAAGTTACGAGGCGTTTATGAGCCATAAGCGATTCTACGGGCTAGATAGAGTTACTTAGAGAAGTTATTTCACTACTTTCAAGATGGAGAGAGTGGGACGGGCTAACTTTGATGCCTCTCGCAGCACCTCCGCCACGGATAGATCAGAAGGACCGCCTGCGACTGCCTGATTTACTATGGTGGACCGTACGTTCCTAGGGATCTGCTCTACCCTGCCTGCGGTACGGCAGGATTTTGTGACGGGGGTAAAAGGGGGACGGGCTAGGGCAGAGGGATAGAAGAGAGCGCGAGGTGGGGCCTGTGAAGAGCTGCTTTGGGGAGCTTCCGCACGGTGTCATCAATGATACGTACCACTGTTTCGAGAGTTTCACTTCATCATTTTATACTTAATTACAAAATTTCAACCACGAGAATCTTAATTAAACACGCCGTATCTCGCGTAGATTTGCGTAACGTACAATTTACATTCGTCGCAATAAAAAGATGCTTGGAGAGTTTACTTCAATTTCATTTTACACTTAATTCGCGAGGAGCGTATAGCAATAGACGAAATGGACTGGGCGAGATGGATATTGCGCGGATACTTTTTTTTTTATTCAAAATACTACGTTTTTTACGCGAGCGATTATGCCTTGTTCAGGAAATTGCAACTTCTGAACGGAGTTTAAACGTACAACAACAAAAAAACGAGCGTACGCGTACAATCGTAAATTCCTGTCTACATTTTCGTAGTATAGCTGCATTTCACGCTGCATTGCGATGCGTAAAACTTGAAATGCAACATTCCCGCATTTCTGCGCGGCATCTCCTGGATTTTTTCAGCTGTTTGTTCATTTATCTATGTTTAATTAAAGTTATCTTGATAAATCCAACTTATATTTCCTCGTCAGGGATTGCGTCAATTTATTTGTCGCGCGCAATTTCCGAGTCTAACGGAATGAAAATTAGAACTTTATGTGCGCGCGCGTGTGTATGCATATTCGTTGCATATGGTTTACATTGAACCAATTAGATGGTACTTCAGCCAGCTTGCCTTTTCAGATCACGGTTATATTACGGTTTATCTTCTATAGAGCTTATGCAACAATAGTCCCTAGGGTGCGACCCTGCAGTTCAAAGGTATGCGAACATCATGTGGCATAATTTTCCTTCTTATTTTTTTTTCCTTTTGATAGACTTTTTTACGGACCAGTGGATTCTTTTGGGAAAGAATTGATAGTATTTTTATGCTGGCGCTGTTTCCTTCACGGTGACGTGACTTATGAGGCTCTTTTTAGTCAAGAGGGTACAAACATATGCGACGTTTTGTGATGGGATTTCTTAAAAAGTGTTACAGAACATTAATTCAGAGGTTTGAATCGTGGAGTGAATACTTAATCGCTTGAAAATTCAAGACATAAATAGTAAATATTAATCGAATGTCTCGCACGTTCCAGAGGAATCAAGTACAAACATTATTTTCGACATTAATCAAGCGGCAGATATAAAATGTGGAAAAAAATACATTATGTCAATGTCATCATCAATTGAAGCCAAGTCCAAAATCATCGTGAAAAAGCATATATTATAATTAAAATAATTAACCGATAGTTAATAAAGTTTAATTGAAACATGATCATTCGTATCATCTTTGTACATGTTTGATCAAACTCAAGTATCGCGTATAATTATGATATTATATTATAAGGCGTATTGACGGGAAGTCAATAACGGGAATATTTTAAATCACTTCTATCCTTATCCACGTTTATATCCGTGATTCGCTTTCGAGGGTTACTATCACTAACGTTCGTAGGGGAGTCAAACGTGCGGTGAAGAGGGGATGACAAACGACATCATCGGCTGGCACGGCGCTACGATGGCGAATCCATAACTGTCATCACTTCTAAACTAGATCTGGGAGAATTCAGATTGCCTCCCGTTTCGCGTCGACAGGTTAGGAAATTCGTGAAACGCGCCGAATGATTGAAGCGTGCGTTGAACGATGCAATTAATAATAGATCTTAACTCAGGCCGCGTGGACGAATAAACGAATGAATGGGCCACTTTTCGTAACAGTCCCTCTTTGCCTGCGTATTAAAATAGCACATTCTTAAATTACGATGTGAGAGGGAAAATTTATATGATTATATTTTATATACTTTTAAATTAAAGAGCGTATCGAATTTTATTACTTTTTATATAGTTGAATAAAAAAATTGTTAACATTTCCACATAATTTGGCCAGATAGAAAAGTCTCTTCGTCAGAAAAACAAATTAATTTCGGATTCGTTTAATGATAGCATAAGAACAGGTAAGAATTGGTCGGGCGAGAGGGTAATGGAACGCGACTGTCTGTACACTCGAAAGAGTGAGGAGGGTATAGTCAAGTGCGACCGCAAGGCCACAACCGCAGTGTGGGAAGTGAAACGAGCCGAGTGGCGTGGCTTTTAATGGAGTGAGGGAAACAACATTAAGTTAAGAGCAAAGCAGGGTGTGAGAATTACACGGAAATAACTGTAGCTGCCAGTAGAAGCGGCGCGAAAGGGAGTGGAGAATACGATTCATAAACCAGCAATTACCCTGTTGCCCATCCACAAAACAGCGCGCGATCTTCAAGATGTCGCGCGATTATGTATTCCTCGAGTGTTGAAGCCAACAATTCGAGATGCAAAACATCGCGTCGTAATAATATTTCACTTTGCACTTATTTTAACCAATGAGACGGGATTTACGGCACGGGATTTATAACGCCGTGACATATTGTTTGTAAAATAATCGCAACTGCAAAAATTTAACTAACGATTTCGCCTGCATTAATATCGCGGTAAAGTTTAAACATTGTAAATACGAGAAACTGCAAATACAAACGACTTTTAAAAAAGTACACTTACAATTTTTGTCCTGGTTTCACGTACGAAATTATAATTATTTGTTAAAACCATTCTATTTATCACGACCTTTTATGCAATAACAAAAATCTTGCTATTATTTCATTTATAAAAGATATCGATACAACTAATAATGAACGGAACTTCCCTGAAGTATTGACAGAATAAGGGTTAGGAAGTTCTCGATGTATTACGCGGGGGATGCAATTTATCGAATGATAAATTTCAGGGAGATAGGATCGCGCGCGGTTAGATTAAACGACGATTCCTTCTCTTCTCCTCTTCTCGTTTCCACCACCTATTCCATCCACTGACTTCCCAAAGTAGTGAAATTAAATATAGGGGTCGAATTGCAGTCTACGGTAATATAAGCTTCTCTTCGTCTTCTTCTCCCTCCTCTTTTTTTTTTATCTTCGTCCCAACGTAAGAGAGTGCCTTTACTATTTCTGCCTCTTGCTCTAGCTGCCTTCTCCGTCCTTATCTCCAACCGCAGACTTTTCTCTCCATCTTGACAAACACCTCTCTCTTGTATCTGAAAGCTACTAAGCTGGCGTCCCTCCGATTTAGGTACTGAGCTATAGCTTACCAACTACTATCGTTTGAGAGGGACGCACAAAATAAGATAGGTTCTAAAGCATCGATACGCTTTCGTCAAATTTATGAGAACTCGAGAATATAGCAAAGTTTATATATTTCTTTTCAATCTAGTAAATCCCGAAGTCGATATTTGTGCTTGACATACCTAAATAATATCTCGCATAGAGAGAAATGATGAGATCTCATTCAGGTTGGGCGTAAAAGCATGTATTTGTCAAAAAATTCAGCAATTGTTATTTCGCATATCTTGTGCTACGTAAAAATATTAGGAAAATTGTGCGCTTAAACGGAGCACGTAAACAGATTGCCGGAGAAAAGTCAGGTAGAGATTTCTTCAAATTTACCGTCTTCGCAACGGTTCTATACTTTTCTCAGTGATGCGACTTGGTTTCTTTACGAGCTCGGCGAAACTTTGAGAATCCGCGAAGGTGATGGGACAGATAAGGCTAATTCCGGGTATTTCGCACCCCGCCGCGATACGTTGAAGCGCCGACCATGCCTCGGCAGAGACAAACCCCTTGCTACAGCAGCCCCTATCGAGGGAGTAAAGGGCGGTGGCGGAGAGTGGACGAGTGTGTGGGTGAGTGGAGAGCAGGGCAGAGCAGCAGCGTGCTGCCCGCACCAGGCGCCCCTTCGCATATTTCACCGGGAATTTACGAGCCTCGATACGACAGGGAAATTGCAAGAATGGCGGAGTAATCTATCTCTCCTTGCCTCTATGGGCTCTCTCTTCTTTTCCCAGGTTCCCTTTCCCGAGCGTCCTTCTTCTCGCACACATATGTAGGCACATAGATACTTATATGTGCGTCCACACGCTTGGAAAAAGACGGAAGCTCCAGGTTTTTCCATATAGATAAAAAGGATTTGTCCTTCCGTTTCGAGTCGCCGTTATCTCCTAATTGTATTATTGCGATAAGAGACCGATCTGTTGGCTGCCACCGCGAATTCTTGATAGATACTGGCGGTTTTCTTAATTGCGCGCGAG
Organism: Vollenhovia emeryi; assembly: GCF_000949405.1. NCBI lineage: Eukaryota > Metazoa > Arthropoda > Insecta > Hymenoptera > Formicidae > Vollenhovia > Vollenhovia emeryi. Next base: position 1,007,912 of record NW_011967192.1, read on the forward strand.
TGCGCGAGAGAAGAGAACGAAAAAAGGAAAGAGAGAGAGAGAGAGATCGTTATATCCGCGATATAAACTAGTGTACTTATATTATTAACAAGTTAATTAATTAAGAATGGATTACATAAATCATAAGGCAGTCAAAACAATAGCGCTTCAACCCTCCTATTGCGCAATAATTATGCGGAAGATTGCCACGACCATTCATCCGACTTGTTTTATCGCCATTTTCCATCCACATCTTTCACCTCGTAGGGGTGAATAACGGCCGATACGCATGTGCTGCAATTACGGGGCATATATCACATTTATTAGGAAGCACTCTTGAATCAGATACAGCGAGGAAGTAACGTAAGACGACAAACCACTGAGAATCGTTCGAAAGAATAAAGTTCGAGCTCGTAACAACATTTACTCAAGTGAAACTCATCTCTCGGCCCGTTCGGAAAATGTCCGCGCATTTATCGGAACCTAATTGAATTATGACTCGCGGGAAATTTTGCTACACTTGCCCACCCGAAGGAACGACGTTGAAATTCGTAGCAACACTTGCTCAAGTGAAACTCATCTCTCGGCCCGTTCGGAAAATGTCTACGCATTAATCGGAACTTAATTGAATATAGAATTATGACTCGCGGGAAATTGTGCTACACTTGTCCACCCGCGTTTCACAATTATGTTCGCCGCGTTGTTTAAACTGTGAAAAGAGTCACGGCCGACATGTTGCTGGACACGATTATGTGTAATGTACCACGTTTTGTAGAGAGAAGGACACTCGTACTCAACGAGTCGGCACAGACACCGCGCGCGCGCGCGCGAGAGAGAGAGAGAGAGGGGGGGGGGGGTAAAGGGAGAGAATGAGTGGAGGCACCATAGGTAACTGTACTTGCTATACATGGATAATACATACACACGGAGGAAGAGAACCCCCTGTGTCACGGCTCGGTGTGTGCACCTATATCCACATAACGTACTGTATCGTACCCGCGGCCGGCGGCCAGTTTAATTTAACACAGCAGCTGTAATCCCATCCATTACGCTCGCGGTAATATACGATCGCTCGAGATTCATAGTCCGTTTTTTCACTAATTAACAGACGGGACAAATCGCTCCACCGATCCGCGCCCTCCCCCTCCCCCCCGCCCGCCCTCTTCGCCCTCTTCGCCGCCGCCCCTCGCGCCCCTCTCTGCCGTCACTCTCTCCCGCCGCGCCCGCGGACTCTTCATTCTCTTTTCGTCCGCCGATGAGCGCATTGTTTTCTTCGCGCGCAAATTTACACACTGTTCCGCGTAAATTCGCGCGCGCGCGCTCCATTCGCGCCGCGTCGGCTCGCAAATCCGTCTGATTGTCGGATATCAAATTCCTTGCTTTTTTTTTCGCCCCTCCGCTGTTTCCGAAATCATTACGCCCGGCGCGAGAGGTTTCCCTAATGATGATACATTCGTCGCGCCCGCCGTATAGAATCGGCGCATGATATACGCGTAATTACTCTTGCCGTCGTTGAAGCGCTTTTTTGCGGAGCGGGCGTTAAACGGTAATTAAGAGAATCGATTGATCATTCCGCGCAAGCATCGCGATGGCAACTACAACGTGTTCGAAATGCTTGGAGTAGTAATAACTCTCTCGCCAATATGGGAGGTGTGACGAGTCTGCCGTGACACTTGTGCGTAAAAACACTTTAAAGGAGATAATTAACACGCATTCGCGCGCGCGCGTCACAGGGGGACTTTGGCCGATGAATCGAATACAAATACACTGGCGCGTATAGGCGAATCAAGGGGCTTGCTCGATTAAAATGAATGAAGCGAGGAGACGAAAAAAATTACGACGTAAACGTAGGGTGACAGAGATACCAACCACTTCAAGTTAAAAACGATAACGTCAGCTTATCGTAAACTGTATTTTAAGATTTGAAGTAGATCGACTGATAAAAATCTGTCTCGTGCGTGAAATATTGTTTCTTAAATAATATTCTTAATAAAAATGTATATTACATTTCTCGCGTCGCACAGTACTTTTGTCAGGAATGTCGTGAAAGGAACAGTTAAAAATCCTTCTGTTTATGATTAATATAAAGCTAAATATGACGCGGCGTACGGCGGAGAGGAAAAACATCGAGTAAAGAAGACAGGTGAGTGCCACGGTAACGCACGGCGAAGAGAAGCAGGGGGTCTAAACGGAGAAGATGAAAATGCGAAAAGCAGGGTGGAAGAGGAATGAGTTAAGAGAAGGGAGAGATGTGCCACGGTGCCTCCTCGGTATAACACGAGGCGCCTCTCTTGGACGTCGCGTCTGCGCGCTCGTAGACAGGGTGAGCGAATTTAATTGGATGGACGCCATCTCGCGATGCTTAATTAACTAATTAATTTCACACGGCATAAAAACAGGGAGATGCCGCTTGTTCGGCCTTTAATGACTCTGACGTTGCAATAGCTGCTATCCGCGGCTTATAAAAGTCTCGCGCGTGGGGAAAAAAAAAAGAAAAAGGGAAGGTACAAAGACGTGTTTACAGAGCCGTAACTTCGATCAATTCTTTTTGTTAGCTTACATCGCGTATCGCCGCGATAAATTTCAATGTAAACACGTCGACTCGATATACTTGACGTAAAACGTCCATCTGCTAAATCCGCCATTTATCTTCGCATAAAGTAAATCTCGAAATGCCCGCGTGTGTAAGCTCGTCGCAGTTTTTGCCGAGTCCATTTCTTGCAATTATGCACCAATAACTTGTCCGATGTTGTATAAATGAGCCGATGCCGGGAGGCATCAACGATGACAAAACGAAGAAACGCCATTCCGACGTCTAGCGCGATACTGAGGACAGCGCGAGGAAACGAGGGAACGCGAAAGAAAATGGCCGAGGTAGACAAGATTTGCATTCCATAAAGCATATGCCCGTGCCGCGCGGAATAAGAAAGCTGCTCGCTCAGCACCGACGAGAATACGTACCCGATCTCAGGGTTAGAAAAACGGGATTAGAAAAACTCTACGAGCATAAGGGTTGAACGCGTTCATGGGAGTGAACTTGAAATGAGAAAAACCGACCGAAGAAACGCGTGTCGTAAACCCGTTACGCTGAATGTTATCGAAGAATAACGTAATAACAAAGAGCGGCGAAAATAAAGAAATAAGTTTACGAATACATCAACGATGCACTCGGACAATTGCATCGCACGAAAATTAAACAAAATTTTTAAGAGCACAAAAATTCAGAGGAAAGTCCTCTATTATGTGATAGAATTCTAATATGAGATAGCAGGTTTTCAACGCCCAAATTCAAGCGCAAATCTTTTTTCGCAACGATCACACGATCTAACCATGAATTTCCACTAAACAAATTTCGCTCCAAGGGCAATAAATTCATGGTGGAATCTACTGACGATGCCTGTTAATATAACGGAGACCCCGCTATCCCATATTGGGATCCTGTCTCGTAATAAGGGACTTTCCTCCATATTTCACGTATTCCTTCCTGAGATTTTGTTCCAAAGTATTTGTTAGTAACAAAAGGGAGATAAGTCAGGTCATAAAGTTGAAAGCCTCGTCCTGTATGCTAAACATAATTAAACATCATAAAATTACGTTACGTGCGCAGGTTCTCGAAGTAAACCGCACATTTAAAATAGTCATAAAGAATAAGAACGCGGAGGCATGAATATGTAATGGCGGGCCGGGACTTCGCGATGAAAAAGGTTTACAATCGATAAACAGTAAATGAGGGCGCGCGTATACTTAACTTGAGTTATGGGAGTCATTTTCAGATAGATGCTCGAATATTCTCGGCTATGTAAGCATCTCGGGGGGAGGTGGGAGGGGTCAACGGAAGGCGGGAGAAGGTAGCGGCGGATAGTCGAAAAAAAGAAAGAAAGCGAAGAAAGCGGCGTTGTAGGGAAACAAATCAACTCGTCTGTTGGCTCGTCCCGAGTTTTTAGTGGCGAGGCTCCAAATATTTGCTTTGGTCGTTGCGAGCCTGATTCGTGCGCGGGATGTATATATACCGACAACCGCGAGTCTAGCGGGCATAGGCGGCCTCGCCCGACTTCGCTACCGATCTTACGGGTCCATGCAGTTGAGCCAACAACCCACGCCACCCCGCCGTTAATATTGTTGCTCGTACGATTGCAACCCCTCGTCGTTCCCCGGACACCGTCCCATCCTCTCCTCTCCTCTCCTCTCCGTTCGATACCCGCTCTAGCCTCGCGAAGCCGCTGCCAAGAATAAGCTGAAAACTCGTCCATCATGCCCATTATTATATGAATGCCGTAATATCATCGCTACTACGTCGTTCTAGCGTCGTTCCACCGTCACTACGATTCCCTAAACCACTTTCGCGTCCTCCACTCTCCGCCTCTTTCCCCTTTGTAGCCGCGCTCTCTCGGGCTATATTTTCAGCTATTATCCTTGTCAGATTTCCCATTCTTTTCTTCGTTTTTCACGTTGTTCCAAGAATTGACATAACGTCGCGGCAGATGAGAGTTTCTGGCTTCTTCGAATCTTACGATCGCACGAATCGTACGATCGGGAGAGGAAATGTATTCGCTTACTTCTTATTTAATCGCGTCGTGATCGAAATTTCCAGACACATGAACGGCATAAAATCCTGTCAGTTTTTGTCAACTTTCTTATTCTAATAGAGTTGTATGCGTAATGTCAAGTTAATTTAGACCTGATATTAAAGTAGTGTATCTTATTAATAAATCCGCAGTATGCTCTCCTCAGCAGTTATCTAGGCAAACGGGGATGAATTATTAAAACATGTATGCAAAGTTATGGAAATATACTCGCGACGACACAGCACAACGTCTCGCAATTACACTATTATAATGCAAGTTTTCACGAGAACTACCATTGATACTAAACTTATTTTTAGACTATTCCAGTGCAATGGCTTTATCATGCAATTACTTCCTTCTCGCGAAATTCATAAAATTATGAATTTACTTTTAGCTGATGTCGGTAAAAGGTACTCAATGTTCGCCAACTTAATACCGTATACATAAATTACTTTAGTATGCTAACAAATAAAAAAAAGTTTAAAATGCGATCTTGTACAATTTCGACGATAGCTTAGATAAAGTAAAAAATATTCACGTGTTATCTTTAACTATTTATACACGACAGCATGCGTTTTGTACAAACACGAGTAATAATTCTGCTGCTAGTTTTCTGGTAAATCGGAGTTAAAAATTCTAAAGAAAAATGAGATGAGAAGTAAGTTACTTAAAATTTTACTACGCTGAATTAAAAACTTGGAGAATATACACCGAGATATTATTTTTACTTGCTGTAAACTCAATTTAAGAAGTCGCGATCTTTCGTTCGTCACTTGAATCGTCGCGCGCCTAATTTTATTTATTCCCCGCGACGGTAGAAACAAATAACACACCAGAGAGGAAGCGAAACTCGTGACACAGAGAAAGTAGAGAGGCAATAAAAATGAAGCGCGGCATCTTTCCCCAGAGATATCTCGCCGGTTGACCGAGTATCGGTGACTGAAAGTTATCGTTTATAAAATACACACGATTCCATACATAAGTATGAGCGAACAAGTTGGATTTGTGCTTGCAGTTCGTTCGCGCGATATATTAGCGTCGCGCGGTAATTGCGAATTGGCAAGAGCCGATGGCATAGAAGTGTGGGGCAATTAAACGTGCGATTACCTATCCGTAAACATTGTTAAAAAAGATAAATGCGAATGCTCTTTCGATAAACGCTATTCATTTATATATACGCTGTCCGACGACGTGTTCCGGCATCATTCAAATGCGGGGCGGTAATTTCGGCTCCGTTCTCACTGACGGCGACAGCATATTTATTAACGCTTGGCATCCTGACAGCTACTTCTAGAATGGGCTGTTCGGATACCGAGCGTTTGTCTTTAACGAGTCAACTGATGAACGAGTCTGTTTTACGCCGAAATAGATGCGCGGCAACGAGGATCCCGTTCATTTCAGAAACAAACGCGAAAGAAATCTCACTTCTCGGAACTATCTTCGTAAATAGCACATAATCTAATTTAATCCGCTGACAAGAAATTCCTTTAACAATTGTTAATACTATGAGAGAGAAAATTGCCAAGTATTATTTTCCAAATTCTCACGGTCTCACGAGTCAAAGCAATTCCCTTCTGCCGCTGCAATGCTGAAACTTGGCCGAGACGAGAATTTGTTCTCGCACGCCGTTTACAAAACTGACATCGCATGCTGCGTTTATCTGAATTGTAAAAGACCGTGCATTAAGGAATTTGTAATTCTGGGTGAGACAACGTGATATGTCACGCTAAGTAGCGTGTTTTATGCTGCGCGGATATGCCGGTGGTAGCTGGATGTGCACCCCGATATGCACAGTTTACTAATAATGCACATTCGAGTTAAGGAATGTGAGGCTTCAAGCCGCAAGAAGGCCCGAGGAGGCAGCTACACAGCCGCGGTAGCGATCAATCAATGTTGCCCGTCAGACGGTAAAACAATACGATGTTACCACCGTAATTGACGGAAATCTATCATTCGCAATTCGCGTGTTCTTCTACCGTATAGTGCGCCTTAAGATCTCAATACTTGGAGAGAGCCGGCCTGTATGTCAACATATTAACTCTTTGCGATACGCTCCATATATTTATTTGCTCTACATATTTCTGCTTTCCATAAGACATTTTTTAAATAAACTGCATCAACAGTTTAATGTTACGAAACTATTTCGCTTCACAAAGTTTATACCGTACTTGTTGAATTCATTATTTTTTATTTCACTGATATTAGTAAGCTTCTATTATCACCGATAGGAGCAATAAAAGTTATGTATTTTAAACGAAAATAAATTTTCATTCGAGAAAAGAAATTATATAGCAAATAATAATTCCGCTCGTGTTATATTTAACAACAACAAGTAAACAAAGGAGGTCAATTTTTACAAGTATAAAAGTTGATGTAATATACATTTTTAAAAAATCAAAAGTTGTTACGGACGCGTTTCAGCACACAGTGCTTTCATCAGCGCAAAATTAAAATTAAATAGTTAAATCAACGTTTTTTTTACTTTTGACTAATCCTGTCTGTTTCAACTGATCTACATTATATTACTTATTGACAATTATGTACTAGGCGATTTAACTATTTAATTTTAATTTTGCGCTGATGAATATATTGCAATTGTAACAACTTTTGATTTTTAAAAATATATATTACATTGTCAACTTTTGTACTCATAAAAATTGGCCTCCTTTGTTTACTTGTTGAAGTTATATAATATTCTTCCTTAAGGACTTCTCGACAAGAAATAGGAGATTTGTATAATGACGAAGGCACGTAAGGAGAAAGGCTACATGATAACGCGAACGTACCGATGGTGGAAGCGTAAGCGTGAAAGAGGGTGGGAGATTGGTAAGCCCGAAATCCTTGAGCTTAACTAATTCCCGCATGAGTTACGAGCATGCCACAGCTAATTCCAAATAAATATTCGGAATACAGATTATGGTAAACGCAGCGGATGCAAATGAGATGATTAGCAGGAGATGCATGTACCCTCGATATTAGTGACGTACCTAAAATCGTCCTTAAGAAATTTGACGAGCGCATTTTTATACCACCCTTCGTGTACAGTTTCCATTTAGCCTCGTGATATTCTAAAGACTCTCATATATTTTCCCATTACCGCATATTAAATCTATTTGACATGAGTTATTTCTCATTTATCATTTCTTTGAAATAAAGAGAAAACTTGATTAATATCGTAGCGACATAATTGGCGATCGTAAAGAACTCTTTACAAGTGGGATTTGCGCTTGAATCCAGCATTGTAAGCTTGACAGTGAATTACTGGTGGAGTCTGGTAGGCACTGGTCGGGAATCTAAGTGGCAAGTAGGTAAGTAACTTGGAAGTTAGGGGGTTATACTCCCGTGCATGGACCCGATACACGCGCGGAACGCGTAAATGTACATGGAATCTGTGATATTCGCTGTGTGTGCGTTTTGCATGTACAAGTAATGCGGAATATATCTACCTGTGGCCACAGTTTACCTCCGCGGTAAACTCTAGTAGGTGCCTACGGCAGCAACTCTACTCTAATGCAGAGTAATGTTGATTTATATCTGCATTAGTTTCATTTCACTCCCCCTCATTCCTCTAATACGGCCGCCATTTGCCTATTTTCGCCGTTATATAATATTGTTGAGCTTTTATCAAATTAAATACACCACACGCAATTCAGGCCTATATCTACATAAAATCGTAATAATTCTAGCTTTTAAGTTGTACAAATTTTCGTCTGTTTTTCAAACAAGTGGACACAATACTAACAGTGAAAAACGAGGGGGAAACCGCTGACCAAAATCTTGTACACCAATCACCACTAATGCACAGTGAACATTACTTTATCATGTTGTCCTATTTTATCTTATTTTATCTTTACAATGGCCCCGCAAGGCCTAATGCCCAAACTAATGCCCAAAAAGTGCCCAAAAATGCCCAGTAATGCCGCAACCTGGCAAAAAAGGTTTACATCTAATCATATCTGAGTTAAATGTACTCAGGTATGATTAGATGTAAACATTTTTTCCCGGGAATGTACACCACAATGCCCTCGGTGGTTTCCCCCACGGTGAAAAATGTACAAACCTATGTACAAGCTGTAGATACGCATGTCATTGTGTAATACTTATGCGGTCCAGTTTAGCGAATGTATCAAAGTTTCGCGGGCGAAACTAGCAATTTTTCACGCCGTTTCACCATCAATAGTTTTCACATATGTGGAGGAAAGTCTTCTATCATGAGATAGCAGGTTTTCAACACCCGAATTCAATCACGAATCTTTTTTCGCTACGATTATACGATCTAACAATCAATTTTCCACTAAACAGATTACGCTCCAAGGGCAATAAATTCATCGTGGAATCAACTGACGATGCCTATTGATTTAACAGAAACTCCGCTATCTCGTATTAGCTGCCTATCACATAATAGACTTTCCTCTAGATCTTGTATATCACAACTTCTAAAAGTTAAACGAAGAAAAAAATGCTTCTCTAAAATTTCCTTGATGCAGATGGTCGTTGCTTTGCGATCTTATTAACGAAAGAATTCGTGTGATTTCCATATAGCACCTGTATCAAATTTCGATGCAGTCCTTAGGATCCTATCTCATAATAAGGGGCCTTTCTCTATATAACAATGCCCGACGTGTAATATGTATGCTGTTAGCTGGTTGACAGATTGAAACTACGGCGAAACTATTCCGAATTGTCCGCTCGTACGGATCCATGTTACGCAGTACGAATGTCAACATCGTTTTAAACTATGCATCGTGTGGATCTTAGAAGAATCAGCGGCTCTTCGAAGGACGAAGGGGAATGAAGTAATCCTCGTTATTAAACCGGTACGCGTGTACCCGCCGTTCCCACACGTGCGCGCGGTCTCCGACGTGAATACTCCAGTGCGTAATTTCTAAATATGTGACTCTCCCTGCCCTCCCCCCCCTTTCTATCTCTGTCTATAAATGGAAAAGATACGCATGTATATCTTGCGCATAACTTAGCGTTGCGAATATTCGCGATGACGCCAAGTCAGAAATGCGAAAGAAAAATGTGCGACACGATTATATTAAGAATATAATCACGCGAGAGTCAAATTTCGTAAGTTTCACAAAAGCCTACAAGAAATTATACAGTTAGGCAAAAGACAATTTTACAGTATAATGAAACAGGAACGTTGGTTACCACAGCTTGACAAGCAGTAATATTTTATCGCAGTCTAGTCAATATTCGATACCGCGTGGCTCCACGAAAAGATTCATGTGTCGCGGCGGTTCACAGAGAGGACTCTACATCGCGGCAATACTGATGTTAGTATCAATCTTCAACTACGTTCAAACAAACAAATCTACTTAAATAAAATCCGTAAGGCTCTGACGTGAAATCACAATTCGCAGGAATAAAGGATATAAGAGCCAAGATAGGACGTTAGTGTCGAAATAGTTTTTAATTTCTTATATTTATTCCGAAAAATTTATCTCACCCTGCACTGTAAAATAATTGCATGTAAAATTACAATTATTATAGTGGGTAATATTGGGACCGTCTATTAAAGGTGTATACTCTGGGGAAAAAAAAGACAGTTATAACCCATTTTGGGGCCCACCATTAGTAATCGAAATATTTGGATTGTTCGTAACTCTACTCTGGGAAAAATTTTGACCGTTTTTTGATGTAGTTAAGCAACTTAACATTTCGGTTATTGCCACTTAAGTGAAAATTATCTTTGCGTTACTGAATATCGACAGAACTAATTGAGAGAATTGATTAGTATTACTTTAATATCTTGGATATAGATAGAACAGCTAATTGTGATTTTTAGTTACGCGGGATAAAATTCGTAAAAGATTAGAGTTACGAACAATCTAAATAATTCGATTACTAATTGTGGGCCCCAAAATGGGTTGTAACTGACTTTTTTTTCCCAGAGTACCCTAATTCATAACCCGCACGCGCGCGCGTACACGCACACGTATGCGCAAATGAGAAAAAGGGTTAACACTTTCGTAAGGAAGGAGGAAGAGCGCAATTAACATTTGGTTTAGCAACGCCAAGTTGCTTTTAAATAAACAAAAATAATAATATATAAAATAATTAAAAAAAAATATTAATGAGACAAATTTTTAATGCTTCTTCAATAAAAATATAATGCAAACAAATTTAATACGAATAAATATTTTATTAAAAGATCGCCTTTTCTAATTTAATTGATACATACCGGTCCTGATTCATGACATTATTCTTTTTAAAAAAACTTGGCGTCGTTTTTTAAACCTTTTTTATTAAAAAAAAAGATTATTTTTTAAGTATTTACATACATCAGTAAATTTACACCTTGTAGGTAAAATTATTACATTATATAATATGTAAACTGCTTGCTTTTAATTGTGTAAATTTTACAATTTTTTGTAATTTCTCACGCATAAACAAGTATTTACACAACAAAGAGTAAAAAATGTTTTTGTAAAAGTACATAAATTTATATATTTCCGTTATTAATAGTGTAATCGCTGCACTTATTATGTATGTAATTACATACTTTTTTACAGTGTGGCTGATATCTTTTATTCCTTCGAATTGTACATCCACTTAAGTTGAAATAATTCTAATGCCATTTCTTTCTAATCCAATATTAAATTTTCCGTGCTTATTAACGTGACTTAAACTTTCACAGTTAATATTTTTATTGCTTCTTTACTAATCTTTCTATAACTAACAAAACATAAGGTCGTTATTAGCGATAATAAAATTTTATATACGTTGACTCAACTCATGAAAACATATTTCTCCGTTTTCTCCGTTGTAAAACAACGCTCGACGATGCAGTATACGTTTTTAATTGTAATAATCCGTCGCCCAGTAAATTGTAGTGCAGCGAAAATTATTATCCACGGCTATTAATAGAATACTCAAGTTAAGATAGTAGCAATTCCAGGAGGGACATGAAGAGATGGGCATCAGTACGGCGCATCGGCATTATACGCCGATGACACACATGTGCGCCGTAAAAGCGTACGGTATACAGGCAACGCAACTGCCGCCTATAGCAATCGCGCGACGCGGAACGGCGCGGCGTGCCGGGTTTCTGTTAGCGGTGGGTTATGTTCACCTGCCTCGGCGGTCGGTCAGGCCCCGACGCGAGACGCGGGACGCGGCCCGTAACCGGCTCGGCAGCATGTCACCCTCTTGCGCGGGTGACTCTATGCCTGGTTCCTTTTACTTTGCAGTCTCGTCACGCCGTCCCAACCATGCCTACCCATGCCTTCCACCGTAGAAAAGCGGAGGCACACGGGCGCGCGGACTTAGGGCACGTTCACAGCGCCCGGTGGTTGTCGTTCGCACCCCGTACTTGCGCGTACTTACGCGCACGATTGACGAATAACAAAAGATAATTTTAGAAAAATCTCACCAGCCTCTCGAGCGATCGTTCTCTCTTAAAAATCGTTCGAGATCAGCGCGACGTAAGCCGTAGATTTTTATAGATTTTGTCGTAACGCGCGATTGACGAATAATAAAAGATAACGTGATTACGCTTACACTCGACCATAACTGGCAACGTGTTTTTAACACGGAAAATTTATTGCGAAAAATATTACCTCAGCCAGAGTTTGAACCTGGACTTTCCTATTCTCTAGGCGGGCGTCTCACCAATTCGACCACTGAGGTATGTGGTAATATTTATCGCAATAAGCACAGTGCTAATGATGACATCTTCGCGTTTATTTTTCACCTAGAACTGCGCACCGATACGGGTTGTCGGCTGTACACAGAGAGAGGGGGAAACCGCTGGCCAAAATCTTGTAACCAATGCCCACTAATGCCCAGTGGGCATTTATCTTATTATCTTATTTCATCTTTATAATGCCCCAGCAAGGCCTAATGCATAGAACTTATAAACATGGAAGGGGAATAGCATATACTCTCCGTGAGCTGAAACTGAGTCCAACATTTGTATGACTTTGGTCCGTTATGCGCATGCGTTAAATCGTTGCGCATGCGTTATTGTAATCTCGTTTTGGCCGCGCATGCGTATTTCGAGGAAAAGTCATAGAACGAGACAGAATTCTAGTTTCTTCTGTCTCACTTCTTGGCTTCACTTATGCCGATCCGTTTCCCCTTCCATGTTTATAAGTTCTATGGCCTAATGTCCAAACTAATGTCCAAACTAATGCCCAAAAAATGCCCCAAAAATGTCTAGTAATGCCTAGTAATGCCCAGTCATGCCGCTAATCTGTACCACCACAACGCCCTCGGCGATTTCCCTCTCGACACAGAACTATCGAAACGCGACTTTTAAGTATCCCCGTTCCCTTCTCTCGCCCCACCTGGACGCAATTATTCGGTCTAGGTGTATAAATAACGTCAAGAATTATTTGACGCCATAAAAAATAATTTCTGAAAAATCCGACCAGTCTCGAGCAATCGTTCACTCTTAAAAATCGTTCGAGATCAGCCCGACGTAAGCGGCAGATTTTGATAGATTTTGTCTTAACGCGATTGACGAATAACAAAAGATAATTCTGGAAAATTTCACCAGCCTCGAGCAATCGTTCACTCTTAAAAATCGTTCGAGATGCAAGCGGCATGTAGATTTTGATAGATTTTGTCGTGACGTGCTGCACGCACAGGTTCTGATAGATTGAGCGTGCGTCCAAACAGTTCATTAATCAGTTTAGAAGTGCTGACACCTCGCGTGAATAAATAATAACTCGTTAAAACGCGGCAATTTTCGCAAGAATACGGCTATATTAATTCTCTTTAATAATCGTCCGACTCGTTCTTCCTTATTTCGCGTGGCAAGTTTTATAAATCACTCGATTAAAACATCAGAGCGCTTCCAATGGATTCCGCACCAATGTGGTTCGCAAGGTTACCATTTTATAGGACTTTAATCACGATATTCAACGCGCTCGTTCCTGCTCCACCGGTTTCAGAGAATTCTTACGCAAATGTCTATGCTCCAAGTCGTGATAATATATATTGCGAAGCCGGCTAGCGCGCGGCCTAGAAAACCTTTAGCTAGAATAGGCATCCACAGAGTCTTTCGTCATCGATACTGATTTATGCGCATTGGGCCCATGATTTGCCTCTTGAACCGTTATATAATTGCGCGACAAACACGAGCGTATACAATCGTAGCAAATGAATCTCTCTCGACGAAAAAAAAGAGATACACATGTACGCATATACAAAGGAGAGAGAACGGGGAAAAATTAATAAGAAATTTAATAAAAAGAGCGAAATTTACTTCACGTTAAAAATTCAGGATAATTTCACGCAAGTCGTCTTGTGTAACTTTACTCGTGTCCAGTATATTAGTTTGCGCGTACGAGCCAGTTACGGTAGACGAAATTCTGTAATGAATATTTCATTACTCGGGAGAGAGGAATGTTTAAAACGAAATATTAAAACCGGCGGCACGTGTTATTAATGTAGACAGAATGTATAGCAACGCGGCTCGAAGAGCGTAAAAATCACATGGCTCTTCCTTCTCGCTCGGCGAATACTTTTAAACACTTCGGTACGTACGTTTTTTTTAAGGTCGACTTGAAAGACCGAGAGGCTATTTACGCTGAAACATTGCCCGGCAGTGTAAATCTGGTAACCTTTGGAGAGGACGACAATTTGTGCGTGAACAGAAATGGCGGACAATGGGAAATCGGCGGTCTAAGGCGCAGCAAGGGACAGCATGTGAAAACCAGAATAAATATCAAGCGCAAGAGAGTGTCATAAAGAGAAAGAAAAAGGGACGACAGCCCATTCCGTGGCATCGAGGAACGATGGCGAGACCCATGACCCCACCTCGTCGTCATGGCACGTCCAATGCACGGCCAACGAAGAAGGAGAAGTATTTTCGGCTAGGAGTAGGCCGTCCCCTCTCAGCCGCGCCGCGTCCACGGAAAGACCGAGAGAAAAAAAAGTCTCATAAGCGGGACTCTCGTCGAGAGTGGTCTCGGAGAGTAGAAAGGTGGGCATATAGCGAGCAGGTTCTCACGCGAGGCGAAAGAGACGGATGAGAGGGGAAGATGGCGGCCGCCAAAGTCGCTAACCGGTTGGTCCGTCTTTCTAGATTCCCCTAAGTTCACGAGGGCGCCCCAGTACTGTAAATCCAGTTTCGACCGAGTGTATCCGTTTTTTGCCGTTTACGCTCGTTATCGCGCGATTGTCGCGTTTGCGACGATTAAAAATAAAAAATGTGTCAGGCTCATGTGGGATTCTCAGAACTTTATGTCAGTCTTGGCGAAGCCTTCGTGCAGTGCTCCATTGCGCATCTTTTAGGATGTCGCAATTACGAATTCTATGCCTCAGTGGTCGAACTGGTAGACACCCGCGTGCGCCACAGATTATAGAACGATCCAGGTTTGAGCTCTGGGCAGATATTTTTCGCAAGAAATTCTTTAGAGTGATTTTTTGATACTTGTTAGCATCAAAAATTTGCTTGATTATTCCATTTCAAGTATGTGGGTTTACTGTTCCAATAAAAAGCTGCGTTTCGAGACCGTCAAATAATCGGCGCGCAGTTTACTGAATTGGAAAAAGTAAATTATAGAAAATTCACAGGGAAATATTATTATTAGGCTACCAAGATCCAGCTCGACTGACAAAGTGGCATTTCCTCCAATTAATTGTAAAAATTCTATGTCTCAGCATCTGTCAACGGCAGTAACTTGATTGTGATTTGATCGGACTGCGTGATTGCTTACACAATACGACGGAAATGTCGCTCGTATATCTATTATACGTACAATTTTGCGTGCCGCATTATTTTTGCAAGGATTTTGCAATGCATTTTCGTTCGCGTTATATACTTTGCCGGCGGCGTAATAAATCTGTCAGCTGTAAACCGGTATTCCAAAATTTATTGACGTTATCACTTGAATGTAACGCCGAAATCGCGCAGCGTCCGCAAAATGGAATATACCCCGTGTCGACACAGCGATCTTTAGATTCCTGAAATCTTCGTTGATCGCGCCCCGCCGTGCTTTGGCCCGGCACCTTGTTCCGCGCGAGTTCTTAATCCCACAAATACCCCGTAAGCGTTGCATCGTCGCCGGGCAAAGCCCAGTTTTGCAAAAGCTCTCTCTCTCTCCTTGCTTCGAGAGCGTAACGAAAATCTCGCAAGAATGAAAGCGCAAGAGATATAAACGCCGCGAAAATGCGAAAATAGGAAGAAAAGGGGGAGGAAGAAAGAACGGAAGGGAGAAAGAGCAAGAAGAGATCAGTCCGTAAGCTTGGGGTACTTACAGCGTTGCAGTAGTGGTCCCATTGTACCATAACGACACAAGTCCCCCCCCCCCTCCCCCCCTCTGCTTTCCGGTACGCTCACCGTTCCTCTTTGCAATCTCGATGTTCTGCCGCACTCTTGTTCACACGTACACATGCAGGCACCAGCGGCATCGAGAAACACTATTGTCGACGCCACTGCTAGGCCGACTGGCCGCGATCTCCGAACGCAAAAGGTTCCATTCGTACCAGGGCTTTTCGTGGGTCCGTTTTTTACGGGGGAAACAGTAGCTGCCTTGACTGAGGGAACACACCGATCTGTGACGAGCAGGATAGCTAAAGCAAAGAACCTAGCCAAGTGACCATAATGCACTGCGGAGCCACAGAAAGGAATAGGTCAGCGTGAAGCTTCAGCACGGTGACCACTCCCCCTTGGTGCCTCTCGCTCATCCACCGCACAATCGCACGATCGAGCTTGCTTTACGCTTACACCAGTTACACCGCTGCTCGTCAACTCCCACTTATTCCTCTCGCTCACCTGCATGCGCTCCTCTCCCATTTTTAACGTCAATAACGAAAGACATACGTACATTTCTCACGATTTCGTAATTTCCTTAGTTTTTTTCCCCACGAATATTTGGGCAAACTAAATCGCGTCCGACACTTTCAATCTATATATAAGGGTCAGAAGGCGTTATTCCGAAATTTTACATTGCACTCAATAAAATGTAAGAGATTACCTAAAAATTGCATACATAGAAACTTTGTAAATTTACGTAGACGTGTAGAACAGAAGTGCGAGATAAAATAGCTTTTAATTATTATTACTACAGTAATACGATTATTGATCAGCGCATTCATGCATGACTTTATGTGAATTATCAGATGCATTTAATGTGATTGTGATTACGGTCGAATGATATTTTATTATTCTCGATTCCATTCCTAGTCACCTCATATTTCTATGCGAGTGCATAGTCAGTCATTTCTTTTGTGAAAATATATGTTGTAATAAAAAGTACTTTTTTTTTAATTCAGAAATCGACTCGCGTGGTCGAGGCTATCGCGAGAAGAATGATATTAACGTCGCAAACGTACCATTTTTGTCGGATCCCATCACTCGAAAGAAAAATATACAAATTAAGAGTTAAGAGCGCAATTGCGTTGTAACAATATGCATTTTAAAGAACAATGACAAAGAAGATGAAGATAGCGAAACCAGTTTCATCTCTTAAACGCTTAATTAAGCCGGTCCGAAAAGAGCGAAATAGGGATATGTAAATCCGAATGACACGAACGAAGCAAGATAGTTACCGTGGAAAGAACGACATCGGTATATACACGCGTGCGTACACACGTGCACGTAAGGTACATATAGGCAGCAAACTGTGTCTTTTACCTCTGAATCCACACATTTCGATTTATCGTTAACGGCTCTATCGCGTACGTGGTCTTCAAACCAGTTTCTCCTTTTATCATGGTCACCGCAGGTAATACGCAATCGAGTAGCGGAGTAATTATTGTACCAGCAGTACCTGTTTGTAGAACGGTTCACAAACGTTCCTCTATAGTCTCTATACTACACAACAAAAACCTACTTCTTTAAAATTCGTTTCCCATAAAAGTAATAACATATTTGTGATGTATAAAACACCCTCGATTCATCTGTTGACAGTGCTTATCTCTGAATTTCTTCGTCAATTTAAAATAATTTTTTTCTTAACACACACGTCGAAAGATCGATCGATAGATTTTAAGTGAATTACTTTCCGAAAATCTAATCTTCAAAATTGCACGTAGGCGTTAAATTTCTTTTGAATTAATTTAGAATCGAATTTTTTTTTTCAGGACAGGTGTTGCAGTTATATCCAAACATTTGGCAATCAAATTTTGCAGACGAGAAGCGATCTCTACAAAAGGTGAAGATTGTATTAAACCGTAACTTGCAGATATATTTACAATGCAATGTGCTTCGCTGGTTTAAAACAAGAAACTGTTACAACATACAATTCAATGTACCAGTCTAAAAGTTATGCATACCAGCATTTCGTATGTATTGCATCCGCACAATCCATAATTCATGATTCTCATCGCATTGTTATATCACTGTACGATCTAATAATTAGCAGACTGTTTCCAAGCAATTCTACATAGATGCGATAGCACCGATGTACACGGAATGACTACCGATACAAGATTTAGGAAGTACATGGAAATGCAATAAACTAACATATATCAGTTTATAAATTTCTGTAGCTTGTCCTTATAAATTTCCGTAAGTAATATGTTGCTGAAGCTTATGATTCTGCAATATCTTAAATAAATGCAATCTCGAAAAAATGAATTTGCAATTATTTAGATTTATATAAGATCACTAATACGTAAAATATGGAAAACCGCTGCACAGAGAAGTTTGCCGGGAGATCAATTAATTATATGTATACATTACAAATATGTGTACATAATTATTTATTTACAGCCCCGATTGATATTTTTATATAAAGACAAAAGTATTTGTCAAGCGATTTTGCAAACGCCGCATCGCGAACTGAAGGAGTGAATAATTATATGGGTCTCAAGGCACAGGTGTTTCAGGCTTTTCATGTTAATCAGACACTGTGTGCGCCGTACGCGCACACGTGTGCGCGCGTACGCACGTGTGTATATAGTGATACGTAGCAAAGGAATATGCAAAATAAGTTTCCACGCGCGCGCGCACGTATACCCCGCAGTATTTCATGCATCAGACGTAAGTGCTATACGCTCGTTATGCTGTTATTTTCCCTGTCCGAGGCGAGCGCTATCAATGAAATAATTATAATTAGCCGCAGCGTGGCGTTACTTAATTCTACTTTTAAAATAGATATCGCACGTCAGCGCGTAAGCTTATAATGAGCCTACGTATGCTGGTGCACCTTGACTATCATGATGATATTCAATCTACCATTATTAAGTTTGAACAAATTGTTCTTTTTATATATACATATCTTCACAGATCGCTGTGTGCCCAAATTAGAAACATTAAATATTCACTACGTACTAATCAACATTAATCTCATACATGACGCGTATATTAATACTGTTAGACATCAACATGTCAGACATTTTGTCGTTGTATTACGTTGTTGTATGATGTCATGGTGTACTTCTATAGATTGTTATCCAAATATTGCTTAGCGGATTGCGACCGTTTCTATCGGTATCAGACTAAATGGCGAAGCAATTCGTGCGTTAAGGAGCAATCCGACAAGCCTGATGTATCTAGGAGCTGTTGGCGATACCTTAAGTATATTCCACGTGTATCGCGTAATCTCTGTGTGCCATCGCGACAACCCAACTTAAACTAGGCACCGTGTAGTCGATGTCCGGTACGCCGTACGAACCCATCTCTCCTCTCTCTCTATCTCTCCTCCTCTCTTTTGCCTGCTAAGGGAGTGACATCATCAGCCACCTATGTCCATCTCACACCCATCCGGCAGTCCGCGCACGTACTTTCGTCCAAAAGAAGTATTAAAACAAAAATATTGTCCGTCTCAAGTTGAACTTATAAATCAACGGCCACCGGCAACGACTAATGACACAATCATCATTCTGCATGATCATTGTTTTGCGCCGCAAATGAGAATTTCTTTATATCGCACCACTTGATTGAGGCCGAATTGGTACATATTAATTATAGACGATTGAACTGTCGTTGTTATAATTTCGATTTTCCACCATAGTGTGCCATTCATTTTAATGTGTATTTGTTATTGATAGATAATGCATCTACGTGTTTCGAATTAAATTTTAAAACACTGACCATAACTTGGTAATAACGTCAGAAACCTCGGTGATTATCGAGAAACTTGCTATCTTTTGCGAGAGCGAAAGGGAGATATGTGCGTTTAATTGCAACGAATTGTTCTAAGTTACCGCATAAAAAAGACAAGATTTTACTTGCCATAATTAAGTTATACTTTTTAATTTGATATGTAAGCCCAGTCATTTATTTCACAGCTGTGATACAATTTACGCGCGGTTCATCATGCGGTATTTACCGGTTACAAGATTATTACTCAGGACCGGCCGTGATCTTACGACCATCATTATTACTGGAGCGCGAACTTGTTTATCTTCCAGAAATTGTTCCAATTAATCTTAATCACCAAGGATGAAAGTGAGACAAGAATGACAATGAGCAACGCTAGTTAGCCCTCATTCGTCACTCGACAAAGTAGAATCTAAGTGACCGGCGAAATGAAGTTGTGGCGCAAAACAGTTACGGCTAAAGGATCGCTTGTGCTAAAAATGAGAAGGAGATGACTCGTAATTTTCTAATCAGGGCAGAAATAATTTTATCATATTGTATATATTTTCTCCATGGCCAATGTTTCAATTGCGGCGTGCATATTTCGCGCGTCTGCAAAATTTCCCAACAGTACAAATATTTTTTAATAGTGTATTTCGTAACAACTTTAAAAATATAGAAATTAGAAAAATAACAAAAAAATGTAGAATAGATAATAGAATAAAACAACATACATCTATTTGCCTGATGCGATTTCTCGTTATTTAGGTATCAAGACTGTTGATAAATTGTCAATTTTATAATGGCAATATATTTCCTTCATCAGTAACAAGTATTTTATATAGTTAAATTGTAGCAAAAATTGAGTAAAAATATGTCGAGAAAAATTTGTAAATTAAATCCCACAATAAAAAAGATATGGACATTCAAATCTTTTTTATTCTAAATGTCACCCCAATTATCAATTCTTTTGCAGAATATTCCAATATATTCTTCGACAATTTAAAACTAGTATTTTACATTCCCCGGCGTTAAATGCGCGATGAGAAAATATTCGTCGAATATGATGTTAAATATTAATTATGCTGCAAGGTAAACTTTTGAAATTTTTATCTAAAATATTTCTCACGAGTTTAATAAGAATGGACGGAAACCAGAAATTCGTGTCGTTCTGAAGCCAGCGGCCTTCAATGCATAAAGAGCGAGACACGTTACCGTTAGATTCATTTCATTTGCGTGACGTTTTTTATGACTGGTCTAATTTACGGGGCGGTCGTGGATAAGGTCATTTTCGTTAACACCAGGTAGGAAAGGAATCGTACAGGTGACGCAATACCTATATTTTGACCTTGCTCCAAAAACATTTTCACACCCTCGCTCGAAATATGCACTTTGTATGCTTGTCACGCTCCTTTAATTGGTCAAGATGCTCCGAGAATTATGTTGTGTGCCCGTTACGCTTTAAAAAAAAAAGTCACAGGTCTTAACATTTTTTGCGGGTAAGGTCACTTTACAATATGGTAAATTCACCTCAAAAGATAGTGATGAATTTATAGACCAAAAAGATAGATGTCTCGGCAAATTACTTGGTTCGTCAAGCGGAACATCTCGAAGAATGTAATTTATGTTCGGCCACGATGTTTAAAGTTCGGTCACAAGTGTGGGCTTCTTTTGCACAAACAGAACTAGATGCTACGATTGGGTCATACGTGAGTTTTCGAATGCATCCAAAGTCGATTCAAAATGAGCACTTAATGTATTTCACGATATTCACTCGAGTCACGTGCGTGCCGCTATCCGACGGTACCCATCACAGACTTCTGTATACTACTAGACTGCTACGTTCGAGCTGAAAAGTCAGGCAAGAGTTCCGCCATGTCTTGTTAGGTAATCACAGTAGTGTGTGTGTGTGTGCATCGGCCTGTCAGTGACGCACATAAACATGTCATGTATCGCTAACTTTCGTTTGTTTGCGAGGAAGAACTATTTTACCTTTCAGGAAAACGATTCTTCTATTACAGATTGTATTATACAGTGCCGGTCAATATCACCTTTCAATTTTTTAGCATAACTAATTTTAAAGTGCACGAATAAGAAAATTCGAAAATCAAGATGTACTTTATCAAATTTCATTACCCTTCGTATACAAGATGTATCTGTTATCAGGTGTCTAGTGTCAAATTTTGAGCACATTCGGTACACTTCGACGAAAGTTACGCTCGGAAAACCATAAGGTGATATACTTTTGGCCGGTACTGTATGTCACCGACAGACCGATGCACGCATACTACTTTATTTACCTAACAAGACTCTTGCCTCACTTTTCAGTTCGGAGGTAGCAGTCCAGCAGAGCACATAAAAGTCTATGGTGACCACGGGGCAATATAGAACTCTATAAGAAAGTTTCCGTTCCATTGAACACATTGAAAAGTTTCTGTTAATCTTTTGTCAACTCATCTCCACAGCAATTGGTTTAGCTTTCATTAATGTTTCATGAATATGTACATATTATTTATATACAATATTTTCGAATATATCATATAAATTAGACAAATAGAGATTAAAATTAAACAAGTATGCATAAGTATCGCAATTTGCAATATTATGTGTCATACAGTCAGTTATCGAATTAATGAATACTTTCGTAAAAATTGTATATGAGGGTTGAATATATAATGCAATCTGTAACGGAAGACCCATTTTCCTAGAAGGTAAAACAGTTCTTCCTCGCAAACAACCAAATTAGCAATGGCATGTTTATCGTGACTGTGTCAAATCAATATAAAAATTCAATCATAACAATTTTAGACATATTGCATTATCAAATGATGACAGAAGGTCCGTTTTCCCGACACACATACGCACAAATTGTTCTAATACAGTTTATTTCGGCTTAGCTCTAGAGGTACTGCATTTTATTAGAAAGTGGAAGATGCATCGATTTAAAGCGACTTGTGCTCAACTGCGAATTGAGATAAGACACTTGGCCATGCGCCGTTCTTTTTCCCGCGGATGATTCAGGACCTGGCAGGCCCTTTTATCATCTAAGGTTTGTTAAGTTTCGGGCGACACTTATCTTCAGGCCGCGGGCACTCGGCCGGCACTTTGGGGGTTGCGAAACCGAGAAAGGGCGCAGATCGCGGACCACGAGTGGAGACACGACAAAAGGGGGTTTCTTCGGTCGAAGAGGGAGGGCCGCTAAGGTGTCGCGGAGTTAGAAGAGGGATGGAAGACCCAGGGGCGGGCAAGAACGCGAGAGGGCAAGAGGCATCGGATGACATCGCGACGCCCGAGGCTCCCTGAGCAAGTTCTCGAAAGTGTCGGCTAAACTGATATGAGAAATGGTCGCTTCGTGCTGCCCGTAGGGGATGAAGCAGCCCGGCTATACCTATTCGTTACACGGTTGGGAAACGCTCAAGCACCTCGAGTATTCGTAAACCCCTTCATCCGATACAAGGGCAAGCGCGCGCGATTCGCAACCCCACATATTTCTGCCGATATCATGAAGAACCGCCATCTAGTGAATTCCGAGTAAGTGTTCGCGCAGTTTTAAATATCGCCAAATATTGCAAAGTACAATCAGCGCGTTACTTGAACGTTAACGTTACAAATATTATATTTCTGTGACACGTGCAGTTTACGAAAGGAATTTTGGAGTATTCTTTATCGACGCTGTACGTAACTTTTGGAGCAACACAGCAAGAAAAAGATAAAACCGAAGAATTGTCGGGATTCAATCTCTCATATGTTTACATGCCAATTTTATGGCGTTATAAACCTTGTGGTCAATTCTGATTACAATACAGTGAAAATGCTCAAAGTGAGCGACTTGGTCTCTTTCCAAAGGGGACGGTTAGAAAGACAAAGCTATTCACTTTTAACATTTTCATTATAGTGTGAAGCCAACGGCACACGATACTATTTTTCCAACTGGATTGCCTACGAGAGCCAGTCAGGGTTTAGCCTTAAGTCACCGCTGATCCGAAACTCTGCATCCCGATTGGCTCTCGTAAGCAATCCAGTAGGAAAAATAGTGCCGTGTGCCGTTGGCTTAAAATACATAATTGATCCCCTTGCGACACTTCACCTATTTATATACTTTATTTTGAATGAACCCGCGCTACAACGATACGCGTCACGCGCATTTCACATTCGACGAGAAGATCTTCCTCGAAGATTACAAACGCGGAACGAAATCGGACGAAAGCCGTTCGAAAGCAGCGAGATAAGGAAATTTGATTCATTGTACTCTTACACAATTTTAAACAATGTTAACAAAATCCATCGCACGGCTGCGTCCTGTTGGACGCCCGCAAGTTTCCCCCCCGGTGCCGTAGTTGAACATAAATGTTTAACAACCGAACTTCAGTTTGACAACTTTCTGCAACTTCCCGGGGTGTCGCATAGATAGGCTTGGCAAGAAGAAGATGACGCACGAGAAAGTCTAAAGGATTGCCGCTGGTGGGGGTAAAGGAACGCTTATCACCGCCTGCAGCCGCGCCGACCGTCGGATCCTTATTTATGGCCTCCGTCAGGCGTGCGGTACACACTATACCTATTTTACCCTCAGGTTCCCCGACAGTAAACTTTATTTTCGGATAGATAGCTCCTCCCTCTTCCCCCCCCCTCTCCCCTGGAAAATCCAAAATGTCCAGGCACAGTCAGCGAGTTGTCGAAAGGATTACGCTAAATTTTCGAAAGCCTGCTATCGAGATTGGGCGGTTTAAGCGGGAGCACATACCTTTGCATAAACATATGCATAAGGAATTCGATTGGCCCATTTCCTTATGCATTTTCCTATGGGCCACTTATGCAAAGGCGAGCGCTCCCCGCGTTAAACGGTTTTTCACGTGACTGAAGAGGGACTTTTTAAAATTTGTGAACAAGCAAAGTTAAGTCAGGACCCCTAAGGTATAAATCAGATAGAGACGAGAACAACAAACCATGATTTCTATTAAGTTTGCCCCCGTAATTATGCGTATACGTTAGACAGCGCTCCTTGGATTATTAACGGAAACTACTCGTGAAAAAGAGCAAAGCAAACGCATTTGGCGTAATGTTTATTAACTACCGTACCCTGATAATACGCTGCGCACACAAACGGCTCTTTAACACTATCTACTCCGAACAATTGTTGTTGACTGCCGTCGCGCACATTTACCTCGCAGTGCATTATCAACGCGAAATAACGTAAAATTCATATCTCATTGGTGTACGCAGATACTGAGACACCTTAGTGTTAGAAATGGCAGAGTGTGCGCGTGTGCGCGCACATACACATATATCTAACAAGGTTAAGCTATTCGTACGACGTGACAAATTCTACGCATATATGTAACACGTTCGCGGACAAGTGTCCAAGTGACGAAAGGGAGCTTTCCACGTTTTCGCGGCAGTGAGCGAGCGGATTTCGAGACGAGCGCGTTCTCTCGCGCGCGCGCGCGCGCGCTCGCCGCAAATCATCCGCCGAGATGATTGATACGGAAACGCTCGACGAGAGCGAGCATTCGCGTAATACAATCGAGAGGCGCGCGCGCGCGAATAAAGAGCGAGCTTGTAAACGTCGCGGCGCGATCGGAGCTGAGACGGACGAGGGAGAATCCGAGGGAGCGCCAGCGAGTAAGAGCCGAGGCCTGTTGTATAGCAGCTCTAGCTGGCTAACGGAGCATGTGCGCGGCGTAGGGTTTTGGCGGGAGGGCGATCGCTCCGCGACTTTGACAGCCGCCGCCGCAAGCTCCGGGCGCGACGCGTTCGGCGCTCAATTCCGGAGTAAAGTTAAACGACGACTTACCCGTAGCGGCCAGCTTGCGATCAACGATAAGGAAGCCGTCTCTGCGGAAGGGTGGTCCGCGCACGTTCCCCGCAGCTCATGATAGCGCCTGTCCGAGGCCGCTCGCCGAAATTTGTCGCTCCATCCGCTCGCACCGCGGACCTGTCGTGGCTCACTCCGGTAGTCCGCCCTCGCGCCTCCGCGCTCTTATCGCCGCAGGTCCGAGTAAGTAGTAGGCGGGCGGAGTCCCCGGATCGCCGTCGTCGTCGCCGCCGCCGCCGCCGCCGCCGCCGCCACCGCTGGAATACGATCCCGCGGCCGTGGTGTCACGCTGGTTAACGAAACCGTCGAGTCCTCGTCCCCGATCGGGGTCTCGCCCGATCTGCCCGTACCCCCCCGGTGCAGCCGAGAGGACGAGGCGGTAGGACCGTTTTCGCTCGCACAGGACGAGAAAAACCGCGTGTGCCTGCGTCTCGCGGGTGGACTCCTCGTCCACCTCTCGCCTCGCGCGGAGGTGTCGCGCGGCGGTTCTCGCCTACGGGAGACTCGCTGACTCGCCGAGATCTCGGGGACGCTCTTTCACCGGCCAAAGCAAACTTGTTGGATGGCAATACGTGAGTTAAATGTTCACCGCGGATGGTTTACGGCCCGATAGTCCCCACCTCGCGCCGCCACGCGGCGCTGCCTCCGTTCTCTCTCTCTCTCTCTCCTGCTGCCTCTCCTCGTGCTTTCGTCCCACTACTCGCCAACCGTTGAGCTCACTCTCTCTCCCTCTCGCGCTGTCAATCGCTCTCTCTCCGTCTCTCCCTCCGTCCTTCCTCTTCTCCCCCTTCCTGTCTCTCCCGCGCGCAACGGCGCCTCCATCGCCGCGTCTCGCTTCGTCCCACGTGTCCCCCCCGGCCCTCCGCGCCGCTTCTACCCGCGCCAGGGCTGTCCTGCGGCCAGCGCAAAGGCGGGGTATTCGGACCGTGGAAGCGGGACAGCGTATTAGCGCGAGGGAGAGAATTGACTTTAGAAGGAGACGGTCGCACGGCAAGATACACCAAACCAACGGAGACGCGAGATCGCATACACACGCGCGCGCGATTGACTTCTACACGTACAAGAGGCGGATTTATATGCAAGGGCGTTGTTAATGGCGGGAGGGAGCACGAAGGGTGTACGCTCGCTGCCTCTTTCCCGCCTCTCTCTCTCTCTCGCTCGCTCCCCCTCTCGCTTTTCGCTTTGTATCTTCCTCTCTTCCGCTTTCAACGTTGCTCTCCTCTCACGATATACCGCCGTCCTCGTCTCTCGCCAACAATATTTTCATCCCTCTTCGATATCGCGCTCGCGCTCTTCAAGGATAAGTTCGATGTCTCTGTCGCACGCGCGCGCGCGCGCGCGCGTCCTTCCCCTCCTTCTCCTCTCTTTCTCTCTCTCTGTGTGTGTGTCTCTGTCTGTCTTTCTCTCCTCCCCCCCCCCCTCGCCGTTGACTTTGTACACTCACAAGGATGGCCACGGTGACGTAACGAAACACGTGACTGCCGTTCAGCCAATGGCGGGCGGCCAGTTCAAATCTCGCGGGCACCTCGGACCCCACCTAGCGCCCCGTCCTCAGGACTGGTTATCATCGAATGTACATGCAGGATTGAGCCATTACCTGGTGCTTCGCGTTATAGGTATAATTATATAGCGTCGCGATACACATCGAGTAATGGTGATTTGTGGCCGCTCTTCTCCGCACCCATACACGCTCGGATTCTCTCCGGTAACCACGTGGTGGACGCGCTACATACGGCGCGCTGACTGCCGCTATAGATTTTCCAGACGTGACGAAGGGGGTATCGACGCGCACGCCTGGCAATATCTTAATGCATTTTGTCCTCGCGTTCGGCTCTCCGGACTATTTACGAGCTTTCTTTCGCAACTTATAACGATTT
>NW_011967192.1:1035781-1079476 GCF_000949405.1 Vollenhovia emeryi
CGCTATTAGTTTCAATCGAATACGAGAACTGTAACAGATATGAAAGGAGGGAGTGCGAGCGAGGGAAAAAATACAGATACAACGAAACGCCGCTTCGAGACTTCTGTATTTCGGATAGGCCAAGGAAAGCCGCGACAAGAAGCGCCCATGAATCAGTAAACGTGATGTCTACTGAAACCTCATTCGGCGCGGCTTGAATAATTTAGAAAAGTCAATTCGCACGACGTCCCATTAATTTGAATTCGCGCGAGAATAAACTCCGCGCTGCGAAATTGCGTTTCGCCATGCGGCCAATTCCGCTTCTGGCGAAATTTAAATCGAGCCCACCTAAACTCGGCACCGAATTTAGAGCTGGAAGCGCCCGGGTGGACCATGCGTGCGCTGCAGTCACCGCCGGCGCATACATCATCCGATATTTATTTGTCTCTCTTCCTGAAGAATTTAAAGCGTGTGGAAGCTCCTACTTTTTTCGTCCGGCCGCAGCAATGAACAGTTTTGGAGAAGATACCGTTATTATGGCGTATGACGCAACGAATGGTATCGCCCGCGACAAGTCCGATATATTGAACAATAAATAATATGCCGAGACGTAAAATCGATGAATTGGAACCCGGGGCTCCTTCGCTTTGTGTGTTTGTTTTTGCTAGACAACATTAAATCCGCAAACCCTACAAATGCGCCAAGCAAATAAAACAGTATATTTGTGAAAAAAAAATTGAAAAATATGAACGTGACAGCTAAGATATATCTTGGAGATTATACCACTTTCGTAAATAGTATGAAGAATGTGGATACTTGGCGAGCAACTTTATACGATACTCGCAAATTTCATGAACGGTATACCATTAAATATTTCGATACATCAGATTTACATATAAACAATTTTCAAAGACGAGAATAAGGACTTATTGCCGCCAGGAAATAATTAACCAATGTAGGAGATTAAATAATCGACACAACTGGTATATTATAATTAAAGAAAGTTATTGCGAAAAATATTACCTACATAATTTAAAAAAATTGTCCAAGGGCAATAAAAACACTGTGTACAGTGGCAAAAGTTGTCCGACTTTTTGACAAGCCTCGCAGTCTATCGTGCAGTGACACATTATTAGAGCAAAGAAACGACGCATATAAATATCCATGGAATAATACAAGCGAGTGTTTCGTGGGCAAAAACTGTAATTTCTGATACGATAGACTGTTTTCCAAAACTTATCATAAACGAACAACCTTTTTGACCACGAACGTGCGCGTAAAATTGAGTCATGACTGTCTTTCTCGATAGTGATAAGGATAATAATGAAGATAAACGTTTCTTTTCTTCCGAAAAAGTAACCAAACAATTACTGGAAAATTACTGTACATCGGTAATTTCTGACAGTTCAATTACTGATGTACACTAATTTTCTAATAATTATTTCCATAAGGGTTTAGCTGTAGGCAAATGTGACAGGGATAACGACGAAGATAAACGCTGCTTCTTTAACTTAGTAGATAAATGTGATTAATGTAATAAATCACGGAGCCACGTGGCTGCAGAGACGTTTCTGAGAGTTAAGACGGAGTTAGGAAATCCGAGTACGCATTTGCCGTTTGACGGAATGTTATTGCGGCCATAATCGCAGGCGCCAACAGGTGCGAGCCCGGCACAAGCCTATACATGAGTGTGTGTGTGTGTGAGTATGCAATACTACGCTGCGAGCCGGTATACCTATATTATCGCCATAGGGCAATAAAGACCCCCATCCCTATAATCTGTGGCGGAAACAATAACTAAACAGGCAGGCAAGCCAGCCAACCGGCGCTGATCCAGTACCAGTCGTTTATAATGCTAATGGTCATAGGACTGTCAATATTTTGACATTTTGCCTCTTTAAGAGACGAGCTGTACATCTTTTTCATTATTTTTGTAAAAAAAATAAAAACAATCACCTCTCATCACTTTAGGACACTTGGGTAAAATTTACACAAAAACTGCGACTTGCACATGCTAGAATATATCGAAATCTATGTAGTTAACATTAATTACGTAAAAAATGATACGAAGCACACAGAGCACAGAACAAAATTACGTTTCGCTTAAAGTTATACTGAGAGTAATCTTTTACTTCAGGAGCCCCTATGTAATAAGAAAGATTTTAATACTTAAAAATCCCCCCCTCTCTCTCTCTCTCTCTTATTAACACACAAAAAGATATCCGTAGAAAAAATATTTCTTTAGAACGGTATTTTGTAGAAAAGGAGCTAATGTGTAAGCTAGCAGTATCTTACGCGTAACTGTAAATAGCGTTAAGAATTACGAACATGGTCAACTAGATTTGCTCCGTTTTATTTTTCATGTGCTGTCCGTGCCACGTGCGCATATATCTCACAACGCATATCCGTACACATGTAAATCTCTGTATTTTTTACATGTAGCGTTCACACGTCATGCTAATTTCCATAATTATTATACGTACACGTCGACTAACTAGTCATTAACATCTCACTTAAATAGATATTAGTCCAAATCGTATGACTGTAATATCGCAATATCTATATGTTAAAAAATGCCAGTGCCATTCAATCTTAAATTTGATATCGCGCTTATTCTTGAATAGTTTTGTATTTATAAAATATCTCGACTATACAGAAAAGTACATGTAAAATGCATAATATACATACATGTATATGTTTATTTATTACGATACTATCTGTATAAAGAGAAATACTATAGAAAGATATATATTTATCACAAGAGAGATTTCCACATATCTTCCACCTCGATCTATTTTCTTATCACAAGGAAATTGTCCCACCCGTCGTGGCAAGCCGCCCGGCTCCCTTAACCTTAAGAAGGGAGAGAGCGAGGGGGAAAGAGAAAAAAAGAGAATTAAGGGGGACATACTGGGGAAGAAACGGTGACGAGAGGAGGGAGGATGTTCACTCCTCTAAGGAACAGTCGTACATTACAGCCCGCGAAAAAAGACCATCCACAGGACGTTTAATTTCCAAAGCCCTTCCGCCAGCTCCATTCACCTTGTCCCTGAATCCACGAGCATTGCATGAATTCCGTCATTCAGAGCCCAACCCCTTCTCACCACTCTCTGTACCTCTTCGGACTTACGACCGCGAGGCACGACGAAAAGCGCCGTCGTGTGCAATCTTCCCTATGATATCACCTCTGACCCTCCGGCGTATATAGCATTACAGGGGTAAAGAGGGTCTCGCCCTGATATGGCAAACGCTTATGCCTGCCCATATGTAATTACAAAAACATGATGCAATCTTTTGATAAACTTTTGATTTACCGTGAAATAAACGTGGACCGCACATGTAAATTGTCATTATTTTGATTTGGCCCAAATACGCTTCTGCCAAAATTGTTAAGGTTTTTATTTCTTTCCAACATTTCGAAAGAACAAACTCGCACAAATATTCCGCCCCTGAAAATTCATCTCGATAACGTTAACAATTATCTCAACGTGTGTAAATTGTTAAATAAATCGCGAAACTTCGTTAAGCACATTTTCTCTCGTGTTTTACCGTGTTGGGTACAATTGGAAAGAGAACGACAATAATTTCTTTTGCAAACGCACGGTCAAGTCAATTCTCTAAAACTACAAGAGACTTAATAATTTTATAATAATACACCAAGCAAAAGTTGAGCAAAAGTGATTTGGACCTTGATTAATAAAATGTTTTACACGAAATGTGTGGAGAGTTATCGCATACGGTATACAGCCACGTATCTCTTGCGTCAATCTCACAATCAGTTAGAGATCAGCCGATGCTGAAACATATTTACTTTCCGCACCATTAAACGCTGCGATTTTTACCGCAAGCAATCATGTAAGTTTTGAAAATCGTCGGGTTAACCTAACGGCGCTATAAAATCTGGATTCTGGCGGCACGCGCACTCATCCCCGTTGCCACCCGCTCTATGGAGTATAACCCTCCACGAGTCTCCACCACGATAACCTAGCGACACTTCTTCCGCTACGTATATCCTCATTTGTCCGCCGTGTTTTACAACTCGAGTCTCGCTTCATGACCGCTAAACGTGACGGATGCTTAGATTCGCATTTTCCTACAAATCATGAGCTCAACCTATGCGTGTTGCAACTCGCTACTTGGCGAAATGCATTGAATTACGAATCGCGTTTGCACTTTAACGCCTATTCGTTTTAGACGCGATTCGTTTTATATGTGTAGAATAGTAGGATATTTCACGTCTCAATTACTTCAATTGTAAGAAAAATACGAAATTACGATTGCATGTATTCGGATCTCGCGATATTTATATTAATTCAATGAATTAATTCAATTCATTATTTTATGTCAAGAAAATTTATCAGCGTGTATCGTAACAAATTTTTGTTTCATATACACCCTTCAATAAAGAGAAAATAGGGGAAATAAAGATATGAGCATTGTCACGTGCGAGACGCAACATAAAGTTTGAAGAAGCAAAGTGGTAAACAATTGTCCGTTCAGAAGAATTTATTCGAAAAGTAAGTCGAAGATGTATTTGCTTCGAGCGACAACTTAGAAATCAATTCAAGAGGGATCTTCGCTCGACGAGATAGATTAAGTTTTGTTGAAAAATATTATCCAATAATGTAATGCGTCTTAATATGGGAAATTGATACAGTTTCTGGGAAAAAGAGATGGAAACGAAAAGCATGCGAAGCGACAATCCTTTAGAATACAATTGAGTTTTATAGCGGAAGTTCGAAAAAAAGGGTTCTTAAGAGAAATCAGGGTTGTAAGGACCAAAAATAGATGAATGTGAGCAGGTTATAGGTAAGGGTCTGAGTTAGAAGAAACTGTTTTATAAAAACTTAGAGAAATCAAAAATTGTAAATACGCGAGATATACGTTGCGGCAGGTAACAGTACGCGTTATCCCGCCACATATACATATTTTTCATTGAGAATTTATATATTTTTAAATATTATAAAAAATGAATTACTACTGAAAATATTTAATTTTTTTAAAGTTTAAATATTTTTAATACTTAAATAATTCGTTTTAAGATGAAGAAGGAATACTGTGCGCTTTCACGATGGCTATTATAAGCTAATGTTATTAAAAAAGAATTAAGCAAATTTTTATACCAACTTTTATAGAGGGCGGGAAGAAATGCGGTTTTAAGTACTTTCGCCCGAGGCAACCGGAGAAAGGGTGTTTCTCGAGACGTTACCGGAACTGCCTCTTGTTTACAATGGGAAACAAAGTTTACGCGGTCGGGATTAATCTTCGGGCTAGGCGTCCGTGGGGTCTCCAAACGGCGTCAGGATCAGCAAGATCCCTAATGAATCTAGGCAAAGGACCCTCGAGAGTCGGGATCTTGACTTTTGAGAGGGCGCAGCCAACTTCGGCTCAGATGTTGGTCTCGTGGTAGCCAAGACTTGGTCCCGAGTTTCCAACGAGCCAAGGAATACCTTCCATGTTCTATGAACTTTCGAATGCTCGCATCTACAACCACGCATTCGCAACCGCACGGGAAGCTGCGGATTCTCTATCATATTCGCAGACTAATACATTTTCCATGCTTTGTTAACGGTTTTTTTCTACGTTACTCCTAGTATTTAAATTTACTATATAACAAACAAGAAAATGACCGGTGCGGGTCTACGGCAGGTTGTAGATAGCCTACTTGTAATTTTATTGAATTGTGAATTCGCATATCGTTTCTTTCCACATTTGTCCTGCGAGCCGCTTTCTTCTCGGACATAACGCCAAAAATTTAAATTTCCTATATTCGTTAATAATACTGTATGTTCATGTGTTACCAGCGCTAACAGTTCTATTTATATTTCGACTTTTGCCCTTAAAATTTTTAAGGGCATAGAGACCTGATTAGTACATATGCATCGGATCTCTATTAATTTTGCACATGTAATAGTATAGATAATTGAAAATGATCACACATACACACACACAGCTCTCAGTTTAGAATACTAATTGATAATGCTTTCGCATACGCTTTATGGTCCGCATCCAACGTAATTATAGTTATACTTGTTGACCACGTCCATTTTCACCATGATAGTTACGAGCTGGTTACATTATGGTTGACCAAACAATTTGATGTAGCCACCACAGATGCAACCGCAGACTGGTGTTAATATCCATTTGGTTTTGTAGCCGCTAGTATTCGCGCCAGTGGTCACAAGCTTTTTAAACGTAGCCGTTGTAATATCATTATTTCAACTCGTCGAGATATCAATACAAAGATATAAACATTTTTCTTTTCCAATACTTTAAATGATATTACAATTACACAATATAAAGGATATCAGGGGTGACTATAGCGTGGCATTATAAATAAACGTGTCTACATCAAAGGTGGCAAAGGCGCTTGCGCGACGATCAAACTCGCGGGAAATAAATATTTCTCGCGCATAAATAAATGGCGGCGGAGTATGGAATTATCGGTTCCGTGCTGCCACCGCCAACACCGTAGGCAGATAGCGTATATTCCACGGCCCCGGTCGCGAGGGTCTTCATCTTTCCTTCGTCTCGCCGCCCACTCGCCAAGACATGCCCAAGTACGTCCAAGTAACGAGGGGAGCGGGGATGGGTTAGAGACAGAGAAAGAGTATAAAGTTCTTTGGACACGCGGGCACAAGCGCATACGCAACCATGATATCAGGTACAGCGCAGTGGCAAGCCAGCGTGTTGGCGATAAATCATGGGTTACCACATTGTAGCCCAGTAAATCATCGGACGCGGGGAACGCGAGAGCTTCCCAGCGTGAAATGAAACGAATTCATCTCTGTCATCCCCCACTACGTGCTTCCATCCACCTCTCTTTCCACTCCCTTTCCCTCTCTCGCGCTCCCACTGTCGCTCTTTCTTCCGCTTCCTCCCCCGCCAACCCCTTCTCCGCACCTCATCTACTACCATCCCTCAATTCGCCTTCACCATGCCCCTCCCCGCGCGTCCGCGTGTTTTCTATCCTCCGCACGCAACTGGCTAGGGTAGATAGTTATATATAATATCGGTCCCACCCATCTACCCCCATTCACAGTCCTTTCGAGAGGATCATCAGGAATCTTTCACGCAAACGAATTTTTCTCTCGGCGACCGCGTGACGCTTACTCTATTATCCTTTCACCAACCATCTTTAAATTATATCATTCTGTTAGCTCTCTTTTCGCTTAACATGTGGCAATGTCTTGTCACATAAATGACACGCTTAGCGTTACGAAAACTGAGTAAAAATCTCAATCGTTACACAAAATATTATAATTAAAACATTGAGTAACACTCATAATAAAACTCACATACCACGATACCACGGGTATGCTTGTCACATTACGTATACTGTCGCCAAGTGTAAAATACATCCATTTTTCTCTGCATACACAAATAAATTTCACCTTTCATTTTTAATGATTTGTACAGTATAGGCAAGTCCAGTCCTCGTCATCAGTTTTTTATTTCGTGTTACCTTTAAAGCAAATTTAAAATCTCTCTCTCTCTCTCTCTTTCTCTCTCACTTTCTCTATGTGATGTTAAGCCGTGGAGTTGCGAGTAGGCACCCCTTACCGAGGTTCACGTCGGCACCGCAATATTTATCGTAATTTGATACAAGCGGACCACGAACAAAAAATTGCTGCTAGCTGGCGGAGTGGGAGGTCAGAAAGATGAGGTAAGGGTGGGACGAGAGGTGGTAGACCCATACATTGCGGGCAACTCAGACGCAGCCGCGCCTCGCCTTCCTCAGCCGCCCAGCAGCCCCTATCGCCCGATACTGCTCATTTCTCCTATCGCCCCTCGTACGTTCCAACTTTTCACTTCCGTTTTCGTCTGTATTATAGTCCTGCCTGATACGATCATCGCTCACCGAATGCAAACAGCAGTGATTTGCAATAGCGTGACTCAACAATAAACAATTGTCGTTTTACAAGAAAGATAATAGTCGTTCTTAACATTAGAATGTCGTATAAAGTATCATGGACGCGTGAATCATACAAATGAAAAATTTAATAATTTATAAATAAATTTTTGAGACACGTTTTCCCGATTTCATTATACAAATATATGTCACGTGCAATTCATGCACACGAAATCTTTTCTAGGAATTTGATTTAAAAAGTTATATTGCTTTGAAATAAAATTAGTAAAATATATTAGAATTATATAGTATAAAAAACATGGTAAGGGTATGTGAGAGAGAAAGAAAGAGAGCGAGAGAGAGAGAGAGATAAATAATAATAACAGCACAATCCTCTGCGGTCAGGTATGAAGAAACTCGTTTCTACCCGTCGAATAGGTCTTAATTAACATCAGGTAGATTCTGGAACGCGCGCGCGTGTAGCTCCTATTTATCATTCCCAATTAAGCTATAATCCGATATGATAAATAATGCCGTTAACGCAGTAAAGAGGCAACAGGATTTGATTTATTTAACAGGATGGCTTGATCGTGTTATATAACGATCAAGAATCAATAAGTCGGTGTACGAACGTAGTGCTTCTCTTATCCGTTGCGAAAAATCACACAATTTCATTTGCGTACTTCTTTAACGCCATTCCTAAGTTTTCTTCTTTACTTGATAGCGCAATAAGGCATCTCCGTGGAAAAACGACAAATTCATGCGCGAATAAGCATCGCGCTCGCAATAAACGCACGACTGCAATTAATCCGGCGAAGGTCGTTGGTACGGCCAGCAGGAATGCAAGGAACTAGTGCACTAATTAGGAGTTACCTCCATTTGTTCTTTTATTTAATCAGTGCCGTGGGTGGTGAGCGTCAGTAGGGTGGATGCTGCAGAGTAGACGGCGAACAAGAAGGGGCGAGAAAGAGAGGGGCAATGCGAGGGAGGGAGGTTTCTCGCGTTGCGGTGGCAGACTATTACGGGACTCCCACATAAATTGGATTGTCGCTCGGTCCAAATGTATGTAGCGATAAATCCACCCGGCGAAAATAATGGCGACTCATTTTGTAAATGGCGTAAAACTTAAAATTGTGCCGTCTCCGACAGGGAGTTTTATGGACGCGATGACAGCATCGCTATTACTATCGCATTTAACAGCTACCGACCGATACTTAAATGTCGATGTAAGGGTAAGATGATTTTATGAAAATACAATAAGTATTTGTTATCAGCAAGATAATTTTGTTAAGACTAAAGAACTTTTAACATTACACTTGATACCGATAACATTTTAACGTTGTATCTGATAAAAGAAAACGTTGTCAAATTTATTTAAAAAAAATTTTTTGTTAATAATTATATCAACATTTTTAAACATACAAAATACAGCGTAATACTTGAAATTCACTCGGTCCGTAAGCAGTTTATCAATCTATCTACCTTTGACGCAACGCTCGTAACCCATTGGCCATCCACCAGTGACAAGAACCGAACCTGGGACTACCCTTATAGTCGACTTCATTGAACGCGGCGCTCGTTTATCTCCGAACATATACATCATCCCCACTTCTCGCCTCAGCAATGTGCCAACCCTGTTTTCGGTTTCGCCTTCTTTACCCCTTCCCCTTTACCCACCAGACTCGACGCACGTTCAGTGGTTCAATAGGGAGAGACTGTAAACCTAAATACTTTGTCTTCATTTACCAATGTTCAATGTTGATTCTCGTCCTTCTTGCTCGTGTTATTGCCAAGAATTCTTACTTATGGCAACGATCTTGTTCTTTACACTTATTAATTATTTATCTCCATATTTCTACAATGGTATGTGTGCTTTTCGATATACTCGGGTATTTACAATACATGCATGTTTATCTGACAAAGATAACTGTCTAGTGGAAAAAAAACACCAAGATCGATAACACAGTAAGATTCTGCGGGGGCGTAAGAAAAGGCTGAGTTCGCAGTTGTGCGTCAGACAGATAGGGAATCTAATTTTCAAATACCGAGGGGTAGATCCGAAGGAACACACCCCCCGGCGTATTATTTATAATATATACGCAGATGAAATTGGTGTCCAAACACGTTAGGCACGCGCTTTCGAGTCGCGCGTTTCATATACTTCAAGCATTGCTAGTTATTTCCTCCCTTTTAGATACGTAGAAATTTTCATATGTGAAATGTTGGCACGCAGACAATATTAGAGAAACAATATTTATACGCAATAAAATACGTGAGAACTGCTAATCCTTTTTAAAATGAAAAAAAGTATTGCAAAAGTATTATCATATTATAAACGTTTTGTTTGCAAATGAAACATGTCTGAAATGCCATAGATATGTAAATTTTTCGTGAAATGAGTTAATGTTTTATTAATGTTATAAATATAAATATGTGAAATTTAATCGCGATTCGACGGTCCAATCGAGCAGGTAATAAAATTACGTATATCTGGGCACGTGGAACGGCGAGATAAAGCGATAGAGGGCCAATGATTGGAATAAAGCTACGCCAACCAGCGTTTTCGGGCGGATCTCGTTTCACGGCTCGATTCTGTCACGAAGCGAGCAAGGAGTTTCGGTACCACATTCTCGCCGAAGGGATAACTAGAAAACTTCTTTTCCGCTCAACCGCCTTCTCATCCAACACATACCGGGACTAACTCAGAGCTACCCCCTTCTTAACAACACCCATGCCCTGCCCATCCGCGCCCCTGCCTTCTTTTTACCCTCCTTCTTTTTATCCTTTGTAGCAGTTGTGCAGTCGTAGAGTATCTTCGCGCTGCAGGGACGTGTTCACCCAAATGCGCTGTTAAAATTTTGGACACAATCTTACCATTTGTCTTGCGGGATCTGAGAATAAATCTTTGGCGGCTCAGGCGGGCCGAGAAAAACGCCTTGCCCTACGTTACTCACGTGAGCTGGTAAATATATATATATATATATATATGTGTGTGTGTGTGTGTGCGTGTGTGTGCGCGTGCGCGCGCGTGTGTGTATGTGCGTACATGGATGCATATATCTGTGTAGGCTCGCGCATGTGCACGCGCATGTATGTATACGTGTGCAACGGTACCCTCAGGGTTTCCACCTTCTTATTCTTCTTTTTCTTCATTTTGCCACCCTTACGGACACTGGCAGGCACGCCGAACAACCCCTGGAGTCTTACAGACCGATGTTCCATCAATAAATCATAATATTCGTATTAACATTCTTCGCACTTCTTTCGTGCCGCAATGTTTTACCTCTACCTCCCCTTGCCGTCATCAAAATGGATAACTCCTGTGACATATCCAAGCGGCAAAAACTTCCCGATTATAGGAGGCACGAAGAATTTGTATCGCGTAAGGGAAACGTAATTTCGAATGGTCGCGATAAATCATGTTATACTTGCGTCCTATTAATGCGATAGTGTCGCGAGCAAGACTTGGAAGTATTTATAAAAAAGCTCTAGAGTAAAAATATTTGATTCACAAGTGATTAACGATAGCGTGACAATTTTCATAAATTTTGGCTACATCCTTTCAAAGAGTTAAGAGATGGTTGACATAATATGCTGGAATTCATCGTAACTCAGTTTTCTAGGATTAATGCACTGTCCGTATGGAATGGAAAATAAATGAATGACAATGATATATTATGTACCGATAGTGGGAAGTGAAACGAGATTGGCGCTCGTATGTGTGTGAATTAATGAATGCCAAGCATTATTAAAATTTGCCTGTCACTTCCAAAAATGCAATTATCCTCTCGATATGGATATATTACACATATACGCAAATTATTACATATTCTTATGATAGAAAATGTTGACAAATTTCCTGTCTGAATTTACTGTATTATGTAAATGATTCTCCAAGATTTTTTCAGAAGTGTCTGAAGAAATAGCATGATAAAAATACAATTTATAAATAAACTATTATTTATAAGAAGTAATTTAGCGACAAAAATTTGTTGATTGACATTTCAAAGATTTAGTTTAATTTAGTTATTTAGATAAAAGTAATAAATTTCTTTGAATCTGTATGTCAAATACTCGCCTGGTGCTTGTTCTTGCAGCAGAAAATGAACATATAAGTACCCGTCTTTATCAAAATCAAACTGCGTTATTAGATATACATTTTATTAAAACGCTATCTTTTCTATTCGCCGTAAAATGAAAACTGCGCGCTATATTCGACAAAGGGATACCGAAGGCGGATGCATACACACATTTTAGAGTACTACTTCATATAACGATAACTCAGAAACGCGACGTCGTCGTTCGCCGTGTACGCTTTGCCCCATTCGTGAAGAGCTCCGGCGTAAAATATGTGTCTGGTGTCTTATTCTTCACCCGGTCGGTTTCTCTCGAAGGCAACAGGAGAATCGAGAAATGGAAGAAAATAAGACAAGGAGAAAATAGAAAAGCACGAGGGGTTTGAACGTGGATGGTCTTTCCACAACTCTTCCGAATCCTCATCATTGCTCCAGTGCTTTCCGCTGTGTCGTTGCTTACATTCGCCATTTCCACGATTCTGCACAAACTTATTATTCTCGTGGTCCCGGGTGGATGGTCGCGAAATACGCTGTCTGTCACATTAGCGGTCCAGAGAAGGATATCATATCGGACATTGTGGATAGTCGCGAGACATTGTCATCGCCATGCTGGCGACTGCCCGCACAGTTTCATTCTATGGAGCGTGCGATACGCTTTTGTATATTATACTTATCACAGTTGTCCTTCCTTTTCGCCACATAAATATTTAAGGAGTCATTTAAACTCCACTTTTTATACGACGCTGGTTATCGCGCGTCGTCACATTAAAATATTTGCGTAAAGGCATTAGATGGTAGACGTACGCTTCTATAGAGGCCGATGACGTGAGTCAGTTCTTCATGACGATGAAAGGGAGATTACTTCGCAGTGGTTGCTTTAGGAGAAGGGTGGAACGTGTTCTTGCATACATTTAAAATATTCTGGTTGAGAACCTCCTCTCATAAACTTCCTCACGGCTGTATGTACTTAATACCTGTGAAAGTGTGTAAAGGAGTAATGTATGCGGTGCTGGTAATGCACTTAGGGAGATAAGAGTTTCCCACTTATCCGGGGACATTACCGGATCTAAAAAATCAACAGAGGTTGCAGAAGAACCGAAATTTAGCGAGAAAAATATTGCCACTGCAGGTAACCGTAGGTTTACCGAAGATAGCCCTTCTGTGAAAACACGTACCACTCTCTCATTGGCAATGAAACGTTAATGAGTGTTAACGACAACCGATACATAATCAGTACGTGACGCGATATACGACGACCGCCCAATATCTTCACATCTCTCATTTTTCACAAATTGCCAACCGCGATCGAATTAACGCAAAGTTAGTTTTACGTAATGCCGTCCCTGATATCAAGACAGGGGGGGTTGAACGTTTCCCCTTAAAAGAAACGTGCATTAAATCACCGGTGCTTCGTCCGTTGCTCTCCTCCTTTGTCCTTGGTCGATCGTAGAACCAGCAAGCCGTGGCAGGTTCTACTTATCTCGAGAAGGAAAAGGGAGCACCTTCCTCTTTTTTTTTTATCTAGTTACGAAGATGCGAAGGCGCATCGCAAACCGAGGGAGACTTTCTGCCGGTGGGTACAAGGAGGCAGAGGGATGCCCGGGAGGATGGCGCGGGGTTGGGAGAGGGGGTCGAAAGCAAGGGTGTTATCTGGGTGGCGGAGGACCGGAGTACCAACATAAATATTAGGCTCCTCGTTAATGCCTCTGGTAGCTACTGGCGTTACGTTTCGCAGTAAGTAAATTATGCGATATGAAATTATTAGCATCATTAAAGAAATTTATACTTTTTCGGTGCCGCTCCACCCAACCCACCTTATACATCTACTCGAAAGACTCGAAAGGAGACGAAAGGAATGGTGACGATTTTTCCACTTTATCTGCCTGCCGGTGCTCGTTTCCCTGCCTCCTTGCCCGTTCTGGAATACCGCAACGATATCAGTCCACTCATCCCACTTTTCGTTTTCCTCGTGCCTACCATTTCCCTTCCTCCTGTCTGATACACTGCTTAATGTTTTTGCACGAGCCAATTCCTATTGTCATCCCTCGTTTAAGCTACGGCACTAGGGCTCTTTGATTGTCAAATATATTTCAATCGTTTACTTTGTACTATAAAATATTGGTATCTTCTCGAATTAGTTACAAAACAATGGTTTGGGAGCGCAATATATGCCACAATTAGGGTTGAGGAGTAACTTCGTTACTTTCTCTCCACCTGTAACTGCAACTTAACTCAGTTACATTGATAATTACTTTATATATTTTTACACCTCCACAGATTGCATTAGGCCTTGCATTTGCGCATAAACGCCTTTATTGATGCTTTACAATTCAAATGCAGATCTGATATTTTCATTGCAACAAAGTAACTGCAAAGAGTAACGATTTGTTACTTTTTGAGTAACTGTAACTAGATACTTTTATAAAGTAACTTTCCCTGGCAACGTTTGAGTATGTTGATTAAGTCAAGTTGTTTGAAGAACCGCTGATTTCTATTTTATCAATACAGCTGTGGTTACATAATTTTAAAAAATTTCACTTTCTGTGGCGCTCTAATATTACGCTAGTTGAATTCTTTTCCGATATTCGTTTCGTATCCGTTTGTCATTGAATCAATGGTGCTTAATGTTTCACGTGAACTTGGTACATTTCAGATGTAGCGTCCCGCGTTTTTCTTAAAGCGAATTGTAAAAATTCACCTATTCGAGTACGCGTCCTTGATATCGTCGTGAAGAAATCGGACGAGCATAAAATATTCCGGCGAACCAATCGCGTTGCGCAACACAGGTATGAATTTTGAGGCGGACTGTAGGCTACATTCTTGTGCCGTGGGCAAATAAAACGAGCCGACGAAGACAACATTATTACGGAGCGCTGCCAGCCATTGCTCATGCCCTGCTTCCTTGCGTATTTCCAGCCATATACATGTACAAGGGCGCGTGAACGCACACTCAACATATATTCGCAGTACATATCCGCTTATCCGCACACAACGACGCGGTACAAGCGCGAATCGGTGGATTGAATCTGTTCTACGCCTCTGCGGTATCGATAATAATTGAGTCTGCTCCCCAAACCAAGTAGATCCGTTAATTAAAAAGTACTCTGTATTTACGTCACATTCATCACGTAATGCGTCTTCGCAGTGTGTAACATTACATGTTACAGGAAAGTTATGCTGATGATACGGTAATTTCAGATTTGAAAAGTCATAC
This sequence comes from Vollenhovia emeryi, assembly GCF_000949405.1. Classification (NCBI taxonomy): domain Eukaryota; kingdom Metazoa; phylum Arthropoda; class Insecta; order Hymenoptera; family Formicidae; genus Vollenhovia; species Vollenhovia emeryi. The sequence goes on from NW_011967192.1 coordinate 1,050,903, forward strand.
CGTACGATACTTCGAAGATGACTTTGGTATGACGATTTTTCTACTTGTACCGTGAAAAATACACGGAGAGAATTTCCTTTAAAAATTTACCCTGAAAATCGTGGGACAACGTGGCAAGTTTTGAACAACTTCATGAGTTTTTTTTAATTTTACCATACACTTTACTAGTAAGTACTACTAACTACTAACAATAAGTACAATTACTAATGAAATACATGTAAAATTTTAAAAGGCTCATAAAATGTTTCGAAAGACCATGTTGTCCCACAATTACATGATTTTCAGGATAAATTCTAAAAGAAAATTCTCTCCGTGTATAATACAGAAAAATAGGAGATTTTACTAGGAAAATATATACTAAGTATAATATTACTAATGAAATATATGTAAAATTTTAAAAAGCTCATAAAATGTTTCGAGAGACCATGTTGTCCCACAAATTTTAAAAAGCTCATAAAATGTTTCGAGAGACCATGTTGTCCCACAAATTTTAAAAAGCTCATAAACTGTTTTGAAAGACCATGTTGTCCCACAATTACATGATTTTCAGGGTAAATTTTAAAAGAAAATTCTCTCCGTGTATAATACAGAAAAATAAGGTGTTTGATACAATAGGAATTTTTAAACCAGCGTAAAAAGAAACTTATTTGGGTCAAAATGACTGAGAAATGTGCTGTATTTTTGGGCTGTAAAGCAAAAACTAAGGAAATTGTCGAGCATTTAAACAAAAGACAATGAAAGTATCAAAAGAATATGGGAAAAGGATGAAATAAAAACAATTCATTTTCGACACTGAAAAAAATTGCAACGGATGTCGTTGTCATTGTACAGGCCTTAAAGCCAAGCTATGCTGAGATATATGACTAGGCGTTCAGTAGGAAAGAGAATAAGGGACTAAAATGGTGAAGAGCGCTACAATGGAGTTGGCACGCTCTGTGGTCATAGAATCATGGCTGTCTATTCAATGAGCTCGAAAATAGCCTTCTTCTACAGATATCTCGTGGGATTTCATGGAATGGCATATTTTATGAAGGTGCACAACCTGCTGTACTTCTAATACCTCGTGTCTGCGTTATCAAGCGCTAATTTTATGACGTATCGTCATATCTCATTTAAAACGTCCGTTATTAACACAACATTGCGAGTATAATATTAACGAAAATTACATTCGGTTTCTCTGGTACTTAAAGTTATACAGCAAGTTAATTCTTTACATCTATAATCAACATAATCTTCAACATTTCTATTCGTCGTTTGTCTTTGCGCAAACCTGCCAAGTGCGTTAAATTTTTTTATGTTAGAACTCGATAAAAATTAAATTAAAGATAAACAAAAAATAAAAGACACGGATAAAAAACTGTACGGACACACAAGCTAAAGATCCTGGGCGATTGGTGGAAGCTGTGGAAGGTAGGAACATGGTGGTAAAAGGGTCGTCCAAGAGGTCACTGCCGAAGGAGTCGTAAGAGGGCGAGGAAAGCGGGTGGAGTAAGGAGGAAACACAGAAGGGGTAAAGGGGCAGGGGTGCTCAAGAGGAGTGAGCGGAGAAAGGGGCAAGAGGTTGCCCTCCATGAATCACGACACAGAGGCTGATTTAGAGGCCCAGAAGTTGCCGCTATAGGTACTAGCTGCCGCCTGTAACCTCCAGGTGAACTTGCTGCAGAGTGTATCCTAATGGATCTTATATGTGAAAATCTCGAATGCAATTAATAATTTTTTTTCAAATTTTTATCGTACGTCAATTTCCTGTCATTAACAGCTATTGCCAACGAAATTGCTTATATTATAAAAATCTTGCTGAACGTACTCGTACATCCAGAAAAAAAATTTAGTTAGGTTAAACAAATGAGATACGTTAAAATCATATTTCTTTGAATTTACTAACTTTTTATGAACTTCTACTAAAACAATTTAATCCGAAGAAATAGATATGAATTCTCTTGAAAATGTCAGTCTCAATCAAAGAAAATTTTAGTTAAGGTAGAAAAATCATTTCTTTGAAATTAAATAAAAGTCTAGTAAGGTCAAAATTCAAACAAATTTGTTTGATTTCAAACAAAAATTTTTCTGGGTGTAGCCTTAAATTTTCGCGATTCAATACTAAATGTTAAATCATTATTAAGTTAGAATCTATTCAAATTCTTTATCAATCTATTCATACTTTGTAAAGAGTGTATTCGTATGCATCGACGTTAATGGATAATTTATATGCGCATTATAATGCGTTATATTGTTCGATGAAAGGAATGAAACAATACATATATAATACACGCGTAATTAAACGACAATATAACTGGAGTCAATACCATCTCAGTGAAATAGTCAGGATTAAGTGTGAATCGGGTTCAAGACCGCGAAACGGACGAATAAATTAGAGCCAGTACCTGTCCATCGAAGGCATGGTCCTGATAAATTTCCGCGCGCGTCCTCACAGACACGAACTGCATATATTTTACATTCTCAATTCGGGATGAACAGATTTATTGAGCTTCACAGCGTCCAATACCGTTCACCTCCCTTGACAATCTTTCTACTTCACCACGTATCTGTATGTGTATAAATCTCAATTGTTTTTAGGGCTTTATCTACCGGCAACACCGTGTAGATTATGTAATAGCAAAACCAAAAGATTTTTTTTCGTGAATTTCTTGTGTTGCAATTATAAAATAGTGAACTAGCGTATGCAAGTAAACTAACAATTACGACAGTAATCCAATTTACAGTAACATAGTCGATTTCGTTATAAGAATTTCTCAACGTATGCGCAACAATAAATGGATATGTAAATTAAACCTGAGCGCAGTTTGTGAAACGCGCGAAGCTCGGTTATAGAAAATGCAAAAAATAATGGGTTCAAATATAGGTGGAATATCCATATATGTAAGAGAAGCGAAAAAGAGACAGAGGTTGGGCGCGAGGGGGGGTACAAGAGAGGAGAGTATAGCAGAATGAGTAAGTGCGAGGGCTCGTCGCTTCTCCATTTCAAGCCTAAGCGCGCCCATTCATCAGGATTTCGGCGCGCAGACGTGCTTTATTACTGCTCGGTCGAAATTGCTATCCTACGACTCCATTCCGGTCCGCGAGCTTGCATGCACCGTACCCAAGCGAGCCTCTTTCGGCATAGTCAGGATAATGCATTAGTACCTTATATAAGATTCAGCCACGCGCAGGCGATCTATATTCTTAACCAGGCACGGCGCAAGTTAACTAAATTCAAATTATATCGATGCAATAGTATCGACACAATAGTATCAATATAAAGTAAACCGAACGTATCTTCAAATCGATAACATTATTATGCAATAATGTTAATTATGGTAAGGGCGATAGGAGCCTTTGACGAATTTTTACGATATTTCAATGTGTTTGCACTTGGATGGTGATACTGCGTTTTTTTCATTTAATCTTAAATTTAGTATTGAAAAGAGTTGCCGTTACCCATACAACACAAAAGCTTGCACAACCTTGCTGCAACATTGCAACATTGCATATTGCAGCGTAATGGTACATAGATATTGCAGAGACATTATTTTACAATATTATTGTACTTTAGTAATGTTGCAGCAATATTATTATTTTAAAATATTGATACAATTATGTTCGTAATATGTATATTGTTTTCTCATCTCACTTTTATAGTTTACTAGAAATGACAAAACGTGCGCTTCGCGCGCGCAATTTGTAGTTGAACATTGTATATTTTTAAGAATTTTTATTCGTGCAAAGAAGAAATTGTATGCGCAACGTCACTTTAAAATAAATAGTAATTTATCACTCACTGAGACGATTCGCAACAGCAGAGTTGTACGTCGTTAACTAGGTATAATGTATTAAACTGTAAAAATACAAATATGCATATGATTATTATTGACTAATCACGTAAAATTAATATTATTGTATAAAATATACTTTATATTTTATATTTTTTAAATAGGTATTTATTAAAATAATTATATAGAGTACTGAAAAAGTCTTTCTTTTAAATATAAACTCACAAAATTTTATATGTATGGTTTTGTCTCTAACACTTATTCGAATCCTCGTTCGAATCATTTGAATAAATAAAATAAAAACACAGAACAGATGCTTTATTTTGCACAAGTAGCAAATAACATAAAAATGTAAGACACTTACCTCACCACTTCTCCGCCGTTGCCCGATGCCTCCTGGGCCCTCCTCCTCCTCTCAGATTTCCTTGTTGCACTCACACAAAACTCACTCGCGAAAATCATCGATCGCGCGAAATTTCGGGCACTCTCGTACGCGATGTGAAATACCGCGAAACGCACGAAATATTATTAACAAATATCGCGTGACTTTCTGTCATACAAATTACTCAAACTAACTTGCATTTTTAATTCGGAAGAATGGATAAATCACTATTGAATTGGCGATATAAAACGCAACGCGAGCATCGAAAGCATAATCTGCGGTAAAGAAGTAGTTATTAATCCGCAACGGAACGATATTTTACAATCTTTGACATTCAATCTAATCCTCGAAAAAACCAGCGATAAATAGTTGTTATTAATTGCAACAGTTAATCGAGATAATTTTCGATTCCATTTATATAATGTAACGATATGCAATAAGCGACTTTCTTTACTTTCTGCCCGTTCGAGTTGCGAAGAACGACAGAGCGAATTACAGCGCGAATGCCGAAGTCGTACAAATTTCTCTCTTTTCCTGAAAATGGAACAGATTACATGAAATCGATAGATAATTAAAAGCGCGGTGCGTAAATGAGATGTAACCGCGACAAAGTACCACGATTTACGTTCATATTTTACATGAGTTAGTCTCGTGAAATATATATGTGTACGTTGATAAAGAGCCGTCGCTTCAATATACAATTCGTTTCTCATTATAAGTTATCGAAACTTAATAATTAATCGAGGAACGTTACTTGTTACTGATAAAGGTGTGCAAATCAATAGCGATTTATCCCTGCATTCACCGCGATCGAGTCTTGGAAACCGATAACGCAAAAGTAATATCACGCACGGAGCGACTCTCGCCACTGCCTGCCGGCTCGACGTTCGGCGAGCGAGTGATACCGTTGATACTGTGGCGACCTTCAGGTACACGATGGCACGCAAAAACATCGTACGTCACCGCGCCGAGAGAAAAACAACGAACGTTGAGAATTCTTTGTCTTTTTTGTTCCGTTACTGTTACTACGTTTTGTGTATCACTCTGCGGACTTATTGGTATCGATTAAATAAACGATTAATTCTGTTCAACCAAGAAAATGTATCGGAACAAAAATCATTGTTACTTAAATTCTAACTATTAAGATTAAAGATTTTACCTCAATAGTTGGTGTATACAATTGTGTATTTTTAAATTGCAAATCTTCATTTACTACAAATCTAAAAGGGAAGCGAAGCATACCGCGCTTCGAGAAAACCAATCGGCATCGCGGAAAAGATGCCTCACCTGTTCGATATTAACGACATTCGCGCTATTAACATCTCTTTTTTAGAAAGAGAATCTTAATAGATCTTAATAGATCTTAAAGAGATCTTAATAGCGCGAATGTCGTTAATATTGAACAGTTGAGGGCTCTTTTCCGCGATGCGGATTGGTTTTTCGAAGCACGGTGTGCTTCTTAGATTTATGGTAAATGAAGATTTGCAATATAGAAATATACATTTGTATACACCAACTATTGAAGTAAAATCTCTAATCTTAGTAATTAGAATTTAAGTAACAATGATTTTTGTTTCAAAACATTTTCTCGATTGAACAGAATTAATCGTTAATTTAATCAATACCATGGCATTAAGTCCGCAGAATAATACACAACATGTAACAACAATCACTGAACAGAGTAATTTGAAATATTAGGTATAGAATTTTCGATTTCGTAGGCAGAACTACGTACTCTTTACGTATGTTGTTTTTCTTGCCGCACGGTATCGTGCGACGTTACGTGGGCCTTTGTTTACGCGAAGGTCGCCGCGTAAACAAAGGCCGCGGTATCACTCGCTCGCCGAACGTCGAGCCGGCAAGCAGTGGCGAGAGTAGCTCCGTGCGTGGTATTACTTTTGTGTTATCGGTCTCCAAAACTCGATCGCGATGAATGCAGGGATAAAACACTATTGATTTGCACACCTTTATCAGTAACAAGTAACGTTCCTCGATTAATTATTAAGTTTCGATAACTTATAATGAGAAACGAATTGTATATTGAAGCCACGACTCTTTATCAACGTACACATATATATTTCACGAGACTAACTCATGTAAAATATGAACGTAAATCATGGTACTTTGTCGCGGTTACATCTCGTTCACGCATCGCGCTTTTAATTATCTATTGATTTCGTGTAATTTGTTTCATTTTCGGGAAAAGAGAGAAATTTGTACGACTTCGGCATTCGCGCTGTAACTCGCTCTGTCGTTCTTCGCAACTCGAACGGGCAGAAAGTAAAGAAAGCACGTTGTTACATTATGTAAATGTAATCGAAAATTATCTCGATTAACTGTTGCAATTAATAACAACTATTTATCGCTGGAAATTTCGCTGACATAATTTGTTTCGAGAATTAGATTGAATGTCAAAGATTGTGAAATATAGTTTCTTTGCGGACTAATAACTACTTCTTTACCGCAGATTATGCTTCCGATGCTCGCGTTGCGTTTTATATCGCCAATTCAATAGTGATTTATCCATTCTTCCGAATCAAAACTGCAAGTGGTAAGTTTGAGTAATTTATATGACAGAAAGTCACGCGATATTTGTTAATAATATTTCGTGCGTTTCGCGGTATTTCACATCGCGTACGGGAGTGCCCGAAATTTCGCGCGATCGATGATTTTCGCGAGTGAGTTTTGTGTGAGTGCAACAAGGAAATCTGAGAGGAGGAGGAGGGCCCAGGAGGCATCGGGCAACAGCGGAGAAATCGGTGAGGTGAGTGTCTTACATTTTTATGTTATCTGCTACTTGTGCGAAATAAAACATCTGTTCTGTGTTTATATTTGATTTATTCAAATAATTTGTACGAGGAATCGAATAAGTGTTAAAGACAAAACCATACGTATACAACTTTGTGAGTTTATATTTAAAAGAAAGACTTTTTTAGCATTCTATATAATTATTTTAATAAATATTTATTTTAAAAAGTATAAAACAAAGTATATTTAGTATAATAATTTTGATTTTACATAATTATCTATAATAATCAGATACATTTTTGTATTTTTGCAGTTTAACCCATATAGTTAACGATATACAAGTCTGCTGTTGCGAATCGTATCAGTGAGTAATAAATTACATGTATTTTAAATTGACGTTGCGCATACAATTACTTCTTTGCATGTATATAAATTCTTAAAAATATACAATGCTCAGCTACAAACTGCGCGCGCGAATCGCGCATTATGGCATTTCTAATAAACTACAATATAAAAATGAGATGAGGAAACAATATACGTATTACAAACATAATTATATCAATATTTTAAAATAATATTGCTACAGTATTATTAAAGTAATATTGTAAAATAATGTCTCTGCAATATCCATGTAACATTACACTGCAATATGTAATGTTGCAATGTTGCAACAATGTTGTTGCAAGCTTTTGTGTTGTATGGATTATTATACAACTATTTCCCCTTTGATTTAAAGATAAGTGACATTCTCTTGGTCCAATTTTCAGTAGCTTTAACAGGGAAATATGCTATTAAATTTCAGTTTTATTTATTATTATTAGTTGCATCGATGAACATTTGTAGAACTTTTCGTTATTATCCCCAGAAAATTCCTAATCTTCGTGCATCCAATTTCTGTAAGACACACTTACCTTATGCTCGTCTGAGAACGTGAGATTATTTCAATATTATTTAAAAATTATGTGGGTAATTTATGTATTACTGTGTCGCGCGCGCGATCCGAGGATGCTCAGAACAGAGCCGGTGCGTATCGCGTTTTACTATGGAATGTTAATTAAGTACTGAATAAAAACGAGTCACGCGGTAATAACCACTCGCGTTTTGACTCTCAAAGCCCACTTTTTGGTTAATCGTTCACTGCGTACTTCGTGATTTGAACGATAATTTTTCATTGAGACGTATTGAGGAAAATAGCGTTGCGATCCATTAGTTTGTCTACGATAATCTATCAGATTTCTCTCTCTGTGGCGTGGGCTCCAACAACCTGCTGGCGTGCGTCGCGCAATTCACACGATGCACGCGCGAAAACGACGATCTTTCGCACGCGCACATGCATATGCATCCCCCGGCACGCGTGCGTCGCGTCCCCGACACATGTACAGCCGAATACGAATGAAAAAGCTTAATGCGCCATTATTTACTTGATAGTGGACAAAGGGGTACCAGGGGCACCAGCACGTGTTTACGCGTTTATAACAGACGTGACATAGAGTGGTTATATTCTAGCGGGGGCGTGTGCGTCGGGGGTGGATGCCGGCAGGGTCGCGACGGGCTCGCGTGGAGATGGCTGGAGGTGGTCGGAGGCGGCGGAGGCGCTGTTTTGTGATGCAGCACGCACATTACCAGACCGTAATGCGGCGTCGGGCTCACCGGTTCATATATTTTATTTAGCACTGACACACACGGGGCTGTGAAATTACGCGCAGTTATTAATGAAACTAAACTATTAATTTAAATTCCATTGTTCCATTATAAATAATTACCTGTTAATTACCGGGCGAACCGGGCCAACCCGTGTAATGTGATTGGGGGGCAAACAAACGATTGGGCTAACAAACGTTCGTTACAGCGTTAATGTTACCGCTCTTCGCAACGTTTTCGGCCGTTCGCCTTTTATTTATAATAAAGCCTAGGAGCTCTAATAATCGATTGTCGCACTTGTAGCACGTGCTCCGTAGATTTTATGTTATTCATTGCATACTTAAATTTTCCGAAATACGAGCGTCAAACCGCGCTCATAAAATTTGTGAATTTAATTACTGATTATTAATTGGCGCCCGCTCACGCTGAAGCTTAATGAGTTATATTTGCCCGCGTTTTAAGCATTATTTATTATGTCATTGCATTAAATAATCCGGTTACATTCACTCGGACAAATTACGTGAATTATATCTCTATCCGTTTGTTACCGAATGTTATATCAACGCGATTACAGATTCTCAAGCTATAATAATGAAATAACGAGGCAAGCGTGGATCGGGGAGGAGGGAGACGGTGCCTTTTCCATCATCGCGCATAGATAAATACGCGTGCGTGCCAACAAGTATGTCCGCATCTCTTAGGGCTGATTCAATTAATCAAAGCTGAGTCGGCGGCCGGCGCTGATTGCTCTTGCGATGCACTTAGTCGCGTACACGTGATTACACGCTGTGAGATAGACAGATGAGACTACGTGCCTGTAGTTAATCTTCCACGTGTCAAACGGTACGAACGACACCAAGTGGAAGGTGAGGGAGCAGAGAGATGCATGCTAGGGACCTCGTGTATGTACACGAACGATTCTGGTATCGATAGAGCGGGTATCTTTGCGCGAGGTGACTTCTAACTGCGCGCCGAGTGCGTGTGCGAAGAGTTTCGTGACTGACATACGCGCCGGCACAGGTAGCCGCGCCACGTGCAGGAATGACGTTCCAATTTGATGAGCGAATTGCAAAAGGATCCCTCGATGGTCGCGCAACGAGATGGGATTCGATTATCGCTTCGTCCTAAAGGACGCGATCATCTGTGCGAGATAAATGCGATACGCCTTCCTGCAGTTATAACTTTATAAATAAGTCACTAAACAGGCTCGTGTTTTTACAAAATCAAATAGAAAAATAATAGCACGAGCTACTAAAGGTTATATTAATAGTTATTGCGTGCTCACCAAAAGTCTAACGGAAATTAAAATGAATTCCGCAGTGTACAAAAATTAGATAAAAACTAATGCATTATATTTAAATTAATAACTTGAAACAAAATAGTTATACAAAATATTAAATATATAAGTATAGCACGTACATTATATTTAAATTGATAACTTAAAACAAAATAGTTGTACAGAAGATTAAACAAATACAGGGTGTCCCATTTTAATCGATCACCCCATTATTGAAAGAAATTGTGTATGTAAATTTTGTGTATATTGCAATGCACAAAAAATGTTTCAGACCAAATTGACTAGTCAGAAATTTGCCCCAACCTTCAAACTGCAAATCATTGGGGTTGAATGTAGGAAGAACCAATGAACAATTTGCCCCAAAAATTGATTACACGCGTAATGTTTCACCTTGTACCTTTACACCATGGTTACGTCTCTCTTCGACACCTTGCACCGGCGTGACACGCGGTAATTGAAATCGCGGGCTGGCTGCACATAATAAGAAGGCGCCTTGATGCCAGCACGCGTGCGTAAACACGTATCGAGCCAGGAAATCACGATCACGAACGCTTTAGCGTGCTACGGCTTGACTGCTACGTATCGTGGCGCCGGTGACAATTTATTATTCGTCGCGAAGAAAAACACTCAGGCGGCTGTCATTTCTCGTCTTTCCCTCCGTCGCTCCTTTTTTCAAAATCCACCGCGAAATATAAAGTAGAATTATTCCCCACGTTCGAGTTAGCCTCAAAATTACCTCTTCGGTGGAGAAAAGTTGCAGAAAAAAATTTATCATGCGAATAAAATTTCGTATCCCACGATGATCGAATTTCCCATCATTTTCACATTTCGTACATCCGTTCTCCTCGAATTTGGGAATAGTCGCTACGGAGGGTCAACGGGGGTGAAAGAGAGAGAGAGAGAGGAGGGGGGAGGGGTGGGGGCGGGGAGGGAGGGAGAGAAAAAGCGAGAGGCGAATCGAAGAGATGACGTAACGGAGACATAGTGCTGCCAGAAAGAGGAAAGCGCGATAGAAGGCATCGGAGCGCACCGGCGCCCTGCTCCGGCTCCGTCGAGGCGCCGGCGTCACTTCCGCCCTTACTCCTATTCTCCCTGTTCCCCCCGCCGTCTCGTCTCGCAACTGTTCCCGCCGGTTTCGCGGTTCCTATCTCGATTCAGGCTGCCGCTTGGAATCGCAGAGCCTTGAAAAAGGAGCAAGAGGAAATGTACACCGACTGGCGGCGCGGCGTCGGTAGGCGTTGCCCTCACCCGGGTGCACTCGCCAGAATCCCGCGACTACGACCACTCCAGCCACCAATAAATAAATATGAGATGCATCGGCTAAACAGTTCCCGGGTTGTTGATCCTGCGAGACTTGTATAAATCAGCTTTATACTCTAGCATCCACGTCGCATGACCCGGCACGCCCGTATACGTGTCCAAAGCTTCGTATCGGCGCGACACGCGCTTCCGCGCTCTTTGTGATTCCGCGTATATACATTTCGCCGGCATCGAACATCCAAGGACGCTTATCTGACGTAACCGGCCTGGTAATTGAATTGAAATATCGCGAGTGAGCGGCGGCACGCCTCCAATTATCTCGCATCAAAACGGCGGACATTAGCACGTGCTTATACTATAGTATACGCGGACGATTACCTTTATTTTCGCTAAACTTTTTCGGGCGATTTAAAATCCACCGCGTTCCCCGGAACTCATTATTTGATGGCACTTCGTGCACGTGACGCGCACCGTAATCTCCCCCCCTCCGTTTAAAACATCGCCCACGCGCCATCTTTTCCCGAAAAAAAATAATAAGCGAGAGAGGGTTGGTCCCGTGATACACGATGTGGGAGACGGGAGGGACATGGCTGACAGGGATTCATAATTTTACGCGGGCTTATTGCAGTCAGTTATTTATCCTCTCTACTCATCGTGCATGCAGCTCTCGCCTAAGACTCTCGCGGTTCTGTTCCGCCTGCGGTTTTCGTCTTCTTCTCTTCCCTCTTGTTTCCCCTCGTCCTATATACCACCGCCATCACCACATCGCAATTTCTTCGCCGGATGAGTCATGATACGTCCGAGGCAATGTCGTGGTATAATTCGGTATGGATCGCATCCTTCACGCGTACGTTATTTGCGCGGCTACAGGTCAATTATTCGATCTTGGATGGTGAGCGCGCGCGCGTATTAAAGACGGTAATTTATGAATTTAACTTGAAACTAGACGGCGATAAGTCAAGGGCTATTTTCGTGGTTGTTGCATCATAATAAGGATAATAAAAGTGCACTCCCACACACAGTCGCCGCTTTCGGCGCTCGTGGTTACAAAATTGTATCGGTTTAACTTCCCGACGAGACAGGTGTTGATTTACGATTCTCGCAGGCTATATATTTCACAGTTATCTGATTTAAAACTTTGTATTAAACTTTCTCTGAAGGTTAAATCCCAACGGGATTAACAAGGACCGCTGGCGTGGCGGTCGAGTTTTTGGTTTCTCTCGACTGGCATTCATATATTTTGATGGGAAATAGTCGCTGTTCCATACGAGTTAGGAAAAGGATATTTGCGCAGACAGAGGAGAAGCCGTGAATGTTTCCGGCCAGATTTTCCGGCCGGTATCCGCCGGCGTTACGAATATTCGGCCAGTTCGGTGGCCAAATAGTCCCTCACTCGCCGCCCGCTCGCTCGAACACGGAGGATAATCCTCGTGGATTATTGCGCTATCACGTGGGTCCATACGTGCTCACGGGTAGGATGCCCTAGGACGTCGTATTTGTATGCCGTGGAATACACCTACGTGTTTGTATCGCACGGCTTCTCCATGGAAACCCTTGCTAGGGGCCGGGCCTGCTGCGATACCCTAATTCCTAAATCTGTCGCCATAAGTCCTCGTTACAATAAATAACCCGACCGGTGTGTCTGAGCTTGCGTCTCCTGCCTTCCCCTCCTTCTTCTACACCTTCTCCTTCCCCTTCTGGACCATCTCCTGCTGCTTTCTCTGAACTAGCTTTAAATAAGCCTACTTGCCGCGTGCATACGGCTCAATCGTTTCACGAAAAATATTCCCCGCTGTATAAGATTACTTACTAATTTATTAGCGAAAGGGCGCTTTGTAGATTACACATTTTCTTTTCTTCGCGTATCAATGTGAAAATAAATTCCCGCTTTATTAGAAACGCAGTCTATTCGTAAGTTGATAGCGTGACACGATAAGACACAAATGCCCGAAGGGAGAATTGGTTGATAAAAAATTTCAGAGTGGTAACTCCTATTCTGTATTTTTGACAAGCATATCTTCTTTATTCCTCCGCAATATTTCAATTATTATTTGAGATTTATATTTTACGCCATCGGTGTGTGTCTTCGATATTCAGCTACCGTCTTATGCTTGTTCAACACATTGCTGCTCTGATTTACATTTCTCCTATCATGTCGCATTTATTGCTTCTTATACTAAAAGCGGGTACACAAAAAGGCATGCTGGGGCGTGAAATAATACGATCGATAAATCCTAATAAATGTCTACCTGCCCCGTACAGATATATATAAATAAAACGGGCGGCGTTCTCTCTTTCTCTTTTTCGCGAGCGAAGAGTGCGATCAGGCACATTCTCTCCATGTGTGCGTGGTCACGTGCGTTGTCACGCATGCGCCACATCCAACCATGCTATACAGCTTCATCATGGGCGCCACAATATACGATATATAGCAGCGCGCGCTGATTGTAGTAACCCGGCTCAAGATCTTTCAGAAAAAATCTTTGACGCAAGATAAGAAAAATTTACAGGGCATTGCTATTAATATAATCGTATTGTAAATTATTATTGGAGCAATTTTAAATTATACAATTTTATAATTATATTTTTATGTGTACACATATAATGCGTCTTTGTCAGAAAATAAACATGCGTCATATGATTCTAATTAACAACTAAATACACGACGTATATTATTTTCAATTCGAACAAAAAAAATGGTTTTAATAAGTTGTAAATTACGTCGTAGTAAATCACAAAAATTTAGACAACACGAGGCAACGTAAAAATTATCTTGCTTACGTTGCAATTAATTTTATCTCCCTATCGTACGCGTCACGTTAATGATAGAATTCAAATTTAAAAAGCTGGTAAGCTGTAGATGAAACTCCTCTCGGTCAAATTTGCCATGAAATCGAGAGGTAACAATAACACGAGCTCAGTCATAGTTGCAGCAATGTAAAGAGGCATTCGGACCAGCAAAGAAAGGAAAGGAAAGTAGACAAAGAAGAGTTAAAGTTAAAATCACGCGAAAGAGAGAGAGAGAGATGCATTTGGAGAGTGCATGAGAACGAGTCGTTAAGGGGCGGGAAAGATGGCGTAAGGGGGTACGAGGGGGTCGTGAGAGGTGGCGGCGGCAGGGGGAGGTGGTACAGCGGAGGATGAAGGTGGTGGGGGTGTGCATTGCGGATTTATTCCCGCCAACACATTCATCATGGCGGATTTAGCTGAACCCGTAACGCATTGCCGTGGATATATATCTGCTTCCATCCCTACCCTAACTTCCTCCCTCCTCCGTCCTTTACCCCTCCACCACCTCATCACAATTCCAACCGAATCCTCGCCGGTATATCCTGTATTCTGACAAAACCTCTCTTTTTCAATGACTCCCTAACTCTTTCCGCAATACGTGAAGCGAAAGGATACTGGATCGTTTACGATGCTCCGAGTATTACGCTTCGCAATGGTATATTTTATATGTGCGATACGCGATACAGTAACGTGAGTATAACTATCGAATTAACGAATAGTTTAATCTTGGTCCAAACATCGCGAGATACCAAGGGAACCTCTTACAAGCGCTGGTCACAATTCGCGTCTCGCAACGGCGACATTTGGGTGGGAAATTACATAAAAATGAGCTACATGTATGCGCAGTTCTTTCTCTTCCTGTTGACCGTTCGCGGCAGAAACAGACCGTAAATAGCTCTTTAATAAATCTTTGGTGTGCTATCAGCAGCTGATCGCAATGCATCATGGCGTAGCGTTGACAGACCCCTCTAACTACTCTTCACCCTTCGTCCTCTTGCTATCCCCTCTCCTCTGCTCCGCGTAGATACGATATTACGGGGATTGGTATAAATCTATGGCTCATCCATCTACATTTTATCCCCGGAGAACCAAGACACCCACGCGGAGACGCGCGTACAAGCGCACACACGAGCCGAAACGTGCACGACTACCGTCAAAATCTTCCTTCTTCTCCGCTCCTCTCATAGACGGTCCCTATTCGCCCTTCTCCCTCGAGACGGTTCAAATCCGATCTCCAGCTCAAAGCTCCACCCTCCCCTACCGGCTCCCTCGTTCCACCTGCTCTATCGAGATTCCAATAGCGGCCTTATCGAAGGCTTTGTACGATGAGGGATCGCAAGCTACCCGGGCACTTTCCGCGCTCCTCATGATACCTCACATTTATTATTATACTTGAGTTATTCGCAATCCATTCTTTACCGAGTCAAGACGTTATTAACGAAGATGCAAAAGAATTGTAGAGGACTCGGCGCTGCACAGGAGCGACAGTATTCGCTGTCGTAACAATTGCGAACATTGTTATAAACAATAAGCCGTTGAGCTCCGATGTATTATTCATTTGTAATCATTTATTGATTTACAAATAGACACAATCCACTTGAAGTGTTTTCTCTTCGCACGATTGATGCACGTTTGAGAAGAAAAATATATACACTCGCTATAATATTCTCAACAGTATATAAATATATTAACTTAATAATCCACAAGTTTATGATTAACTGAATTGCGTCTTATTTAACTCCAGAAGCTCTCTCTCTCTCTCTTTCTCTCTCTCTCTCTCTCTCTTTCTGGTACTGCCAACGGGGTGATGATTCATAAACGATGAGAGTCCAGAATTCCATGGCGCCATTCTGCAAATACGGAGGGCAGCGCGTTAGCTCAAAAAGGATTCCCTCTATCATTTGTACACTGCAAGTTCGTTTCTCTACTTACTCATCGCATCGTATCCAAAATCAGTACTACTCTACAGTGGGTGTTCAACAGAAACGCACACTATTACGTGACAGAGTACCGCCCTATAAGAACGAAAGAAGATATGAGCACACAAAGTTCAGCTCCTAAAGAGCTGACAGTTGCAAAAGTTAAATACTAAACGCACGCATGGCGCAAGAAAGGAAATCACGATGCACTAAGACCTCGGCCGCATGCTCGAATAATACTGACAATGAGATTATCCTCGAAAAATCAGCGGTTGAAGAAGGTGGGGATGTTTTGAGATAGGAAAAACTTGCTTCGACTTATTCTCTCCTCCCCCCCCCCCACCCCCCGCTGGTTTAACAAAGTGCGATCGACGGCGGGATAACAGCTGCTCCGAGTGGCCCTTCCGTTGAGGACGGGGAGAAGCGATTCTCCCTTCTCACCCTAACGCCCGTCTTTCTCCCTTGTGCCAAATATGGCGGTTGTCTCTGGCGAAGATGGCTTTTGAATTTCGATTTAATTCACGTCGCAAACTGTGGCGCGACTTTGAGAGATTTATCACGGAACTTTTAAATTCTATATATTTTATGTAAAATATCGTCGCTAGTAATCATTCTTAACTACATTCTTATTTTACGTCCGCGAAACGTTCCTCGCGGCGATTTATGCCGTGACAAAAAGATTGCCGGCTTCTTACTGCACAAATAAGTTATTCGCCGACGCAAAGGACTTCTTACAAAGTCGAGTCACCTCGTTGCGCGTGGAAACGTGGCCACTGGTACACCTCCAAACGGTACGACAGTAGTTTCTTAACTTCTGCTTTCGTCATCAAACTTTCATGAGGTACCGAACGATACGTCGGGCGGGAAAAACTTGCCACGAAATTACCAAGGGCCCCGTGTCAGAGCTCGCTTCGTATGCCACGGCGTGGAAGAGACTGGACTGAGGGGGGGGATAGAATGGGAACCGAGAGCGAGAGGACGCGGCACGAGCGCGCGGACGAAGGAGAAAGAAAGAAGAGGTGTATCCCGACCCAAATTCAAGGGACGAGAAAACTTGGCTCGTCAATCAGCAGCCGGAACGAAGAAAGTTCCGGCGCGAGGACAAACGCTTGTCCTCTCGCTGTGTATCTTTGATACCTTCCCCGCGAGTATACACACGATGTTCGAAGCTTCGTTCTCTCTGTTTGCGATAGTTTCGGGCGCGGTGTACAATCGCGCACGTCTCTCATTACATCGCGCGCGACGAGAAAACGCTGAATCGTATCAGTCGAAAGGCTGGAGATTAACGGCGGAACTTTGGTGGCTAAAACAGTGATTAAGTGCCGCTAACCAAAATTCAATCCGGTATTAAATTCTCAATAAATTGGAGAAATACGACCTGGCCTGATAAATAACGAGTTCTAAGTGGATGACGTTTGTTCGTGTAGACAGAAGAAATTATCGTTTGAGAAAAATAAGGAAGACGGCGCTTTTAATCGCGAGAAAGTAATTGCAATTATTAGAGAAAACGATACTGTCTCCCATGGACGATACGGCGTAAATAAAGCAAAAGAATTGTCATTGAATAGCGTTTCCGTCGCACGGCGTTTTGCCGCCAGAGACAATGGACGAACGGAGACGACAAAAATACGGGGATGCAATCAGAGCGTTCGGGCGTCGGAAAAGAAACGGTGGAAAGAATGAAGGAAAAGTGTGCGAATGCCGGGGCGTTGGCGGTCAACGAGGGATGAGGTACCGTCGCCATCTTCAACGGGTTCCATGCCGGAATGGATCAAGACTCGGGCGAATCATTTTTCATGACGGACGAGCGACTTCCACGAAGAGGCTCGTAGCTCGCGTGTAGCCGCGACGGCGACGGTCGTCGCCCGTATCTCACCCTGGCCATCAGTATTTTCCAACTTGTCTCACGGATTCCCTCCCGCGTGTCCCCTCCCGCCCCTCCTCACTGACGTAAGTAACAACATATATAAAAGTAAGTGACTCGACTCTCTCGCGGGGCGGTGATACAGGGTCCTCCTATCTGCGAAGTCTATCGGGCAGTAAACAGCGTGCGGCAGATAAGGCGGGAGATATATTATAGACTCCGTCCCGTCGCGTACGAGCGTATACAGAACGAGGCCGTGATAGCTGGCTGCTGGCTCTAGCCAAGCCCAAAGCCCGACGCTAGAGCGCGGGAGAGGCGCGCTCTATATATTCCGCTTCTTTTTTCGCCCGGGCTTCGTTCTGGTAAAAACGCCGCCGGCGTCTGAATACTCGCGCGCGGAGGACGGAAGTCGGTTTGCAAGCCAAGCATGGGGCGGCGGCGCCGAGCAACCCCTTATTTTACTCCTTCCTAGTCGGTAGCCCAAGTAGCTGGGCCACCCTCTTCCCACCCCTCAGGATCGACTCGGCTATCCCCGCCCGTCGCCCGCGCCCGCGCCCGGACCCCGGTTCGCCGTCCTCCGCTTTAACTTCTTTCGCTTTTCGATCTTTTTCTTCTCTGGCCAATGCTCGAATGCTCGATGCTGCGATACATCACGTGCACGCTGTTGCCAGTTGACTTTCTATCTCTCCCACCCCAGGTTCCTTCAGCAGACACGGAAATCTAACTCCAAACTCACCAAACGAACATTTCTCCTTTCTCTTTTGGCAAACTGCCATCTATTCGCAGATTGAAACTTCTTACCGTTAGGCTTCCGCGATGGGAATTGAAAAAATTGCGATCTCTACGACCAGCAACGGTGATTTACCTCTCGGATGAATGCAATTCGTTGTACCGTCTGCATTTCGTGTCGAAGCTACCCCCCCGCTAAATGTTGTTACGCGCGGTTTTGCAATTCGGAGAAGAGTCGCGCTTTTCGTCACAGTCGGCGCAGCAGTTGCGCGAACAATTTTATACTGCGGGACACGCGTTGGGAAGGGAGAAAAGGGTTATGGTTTATTTCAGCGTTATTTCAAAACGATGCCGCGTTGGGGGCAAGTTATTATACCGCTGTCAGCCACCGCACTACCCTACGTTGATCTGCATAACCATCATGGTCTCCTCCCCTCTAGAGCATTCTGGTAGAAGACCGGCCCTTTGCCGTGACTCCAGACCACTCAATAGAGACGCGGCTATCAGCCAACCGCAAAAGCGATTACAAATTAACGTGACGTTTCTTCGCGCTTTAATATCAACTCCCGCCGTCGCGCTCGTCCCTCTTACGCACACCCTTTCTCACTCCCCGGGGAGCGAATACAATTATCGTGCCTTTTGTTTCACAATTGCAGTTATTTCTCCGTTTCCTATCTGGGGGGTGTGAATGAATGCTATCCACTTTTATTCTTGCACCCTCACGTTGGCTTCAAAATATAATACGATGATGCTTCATATGCCATTTCCTATTGATGTGTCATTTTATAAAAGCTCCACAATACGAAGAATTTTCCGAAGATGTTGCGATGTTTCTTTCTCCGACAACGAAAGATTACGTTTATCAAAGCCAAAATGATTAGCAAGTTTTAATATAAAAGACGTTCTAGAAATAAAATCGATTTTTTAATATGTAAAAATATGTTGCATATCTTACTGTTTAATAAACAAAATTAATACAATATATGTATAATCTGTCGTGCCAAATCTCTGAAGGTATTTAAATTAAATGTTATTAAATGCGTGCGTTTTAAAGAAACAGACACAGTTGATCAACTGCCTTGTTGAGGTTTAATTGTTCAAACAGAGTGGTGTAGATTTATTTCCATCTCCCCCCTCCCCCTCTCTCGTGAAGAAAGAAAAAAATTTGTGGTGCCTAAAACAAGCCGACACAAAGTTATCTCCCACGTAGTCCTAGATTTACGAGATCCGCCGCTGATTTCAAAGCTGCGTTCAAAATGGGACAGCCTTGGCAGCACGGTATATCCCCCCTAATTTTAACGGCCCGATGCAGTCCCGTTTTTTTAGCCAAGAAAACATTCTTTAGCGTGACCCATCCCAGACATTGTCACGTTTCCGCTAACATTTTCGGTCGGTCAGTCCCGTTATGTCACAGTTAATTCCGACAAGTAAAGTATAATATGCATTTCGCTATAAATTACTGACCCAGGTTTCGTGGTAAAAAGTACAGGTACAACTACAATCTTTTAATTCGAAGGTCTTTTCTTGTAAGCAATTTCAAGGTTACAAGCCAAGTTACCTCATGTATATGCATAAAGTACTATAACAGAAATTTGGAATAACAATTAATATGTAATGCATGTAAATTGAAGATTTTTGTTATTAAAATTTGTACAAGTTCATGTTTTTTATCGCCAATCAACGTCATTAATATTTCAGTGGTCACTTTCGGATATATTAGCATTTTATCTTATTTTAAGCGTTTAACATGTTTCCTTTGCAATATACAGTATAGATTTTATTTCATATAATATTTATAGTATGTAGATTTAAGAAAATTTGACATTTTAAAAGATTTTATCTCTTAATATTTGATTCTTTTCCACGGAGCTCGCTCTTCTAATTTTGTGCGTGAATCTATAAAAACATCGAGGCGCGTCACTTCCAAGAATCACCGGCCAAGATAAAATTGTCCCTCATATATTCAGCACTGGGCAGTGTTTCCCATGTAAATACTGAAAGAAACTGACATCACCGAGGAAATGCTTTGATCCTATCATCTAGACACTTGCGACGTCAAAGCTTCTTATTAAAATAATTTAAGATCCGTACACGCGGCATTACCGGGAAATATTCTTTTGTACGTAGTTTGTATACGATATACTGAATCTTTATGCGACAAAATTTTATTGTAATGTAATATCTGAAGAAAAATGTTATTTATTAATTCCGTCTGCCATTGTGAAAGACTGAAAAGCAGAGATATATATTCAATGCATTCGATAAAGTAAAAAAGTTCGATATTTATACATATATAAACAATAAAAATTCTACAAGAAACGAGAAAGCCTGTTAGGTCCAAGCAAGATGTAGGTAGTCCAATAATTTTAATATGTGAATTCTTACACCGTTTTTTCACCTGCACTGTGCGCCGCGCCGGTTCCCTTTCACATATACATATAACAGTTTCATTTAGATGGAATCATCATCATCAGCAAATTCACGTATTTAAGGTAGTTATTTCGTAAAATCATTTATGTGAGAATTGTTTCAAATTTTTACAGTTTATTCTTGACATTAATACTTGAAAAATAAGACTAATTAAATTAAAATTGACAGTTTCAAAGTTCTAAAAAAAAAATTTAAAGTTTGCTATGTCACCGAAATATTACGTGTACAACACGTTAAAAATGTTGTTACACGTGAAATATTATTTACACATATTATTATGTGTTAAAATATTAATGTTTGCGTTTGCAAATGCAAATGATGGCACTTTTTTTTTAAGCTTAACGGTGAGTGAGATTCGTATAGGAAACAAATATGTTATAAAGTAAAATAGAACGAATAACTGAAAAAAATGAAAATTACTGACCGTTTCGTTTCAACAATATAAATAGTTAAAACTGAAAAATGGGAAGAATTATGTAGTAGATATGAGTGTAGTGTAAGAGATGTGGCAACAGCGCCTCGAACTATAATCTTTCGAATCTATTTTATATTACATATGTATTAATCGTAAAGGTATTCTATAGAATAATATTGCATCAAGATATATCGTTGTAATAATTGAGTGCTGGCTCCTGTCTGGTAGAAACTTTTGAGCATTACTGTCGCGAAACAACTACCTCGAGTCGAGACGAACGGTTTCTAATTATTCAAAATAAAAATAAAAATGTATTATTTCCATATAATCGTATAAACTAGACACAATGATATGAGAATACATGCACAAAAATGGCACGGCTCTTCCATATTATGCAGATGACAACGGGAAATTAAATTAACAACTAATTCATAAAGGATCAGGAACAGCCAATAGCAGGTGGACGTTGCCGTTATCTTGAACGGGGTTGTCCAACCAAGAAATAATACAAGTGCACTAGGCAGAAGAGACCAACCTACCCCTTACTATCCGCACACCCGTCGCCCGCAGATAAATCTTCCCGCCCTCTAATTGGCCTTCCCTCCATTTCCTCGGCCCATACCCTTGGTCGACCTGTTCCTTCTTCTCCTCTCCCTCTCTTCCATACCTCCTTCTCTCTGTCTCCCCCTTCCCTCGCCTCGTTCGTTTCATCTCGGTTTCACTTCCCTACCTTCCCGGGCACGGCTCCAGGGAACGTTCTCACCCTATGCGCCACCACCCTTCCCTCCCACCATTCATCTCTAAACCGGCGAATTATTAGAATTATTAGACATTATATTGGCCGCAAAATGTCCGTTAAACCGCCAGAACTCAATTGTAAATTAAGATTTCTGATAATACCGTGAGATGTATGTGTTCCAAACTTAGTAGCTATTATTAAAGTTCTAGATTCATATATTAGTGGGATTTGTTCTCTGAATTTATCCGAACAAGTATCAGATTGCCTCATGCATGCGTTATAGTGCACATAAATGCAAATATAATAAAATGTGAGACATTTTCACCCCTCACTGATACACACATCTTTTAATTATACAATAAATTAAGTTACAGCCAAATGTATCTTATCAAATTCATAGAATGTACTCGCGTCAGGAATCTGACAAGGTAACTCACTACCAAAACTCGCTATCGCGAATGATCTTGGCTGGTGCAAACGAATCTTAACGAACGTTCCTGAAACGCGCGAAGTTATAATTTGTGCTCAAATCGAAAATGATTCAGCACTTCGTGGAAATAACAGATACTAACCGAGAGTTACGAGCGCATCGTTACAAATACGTGTAATATTTGCAGCAGCAAGAGCAACATCAGCGAGGCTTTTGCATTTCTCTTTCTCTATCCCACTCGACCGTTCTCCATCTCTCTTTCGGCCAACCAACCACCTCACAGTTCGTTTCCGTGTTGTTACATAATACACGCTGCGGCGCGGCTACGTGGATGAGGGATGAGGTGCTGCGTTGCCTAATAACCTCCCCTTTGCACAACACCCCCTCAAACCCGACTGAATCCTCCTCCAACCCCCTTGTTATACCAAGCGCACAGGATACGATGGTATTTGCGAGCGGTGCATGCAACTACGGGCAAACCACCCTGCAAGAGCACGACGGTATAGAAACACCGCTAGAACATCACTGACGGAGGGAGAGAGAGAGAGAGAGAGAGAGGGGGGAGGGGGTGAAGGAGAAGGAGGAGAAGAGAAGGGAGGAGGTATCTGAGGGCACCAGGTTACGGAGAGAGAAGCGTGAAGTAATTATATGAGGGCGGAGCACGCTAGGCTCATCTACACCTAACACATTCATATCAGTCGGCCCGAGCCAAGGAGCTGCTGAAACGTGAAGCTCGTACATCAGGATTTCGTTGCTGGGATAGTAGACTCCTCGAGGAGCATGGCAGAATGAGTTTTCACACAGCGAGACCTATTGCCGATTTCTTATGGAATAAAAAGGTAATAATTTTTAACACGTCGCACGCGCTCTTCTAATATACTATAGAAAAATATATCGTGTACGTTCAATAACAAACATGGAAAAAAATTATTTAAAAAATTATAAAAAGACTTAAGAGAAATGTGTAAACTTGAAAACTGAGGACAAAAAGTATGTATCTAATCAGCGCGTCACCTGTGAGCCGTTTCGTCGAATCGAGAGAGACCTGCGAATAAAATTTCTTATAATATCTAACCGTCGGCGAAAAATCATTGCGCGAGATAGGAGAGAAGTGGTAAGATTAAAGAAGCGAAAGAAAGATGGCGCGGGAGGAGGAGAATAGTGTTATACATTTAAGTGGATACACCTATATAGAGGGACTTACTGGGATTCAATTACCGCAACGTCTGCAAAGCACGCTATTCCCACCCTTAAAAGACTACCCCTCGCGTTGTGCGCGTCCCTACCTTTCCATCTCCTCAAGAACGAACAGGTGCTCTTGTGCCTGCTGTAAATTGTTCCCCCTGTAATCCAAAGTAAAGCGGTCGTTTTATCCGTGCCATGGCGAGATGGATGCCTCGCTACGTCTTTTCACGTAATAGATTGCAGCTACGCAGCTAATGCTCCCGGTTTTGATCAAAATTATATTTTTTTTACCAACCGAAGAATACGGCTTTTAATTTAAATGTTAGTCAATGTTAAGAAAGTTTCAACGCAACAAAATTAAAAATAACGCAATTCGTTGGTTCAATCTTGAGAGTCTTGGTTATTTCGTCTTTTTTGAAAACTAAAAATGGTGCATCCAACTAAATAAAAACATAAAAAGCCAATACGTAATACACACATTGTTAATTAACAATATGCAATAGAGCTTTCAGACTATTAATCCAGAAAAATATGTATGAAACAAGTTGCAACAAAAGTTTCGTTTTAATTTTTCTCGAAATGAACGTAGGTATATTTTTCTTCTTAAATAGCATTGACTTTCAAGAGGAAGCGTCATTTTATTTCTTAGACTTGGGACAATAACGTTCGCGCGGTACGAAAGTGCACGCGTGTAACAGGATCTCTAAAACGTGATTTTCGAAGAATGGCAGGAACGGCTTCGTCCTCAGATTAAGGGACCAAAGATCACGAAGTTATAAACTAAAAGGATCAAAGTTATAACTAAAGGATCAGGGAATAGGAAGTGTTGCGTGAGGCCAATGGCAAACTTACGCCTAGATCGGTTATGTACCTTCGTTCGGTTCGAACGTAGGTACATAATTCATCGGGCGTGCACCATTGTCGGGAGCTTCATTAATACAAATGGCGTCTGCTGAATTC
This sequence comes from Vollenhovia emeryi, assembly GCF_000949405.1. Lineage (NCBI taxonomy): Eukaryota > Metazoa > Arthropoda > Insecta > Hymenoptera > Formicidae > Vollenhovia > Vollenhovia emeryi. The sequence continues at coordinate 1,075,462 of NW_011967192.1, forward strand.
TGCCCCCAACCGCTCCCCGCTACGTGTACGGTAGTAACGAGAGCTTCCCGTCTGTATATGTGGGCATGCGATTGTATATGCTCGTGCGTGTCGGCGCACGTATACAGGAATAGCGAACGATAGCGGTATCCACCATGCTATGCCGAACGTGTGTGCCACCCCTGGAGACGCCGAGACGCGCGAGACATATTTTTGCAGTCCTTGTCGACTTTCATGAGGGAGTCTTTCCGCAATAACATATTAATATCGCGGAGCGTCGCGAGACTTATGGCTGTCCGTGGAAAGCTCAACTCCGGATCAACGCGGCGCCCGTTAAGGCGGTTCCGTCCTATGCCGCGATGACGCCGCCTAACGAGTGCTTTAAGTGCCGTAAAGCAAGCGCCGCACGTTCTCCAACTCTCTACATCGTGATATCCTTCAGAAATTGTTTAGGAAACGCGAAGGCGAAGTGAGAATGCTCGCTCGCGTTCGAGTCATGCTTCCGTTTACGATGAATAATCTTGATTTAAAAAACACCGCAATTAAAAAAAGTACTTAAAAATCTCTCGTACCCGCGACGCAATTTAACAATTGCATGTATCGATTCCGAAAATTTGTATCGCGGGAGAGACAAATGGCGGGATGAAGGAAAGCGGATCTGGCATGGGACAAACTGCTGCGGCCAGGGCCGCAGACAATGAAGCGTGAGACGTGTAAGTAAGTTTACATCGCATTTATTTTTTTTTAGCAATCGTATAATCAATGTAATATTACAATAGCGTTCGAAAACGGCAACCGTCCCGAAAAACGCCGGAATATAATCTTAGTGATAGGCAGCTAGTTCGGCCCTGGTCGCTGTCGGATTACATATAATCAGGATTCAGAGATTTGTAGACAGTTAGTATCCTAATATATTACAAAAAAAAGGGATGAATTTGCCACGCGGAACATTTACACAAATAACTACCACTACGCATAGGTAACGCCTACCCCTAACAGGACTATGTACCTAATAATTAAAAACGTATAGCACAGCAGAGCAATGAAATATCTGTTCCGAGAGATCCACAAAATAAATAACTATTAACATTACATACCTCTTAGAAATACTGCGTTTACGTATTACTCTCGCATCCTCTTAGCGGCTATTCGTATACATTCATTAACTAGAATAGAGTTACCGTATAGGATAGCGCCACAGATCTCTTTATTAGAGAGCGGGCGTCTAGGTACTAGATACATACATTACAATATTCGCATCTGTAATCTATCTTTTTCGTCTTGCTTCTGTCAGACCGATGTTGATTGAAATAAAGAAACGTTCTATCCTTCTCTCCCCTTCGGCACAAAGTCCTCGCCAAATTTATTTCAAAGGAGATATCCATCTCGAGACCGCGCACACTCGACCGCTTTAGCAGGTACTTAAGCAGACGCACATTATAAACGTTTCTATACAATATTAACAAAATTATCGAATATCGATATATATATATATATATATACTATATATTTTGTACCAATCGAAAAAAGTACGTTTCCATCATTAGTCTCACTTTGCCGGTACACGTTTTCAAATAATAATTCTAATTAATAACGAAATGAAATAAAACAGTCTTTTTATAACAGATGAGCGAAATTATATCATTATAGCAAAGCGAAAGTGGTAACAATATAAACGCACTTTCTCATTGCTTCGTAGATAATAAAAAATAACAAAAACATAACATCAACAGACAAAATTACTTGTTCTACTTTTTCTCTCTCACTCTTTCTCTCTCTCTCTCTCTCTCTCTCTCTCTCTCTCTCTCTTTCTTTTTCTTGCGAGGCTGTATCGAGTGCGCATTTTCGAGAGAAAATATATTAAACGACGGACAATGAGGAGAATCGCGCTAATAGTAGTTTTGTACATTATGAGTTATGAAAAAGAGTCGTGCCTCTGCTAAGCTCGTCCCGAACTAATCGTCAGCACCGACTCGATCTCGCCTATTGAGTGAGTTAGATGCTTTTTACGTCCTACATTTTAACCCTATAAATAGTTGTAGCCCTTTCGTTACGTATATCAGTTTCCAAGTTGCGTGCAACTTATCGCAATGCACATCGCGAGAATGCGACTCTGTTTTCGGTCGATTTTTCGCAAACGACACCCCGGATCCGCGGACGTTGGCTGATCGGCCACCCTCGATAATTCAACCTCCTATCTACATGCTACTGCACCAAAGCAGAAACTACAGGTAGAGAGACCAGAAAGGGGAACGACTACAACAGAGCTAGGCTTATATGGATGATACTGTGTGTACTTGGATACTGATTGGTCTGGGAGCATATCGGTCAAAGTGAGCTACGGGAGGTAGCCATGGTGGGGGAAGGTTCGTCACTCACCGGGTGCAGCATCCGATTCGCCGCAACCGATAAATTGACGATCGACAGATACGCACATCGACCATCTATTTGGCATTGCAGAGACAGCGGGTGCAGCCTGCCACTCACCTGAAGCATAAACAGAAACGACGGAGTGTTAACTTATTTCACATGTTGTACACATGTTACTATATTTCAAACACATTAAATTCATTTCTTTTGTAACGAGCAGCGAACGCCATTTTGCCGTAAGAAAGTACAAAAGAAATTATTTCTATCGAGAGATTAGAATTAAATCTTAACGGTAAATTAAGTATCATTCAATTATGCGCAAATCGTCGTTCAATTGCCATAACAATCGGACCAAAACGATGCAAAATATTGAAAGCTACGAAGGAGCCCTGTTTCTTTTCGGAGAGCGAGACCGTCATGTAAGACCAACTGTTTGAGAGTTTGACTCGGGACATTTATATATACAACGTGCTAGGGATGCGATGGGTCGGGTCGCGAATGCTGGTTCAGCTTCTTTTGTAATAGAATGAATGCACATGGTGCCTTGTCCGGTCACATGCACGTTGAGTCTGAGTTTCACTAGTGTTGGTATCTCGGGATATCAATAGTTGGCGTAAAGAGCGAAAGGGTTAGTCTAGGGCGGATCTCTCATGGGGAATGAGAGATAACAAAACTTTACCTCGCTAATTCCGTTTCACTTTCTCGCGTTTACACGAATGACATTGCGCTAGGTAAGGAAAAGAATTAAAATAACAAACCAACTGTAATGATTCTATCCATCCAGGTCATGTTTTACTTTGATGTAAAATAGGTTTGGTTAATGCAGAATTTTTTTTATGTGTGCCACATAAGTTCTTCGTGACAAACGTATTACGATGAATTTTTTTTTATCTGAAGTTTATTCCTCGCTATTACAAGGGAATGAACACAATGTGATCTCGGACAATAAATACTTCCTTAGAATTCAAACTCGCGCAGCTCTTGTTACTTGAAAATTGTTTACACGCGCTTGTATCTCCCGTTCGAGCTGCCGTTTGCTGTTCGGCCTAGAATTACTTTGCCTTTCCAGGAGTACACGGCGCCCTGAAACTGAGTCTGGCGTACATACCTAAGCGTCCTTCCCGCGCGCATTTATCAGGATTTCCGAAGGAGAAACTAGAGTTTTTAAGCCGCCATAAATTCTCATACTTAAAACTCGCAAAAACCAGAAACACGATTCTCGATATGGCTCTGCAAAACAACGTTCGCCCGTTCGGTGTAATTCGCCGGGGCACTTTCTCTATCGGGAAGTAAATATAAACGTCGAAATTATAATTTCGCAAAAGTCGCGCGCACGCGATAAGTTCACGCATCAGCACAGAGCATGTATCATACGAGTGACTTTAATCCTATTTCTTTCTGCCCGAATAAATCCAAACCGGTTTTCTTCTTCTACGCGATATCGGTGCGATCTATTTGATCAGATTGCAGGAAATATTTGAGAAATGAACCACAAAAAGTACAAAAAAAATTGCAACTAGCTTTGTGTATGTACACGAATATGCGCGCGCGCCTGTGTTTTTGCGCGGATGCGTGTCTGGAGGAGAGAGAACGAGAGAGAGAGAAGAGAGAGAGAGAGAGAGAGAGAGAGAGAGAGAGAGAGAGAGAGAGAGAGAGAGAGAGGAGG
>NW_011967192.1:1079872-1176424 GCF_000949405.1 Vollenhovia emeryi
AGAGAGAGAGAGAGAGAGAGAGAGAGAGAGGGGGGGGGCGAGAAGGTAGTGGAATTGAGCACGGAGCAGTTATTATCTATCGCTCTCGTTACCACAGGTTGCTCGTAAACCGGCCGCATCAAGGGGATGGGGTGAAGTGGGATGGAGTGTAGAAGCATAGGTAGATAGGTAGATACCAGTACTCATATCGCCGTCGTCATCGTCCCGTACTCGCATATAGCACCAGGGGCGAACCCCCCACCCCTGGGCCGCACTCATTGGTTACCCCTGCAGAATATCACGCGGAGTGCGAACGGACGGCTGTGTCTGGGGGGCTGTTCGAAAATCTCGACTTGCCATTCTCTACGCTTGGCCGGTCGTGAATGGAAATCAAGGCTGATACCTCGCCTCTTTGTGCTGTTAACTTTTAATTATATGCAGGAACCGCCTGCGTTATTCTTTGGCACAATTTTCATCTGTTGACGATGGAACGAATAGATTCGGGCATCTACATATGAAGCGACAATCAACGTCATAAATACATTCTTCTCAAAGTATATATTTTGAAGTTCAATGTTTTCAGGAATATATTTAAAAATACGGTAATCATATTAGAATGCGTTAACTGTTTGCACCTTTCTTTAGTAAAAATTGCTACGTTAATTAAATCGGTTATAACGCAGTCGGTATTCTTTTCAATTATTACTACTTAAACAGTATTCCCTCAGTAGATTTAATTGTTCGATGTACAAATCGTCCAATTGCTATGGTAAATAAGATATTGTTCTAACAAAAACTAGTAAACTCCCATTCATCTTATACTTGCCAGGTATACGGACCCCAAAAAGATATATTAATTCGCGCGCCGTGTACAGAAAGCATAGCGTTACAAAATATGCGATTTCTCAAGGGCGGAACAGGTACACCTATGGATGCATACATTGTCGAAGCTGCGGCTGACGGGCCGGTGGATGTAGCCCGGAGAGGGGCTTGGATTGAGATCGAGTCCGGAGTTTTTTGCCAGGAACGGCGTTGAACGAACGCGAGAAACCCCCGCGGAGCAACAGTGCGCTCGTCCCGCGACAGGGGGCAGCACTACCATCGCACTATACCGATATTGTGTAGCGTGTAGTTGCTACGAGCAGCCGCTGCACCAGGAACTCATAAATCTCTCGGGATATAGATGGCTCTAGTGTCGCGTGAGGTTGCAAGCTACCCCATGCAGGGTGCCGTGAAACGCCCTCCCGTCCCTATCCTATCCCTTCACCCGGCCCACTTCATCGTTCCTCTCGCTCCCTCGTCGTCGCCCATCCATTCCATGACCGAATTACTGGAATCCCACCTTCCGGGCCGAAGGTGGACTTTTCGAAATGAACGACGCTCGTTCTTCAATACTAATCAAAATGCATGGATATTTCGAGCAGCCTCCGCGCGCTTAAAGATTCATTAATACTAAATAAAACAGTAGCGCCTTCACCAGATAAAATAGAATAGTTAAATGATGAATTTTAACGGGAAATAAACAGAGATAATCTAGATGCGTCAAGTATCATTGCTTTCAGAATTATTTTCGCTTAAATCGCCAGTCTACAAATATATTAAAGTGCCCATGTCGTTGTTAACGAGTGCGGCTACTAAATGTGAGTAATATAATGAAAATAATAAGTACAACTGCGCAATGATACTTTCTAGAAATGCAAAAAGTGACTCTTTGCATCCGTATTCTCCTGTCATAAAACAGATTTTATTATAAAATAGGAAGTTGATAAAATTGTGACGAGTAGAGCAGAGAAGAAATAAATAAAAGGATTTAGCTTTTAATATCTTCCTTGTCACTCCTACTGTGCTCACACCGCAGACATAACTGACGTTCGCAAGTATTTGAAGAGAAAGCACTTTAATCTCTTCGCACCAACGAGATGACATTAAAGTAAAAAATATTGTTTCAAATATTCTACGACGTCGTAGGCTCGCCTCAATTAATCCGCAAGATTATATAAAAAGCCTCAATTTTTACTTTACGATAAAACTAAAATTCAACAGATCCGATGGGGTTCCAAAATGTATGAAAAAGCTGAAAGTATGTTTTTAATAAGAAAGAGTTATGTGATATGACACCAGTGGAACAGGAACAAAATAAGGATATGGAGTAAAAAGCTAGAGGGGGGAAGAGGAAGATGAAAGAAAGGAGAAAAACAGAAGAAGCGGAAGATCCAGGGACCAAACAGCCAGCTAGCTAGCTAGCCAGCCAGCAAGCCAGCCAGTTAATCAGAGAAAGAAGAGAAGGCGACACCGATGATGAATCACTCGTTAGAAATGAGTGGGAGCGAAAGAGAAAAGGGGAAAAGAAAGAGCAATAAGAAAATGCCCATGCAAAAAAGCGCACCACGTCGGAACGTGCTAGAGCGAGTCGCTAACTGACTTATCTACACATCGGAGCCTCCGACTCCTTTTCCCGACTTCGCAAGAGCAGAACTTTGAACATTTTAAATATTAAGTATAATGAAAGGGGAGTCATTCACGGGACAGTTAAACATAGTTAAATATAAAACTATTTGCAAGTGATACATGAAGAAAATGTACGCTTAATTTATGTACGTTTGAAAACGTACATAAATTGAACGAATAAGAAGAATAATATATGTAGCATCCACTTCACTTTTAAGAATTGAAATAACAGCATACGCTAACGAGTTGCCTGAAATAAATTACAGTGCATCTCGGGATCGTGTGTTAATAATTTCTGAATTTATCGATATCTCCCGATGGCAAACGGCGTGCGAACCAGTTAAGTCATTGGAAACAATGCGTTACGAAAGGATAACGGCCGAGAAAAGATGTAACCAATCGCCAACGAGAAAACTGAATTCTTCCCGTGGGCATGTCGGACAAATCCGAAGGGTCGACTTGCCGTCGCCGAGGAAATTGGGTTCGTCTTACGGACCTACGGCAGGAGCGCGCAAGTAAAAGAAGTTCCAGTATCATCAAAGAGTGTCTCGACGCCGCGCGTTTATACGCGCACACCGATAGGGGCTTATACAGAAGTTGCGTTCGCTTGGTCATGGGTAATGGTTTTACGAGCGTCAAGGGTGATATAAAGAAAATGAAAAACACACCGACGCTGTTGCCCGGCATGCACGGTGTATAACTAACTACGTTGCTGCCATGTCCCCTCCTTTCCGCATCTACTTCTTAAGTTTGTGTACAGCGAGGGCCGCCGCCGCCGCCGTCGCTTCGAAATACCTTCCGCTTCGCAACTTCACTACCAAAGCGCGACAATTAATCATGCACCCTCCGTGTCGTCGAATCATCATGATTGTATCACCCATATTTCAGTTATCTAGAGCACTAGCTTCTTACAGCACGTATCTTCGAGTAAAATAGTCTCCTTAAAATCCCCCTTTTTTTCATCCTCCTCATTAGTTTGACTTATGTTGTTTAACTTTCGCTACAACGTTCTGTAAGTTAAATAAAAAATTATGGTCCGCTCAGTCTTTTCTCAATTTGCAAGTTATACAATCCATTACACGCTTTGTAAAGTAACCAAATATATCCTTTCATGAATTTTTTTGGCGCTACTGAGATAGTGCCAACTCGCTTATATTCATCATAATATTGAAATAAGCTTTCTAAAGTTTGCGTGGCAGTTCATTAAATTTGTTCGCGTTGGCTCGCGTATCCGTAGATTTTATATAAAGAAAGGGGAAGGTTTTATGAAAGTTGAATAGAGGGTACGATGATGGTACGGGGTGAAAGATGCCAGCTAATTGTGATACACTCTGCGGGAAGTCGCGACGGTGCGCGAGATGATTGTTCGACTATATAAACTTTGGAAGAAGCGGAAGTACGCGCGCGCGGAGCGCGCACAACGAAGCCCCCTCTTTCTTTTCGCTTTTTTTTCTTACACTTTCCCTATTATTCTTATTATTATTACTTTTATTAGTATCACTTTGTTACTTGCAGCCAGAACTTTTAGTTCATCACGCTCTTGCGTAATACATAACTTATGTCGCTTCTAGATATATTTTTCGTCTCTCCGCAAATAATATATACCGCCTGCTCGTTTGTATGGCCGTAAGAAAATATATTTTAGAGCAAGGAAGTTACCCTGTAATGCAAATTAAAATTATTTCCATCGTAGAACCATAAAACATATAAACGCAAGGACGATAAATTGAGGGGACGATATTTATCACGTGAGCCAAGGAATGTATTCAACTCGCTCCATTTTTATTCTAATCCGATCCCGAGCGGCATGCATAAATATGCTATCTGGAAATATCCGCGTGAGGAGTGATCAAATTAATTAGTACGGACAGCTCGCGTAGATAAAACGTAGATACAATGTACATTGGCATTTGAAAGTTATATAACTATCTTTTACCAAATGAAACGCGCGTTTTCGTTTTCAACTTAAAATGAATATACAGTTCATTCGTTCCTCCTGTATAGCAAATGTAGCATGTGGTGTGCAATCATATTTTAATTAAAAGCTACTCGATCAATTAATATACTATTAACATAAAAGTACTTTTTTGATATTTAACATAACGAGATATAAGAGAATGAAACGGATTTAGTATGTAATATTGTTTCTTATTTTATTTATCACATATTAATATTATTCTTTAAACTCAAAACGCTAGAGATTCAAGAGTATCATTTTCATGTTTATTAAATGTTAAAGCACGCCACACTTTTTGAAACATATTTGAATGTGAAAGTGCCGAAGGAAAAACTGCGTAAAATAATTCGGCAATGCTGCAGCGTTCTTCGTGTTGGAATAGTTAAACTTCGTTTGTCAAGTATAATCAACCGGACAAAGTAAACACATGCTACATGTGCCGTTAAATAGGTTTTCGAAATAAAAAGAAAGAAACAAATTTATGCTGACTTTAGGTTTTGTATTGAGAATTTCTGGTCGATGCACAATGTTGCCCATGGCAAATGTTTTACGAGCCGTACTTCATTGAATAAAAGAACAGGGGAAAAAAAAGAGAAACGAAAAGGAAAAAAACGATAGCAACTCTTTGTCTGTTTTTTTACCTCAGGTTCTTCTTTATATTTCGGAACTTTGAAACGCGAGGATTCTCCGAGTATTTTTATTACGGTATCTTATTGTTGTGTAAATGTGGCGCAATGGTACCAAAAGCAAGAGCACACTGGTCACTTTTGAATGTTAATATCACGTAAGAAAATATGTAAAATTCATCGATAAGTACCTACCGAGAATATATGTATATGCAATTATGAAACAATTGCAAAATGCCTTGATTATCTTTATTTATTCAGACTTTGATTCATCGAAAAGAACATCAATGCCGACTGCTAATGTATCCGTGTATTAAAGTGTTATTTTTTACCGGCAATTATGTACATAAATTAGAAATAAAAGTTTTTAACTGAATATAATATGAAGAAAGGATAAAAACTTACTTATAAGAGATGATCAACATTTAGTACACAACGATTAATAAATAACGTATTCCAATTGGATACGCTTTACATGATTGACACAAATCTATAAGTCATTATTATTGATACTAACTACATCATTTTATCTCCTATCTACATGGATGTCCTGCATAATTCTAAAAACATCGCGAGAAGTGAAAGAAATGTCAGCTAATAATGCAAATATTACGACACAAAACTAGCAAAGAGAATTATTACGTATCAATAGAAGTTGCGAAACGATAATAAAGCATAATGTGAAATTATGAAGTTCACGATCAAACAGATATTAGCGAATTCTTAAAGTACGTAGCGCAAATTCCTCATTGTATAGTTTCACCGTAGATTTAAAAAAATGATCGTAATAAAAAGTGTGGAAAAAACATATATGTAGAATGATGCACAAAAAATTGGATGGAAAGTATTACACTTAATAAATAATTGTAGAATTAAAGAGCCGCTTTTATCTCAACGGGTAGAGAAACATGTTAAAATCTGTCGATGTGAAATTGCGAGGCAGCGCCACGTGCAATTGGTATCTCGAAATTTTTCTAGGACGACTCTGCGCAAGAGGTAGGTCAGGGTCTGATTGCAGGAAGGAAGCAGTTAGGCCCGGTTAAAGTCGTTAAGCCAAGTTTACGAGGTGTTACCGGGAGCGTAACCTGTAAATCTCAAAGGCATTCGAGAGAGAAAGAGAGAGAGAGAAAGAGAGAGAAAACGCGTGCCAGTGGCCGCCCTTGGAAAGGCCACGGAAGGGGTAATGGATATAACCGGGATGTAAGAACCGAGGTAAGACTACTTGAGCGCTATAAACGCTTTTATGGATCGTAAAACGTCTTCTTTTACAGCCAATAAAGATCCCTGACCTATCCGCTTTGGCGAGCGGCTAAGTAAACGCGCGCGCGAAGAGGCGACGGTGATCGCGCATCGATCTGTCGAAATCACGCTTTACTACGCAATAAAATCACGCGGCGTCATGCTTTATTTTCTCTTCATGGGACTGCGAATCGCGGGTTTATTGGATTATTGATCGATAGCTCCGGGAATGCATTCGCGGGGAAAATGTGAATAGCCCCTGCCGACTCAGCACGGCGCGCGTTTTATACGGCACCTACACCAGGAACGCGCGCACACGGGCGCGTCGCCGCCGGATTCGACTCGCCACGCCGAGAAACAGGAAAGCCGTGAGTTACTATATAACCACGTCGATAAAAACAAACCATAAAGCGCATTACGGGCGATCATCGAACTACCGCTCAATATATCCTGCTTGGTGGGTAGAGACGACTCTAAATTAAGTTACGTACCGACGGAGAGGTCGGTAAGAGAGGCAAAACGTTATCGACCGAATAACGCTGATTCGTGCTGCCACCTGTCACGAGAGCGGTTTAAGTGGGTGTAAAATAAGTACCTCGCGGAGTGTTACACGGAATGATTCAAATTTTGAACGTTATTTTCCGTATTTCGCATATTTTACAAATATTTATCAACAATTAGGATAATCGATGCACCGTTTAATCATTTTGTGTCATAAAATGGCAATGAATTTTTATAATAAAGGATAAATTAATGGCAAAAATAGATATCCACGCCTTAGCCACGCCCACAGACAGAAGCAGCCATAACTTAATTCAGAAACTATTGAAACGGATAGATGGCATTGCTGTTGACTTTGCCAAAATTATTCGTTGGTTTTCATATACGCATAATATAAATACAATATAAAAAAAACTAAAGACTGAATATATAAAAAGCGTCTGATTATTTTCATTAGTTTATTATTTAAAGAATAATAATTAAAATAAATTGACTAATTAATCATATAAATTATCACCCAAAATGGTCTGAATTATACAAATTTGCTCATATCTGTGCAATATAATGTGTATATTATACATATATGTTATATGTCTTGTATATTATAATATTTATATTATATTATGCTTTATTTGAAAATTTTAATGGAACTATTTTCAAGATAAATTTCTTTCGTATAATATTGACATGAAAAACTAAGAAAGATAAAAATATTATATTTTTATTAATATTATTATATAAAATATTATATAGGTATTTTCTAAAACAAACGTAATAAACGTATTCACAGACATTTCTAACTTGAGAGAACAAATGAATTAATCATTCGATATCGCTGCAAGCTTCCCATATATTAGCCATTAAAACTCTCCTAAATTGCTTTTTCATGTCCACTGTCAAAATTTATCTTCACGTACATCTAGATCGACTTACAAAAGTAAATATATAATTCATTCGTTTTCGAATAACGGAATTTTGAACGAAATTACTTTTACGAAAAGTTTTACGTATTAGCAAATGTTTCTTCAACTTTGCCTGCTTTATTTAATAAAATATTTAATTGAGACGGGAAACCCAACTGGCTAGTTATTTAATTAGTTTATTACACAACGTTTCGACCTTATTCTTTTGGATCCTTTTCGAGTGATACTGCAAATCAACAACAACGCAGTTATGAACAATGTAGGTTAATAAATAAAAAGGATTTAGTTAAATAGGTAAAAGTTCAGTAACGCATCTAAGTCAATCATCGTCGTCGAATAAGACAGAGCCGAGTTATATTTAATAAAATATTTAATAAAAAAATTGTATACAATATTAATTATAATCGTATATTATATATTTAAAAAATTGTATATTAATCATAAAGAAAATGAAAGAAAAAAGGAATTACGCAATGAAAACGATGCAAGAATAAATACAAATATCAAATAAATTACAAAAAACTTATTAATCTAATTTTCCGTCAATTAATTTATTACGTTTCAACGATCGTAGCAGAAATCGGAAATGATTCCATTTCAAGTGTACGATTACTCTGATATGGGCGATTAAATAAGCACGATTAAATAAATATTACCGGCGAAGAGTTATTTAATCGCGATTCAAGTGGCGTACAATTACGGCGCAATCCACGGAGTTAATCGGGGAATCGCTTCGCTGGCGTAATATTACGTGCAATCGGGACAAAATTTATGCCCGAACTTCTTCGTCGCCCGAAGATACCAAAAAAGAGATATTAAGCGCTCCAGTAGGTTCCGAAGAATGAGGAGTTTCGATCGTAGTTCTCTGCCTGGCGTATCTCCTTTCTGCCGCAGACGTTTTAAATATTTTGAGAACGTATATGTAATAAATTAGTTTGATTTTTTATGGCAGTATTTATGCAATATTTTATATTTTACGTGCGTTATATTAAATTTTTTTTACATGAATTGTGCGTTTTTATTATAATATAAATCTACACGAGCTAAACAGTTTAAAAAAAATCACAGATACTTGAAGCTGCAGTCAATAGAAAACATTCACGTTTGTAGAACAAAAATATACGAGCGTAACTAAATTGACAAAGAATTACATCAGAACATGTAAACTATTTTTATAGTTTAACGTTTGACTATTTCCAAGGCCTGTTTTTTAGCTCAAACAAGCAAGGAATCTCTAGCAGTGACAGAGAAATGCTTTTTAAGTGAAAGTGTGAAAAAAGCGGAAATCGTTTTTTACAGTTGATATTGTCTGCAATGAAGGATTTAAAGGGGCATATATTTTCTGAGAATGAATAGTCGGCTCTCAAGTAGAAATATAAATTGTAAGGTAAATTTTTAGTAGCGTAACGAAATGGTCCCGGTCTTTTTACTACTTTCTTTCTTCTATTTTTACGTCACCTGTTCACTTTCGGCAACCTGCCGCTTCTAAATGTCTTATGACTTCCTTTCTTTTGAATTGGCGTGCTTTGACAGTTTTCGATTTTGCGACTAGGAAACTCGCGATACAAAACGTCGGGATTTTACCTCATATCAGATTCATTTAGAGTAACGGAAGCGAGCAGAACGCGATAAAAACCTGATAAGTTTTTTATTCGGCAGAGACGACAAGATAAACGCGATGCGATATTTCAAGTTTGCATTCGTCGCTCCCTCGGGATGCGCGTTCAGCGCAAGTTAAATACACGCGAATAGCATAACTTAGAAAATTATGAAGGCACGCTTGTACGCGGTTTATCCTCATTAAGCCCACGAGTAAACTTAATTTTAAAGCTGGCGCCGTGCTAAAAGCTCGAATCTCATTTTTAACGGTGCTTTTAACGTTTGTGCGACTATCATTTTTTTAGTGCACAGCACATAATCCTAACTGTTGCATCAAGCGTGTACGCCCGCTTTGTTAAATCACGAACAGTGTTGAAGTGCAAGTTTATATATTTTAATAATGTTGAAAAACATACAGATCGTTTATTTGAGAAGTTTCAATAATTTCCAAAGTATGCGTTGTACGGAAAATTGTAGAATACAAAAGTTGCAGGATTTTTTAAGGGAGATAAATGATGACGATCTTGATAACTACGTAAGTGGCAGTAATCAAGCTTATTTCACGTTCAGTTGTTTTTTCAACACACGAAGAAAATTTTCTCTTAAAATTTATCCTGAAAATCGTGTAATCGTGAGACAACATGGCATTTTGAAGAATTTTATGAGTTTCTTGAAATTTTACTATACATTTTACTAGTAAGTTCAAAAAAGTTGAAATAGACATAAATATTTTTATACTGTTATTGCGATAAATATTATCATGACTCGGTGGTCGAATTGGTGAGACACTCGCCTAGAGTGTAGAGAAGTCCAGGTTCAAACTCTGGCTGAGGTAATATTTTTCGCAATAAGTTTGCTGTATTATTAAAATTGCCAGATATGGTAAAAAAAAATACTGACGATTTTCCTATATAAAAATAGGCGTGTTAAGTCGATAGTCGAAAGTCTTGAAGTATTGTTGTCGCTTTTCCGAGATACTGATTGGCTGTCACGCTTGTGCGACACGACATGCTTCAATCGTGTTATTTGCAGCTGTCAAATCATGGGAATTTTTAGTGATAGCAAATGGCGCGCGCGAAGCGCGCACTTGTGTTGTCTGGTACTAGTAAATTGTACACTTACAATTAGTATTCGAAATACCGTATCGTCCCACGAGTACATGATTTTCAGGATAAATTTTAAGAAAAAATTTTCCCCGTGTAGAATACGATATTTTTCATTGCGAAATTTGAAAAAGCAGATAACAAACTTAATACTTTTGCTCGCCAGTAATAAAATAACGTAAACTTCAATTTTCCCTCGACGCAACTGGCATTATTTTATTAATCTTAAATAATATACAACGTTTCGACCGTACGGATTGCGGTCCTCTTCAAGCACAAATAATAAATATATCCAATATACAGTTACGGACACCCTTGCCGTAGGTAGACGTGCCTGCCAACACGTTTTACACTTATACACTCAGGATCTTTATAATTGTTGCGTAAATTGATTGACTAATACCACCCATATTAAATCGATTGGACATTTAGTTTACTATTGTAATGGAGTTCAAGTTGTTCAATGTTTTGTACTGTAATATATACTGAGACACACTGAAATCAATCTAATACGGTATATTGGATATATTTATTATTTGTGCTTGAAAAGCAGATAACTTTGCGTGCAAAACCCCTACAGTTGTTTGAATGTATGTATGCATATATTTCTTCGTAGCAAACAAAACTGTTGAAATAAAGGTATCGCTATTATGCGACACCATTACTGGCAATATAAATATAAAGAAACGTAATATGAATGTGGTATCAGTATGCACTGAAATGTTTAGACACGATTCATAGATCTTGTTCCAATCGAAAGATCACGTTACGGGCTGAGGGTTGATGAACGAAAGGAAGTTGCGGTAAAAAAAAAAAAGTGATGAGACAAATCGCACTTACCTTTAATACAGTTGTGTACATTGCGGTGCTAGTAGAGGGTGGTGTGGATTGGCGGTAGGATGGTCGGGGGGGCTCCGATGCAGGGCGTACCCCTAGTTGCCCCCCTCAGGTCCCCCACCGCCCCCTTGCTGTTGATGCGCAACCGCCGCCGCTGCCGCTGCCGCCTTTTGCGCCTGCGCCTGCTTTTCCTGCTCGTTTAGCTCCTTGATCGCCTGAATCTCCTTCTTCAACTTCATTCGCCGATTCTGGAACCAGATCTTGATTTGCCTTTCCGTCAGGCAGAGCGCGTGTGCCATCTCGATCCGCCTCCGCCTGGTGAGATAGTGGTTCGTGTGGAATTCCTTTTCGAGCTCCAGAGTCTGGTAGCGCGTGTAGGTCTGTCGCCCGCGTCTGCGCATTCCGTTCGCCCCTGCGAACAACGAAAACCAGAATTGCGGTTGAGCCCTTTTTCCTTTTTTGGGGGGGAGGGGGGTCGTATGTTATATCTGTCCGATTCCCGTAAGAATTTGCAAATAAAAAGCGGTTGAGAAGATGACACTTTTCAGGGAGTGTTAATCGACTCCTGTCAATGCAAGTACACCGTATCGCATTTCGAATGACGGAAGAATTTTATTATCTCGCTAACAGCGTGTGAACAATAGCTCCGCATAAACGTTATCAAAGTATTTGAAGTCGGAAGAAATCTATCCAGTAAAACTAAATGTTCAATTAGAAATAATACGAGAAATCGGCGAGGTACTTCGATGGGACCTGAGCGTGTAGATTTCATCGACTCGCCCTTCCATTCAGATTGCTTATCTTGTCCACAAACGAATTATGTTATCTTTATGAGCTGCCGCTTAAAATGCTTATTAAAAGAACATTTTAACGAATTTCTGATATCCCGTAGCGCTCTTGGACCGCGAATATCAGACGCGGCGGTATAAATGAGGCTCGTGCCGATAAAGGAAATGTGTAAACGACTTAAAATAAAGCGTGGCATGAGTCGTTCCGAGAGAAAGTAAGGGAGTATACGACAGCGAATAGGTACTGTTGAACAGTCACTTGGGTACAGTAGCGGAGTAAGCTCCGACGGTGGGGGCGCAAGCTCACCTTATCGGCCATTACTGCCTCGTAAAAACCCTCCCGTTTCACCTCTGCCACCGGTATCCAACCTAAACCAACCTCTCTTCTCGGCCGTAAGCAGCCTCCTTTTACTCCATTTTTGCTCGCATACGGTGCGTGCCCATGTGCATAAATATCCATAATGTAACGACTTTCGCCCTATCGGCGAATTATCCTTCCGCGTTTGACTTGAGTTCGTTCCGAATCGAGAGGTATAATTGTTGAATGGTGTAACGTAATTGATCAAGAATTTAAAAAACGCGTATATTATTTTATAGCCCTCCAACATAATTTGTTTGAAATCTTCTGATAACTGCCATTAGCAAAACAGTATTAAAAAATTCAAATGCATGTTAATAAAGATGAACATACGAAGATACTTGAAGGTTTATGAGCAGACTCATAGAGTTACAAACCTGAAACAAGGTATATACCAGGGTTAGGAAAGTTACTTTATAAAAGTATCTAGTTACAGGTACAGTCTCTTTCGCTAAAAATGTAATACAAGTTATCAATTCTGAAAAATAACGTGTTACAGTTACAGTTACTCAAAAAGTAACAAATCGTTGCTTTGCAATTACTTTCTTGCAATGAAAACAAAAATATCAAATCTGGAGGTTTAAAATATAAAATATAAAGTAACTATTAATGTAACTATTAAATTATATTATAGTTACTAGTTATCGAAAAAATGTAACTGAGTTAAGTTACAATTACAGACGAGGAGAAAGTAACGAAGTTAAGTTAGAGTTAGTAAAAAAAAAAACTGTAAGTGACTTTTTGTTACAAGTAACGAGTTACTCAACCTTGGTATATACGTAGTCTGTTTTCACAAATTTCAAAAAAGAATATAATGCACTACGATATAGCAATTCGCTTTCGAATATGCAAGACGTCAATGTCCCGATATAAAGCAAATCGTCTTATTGTTAGATGAACGCTTCAAGTCGCTCTGTACGCAGATCTGTTATCAAAATGCACAAAATGTGCACAAAGTCACGACACGTGCATATACAGTCGCAATTCCAGGCAGCCATTGTGTCCATATCATACCAAAACAAAGTTTATATCAGCATGATGTTTGTTATCACGACATAATCAAGTGCCCTGCCGGCCAGTCTACTACCCCTCCGGGCATTTCTACCCGTCCCCTTTGTCACCCTGTGACACCCCCACGATTCTCACGCCAGGTTGTCATGTCGGGCTCGCGCCGCGCGGAGGGGCGTGGAGTTACGGCGCTATGCGTTTTTAACGGTTATTTGTCACACGGACCCCATCGAGTCTGGTTCCCTTCCATTTCGGAATCTTCTGTCAAACCTTCCTATTATATCCCCGGCAGAGTCATTCTCTACGTGTATTCTATTGGCACGAGTTCCGAAACCTGAACGCGGTAGATCAAAAGCGACAAACTGTTTGAAACTTCATAAGTAAAACCGGAAGTCCCATTCCGATTAAATCAATTTCTTACATGTATGAAAGTATAGAATAACAAATATAGAATTTTGTAAGGCTAATTACTACATATCGCTGTAAAGTTGGCAGCTCATTTTCAAAAACTGAAAGTTTTAACAGGTCGGCTTGCACCTGCAATAGTCTTACAGTTTCTGGTAGTTTTAGAAATAGTTTCGTTGATTTGGAGAAAGTGACATATGAAACTGATAGAAACGCTAACTTTTCATAGCATCTCGAATTGTGAAAACAGTTGTATCAACTACAGATTTTTATAGTTGTAGAGGAGAGTTCTGTAGTTACCGATGAAATTTAATAATATAGTTCCGCTAATTATGTTTAAATAATTTTTTAATATACTAGCACTTTATTTTTAAAAATTGTTGTGCAAATCGTTTCAATCGACTTTCGATAGACTTTCTCACAGTTCTCGGTAATTCTCACACAGTCTCAACTATTTTGATACACTTTAACAATACCTCCGCTCGCTAACTATTTTTAAATATATTTTCAATCTGACCGCTGACACCTTATTTTTGATAAGTACACGATTATACGCATAATAGTATACGCTTGTATATTACTATGTGGGAATACCTTTGCAAGTTTTTATCTACGTTCGTTTCATTGAAAGGCACTTTGACGGCAGTACGATAAAACGCATAGTTGGAAGTAGCGAAGCGCCGATCGCGATATTAATATCGCGCTTAACTCGCGCTTCGCGGCAAAACTGTCCGTACAGCAGCGTAACTCTGCGTTCAGCTCAACCGTAGCTCAGGGATTATTTAAGATTAATTAGGAAATAAGATTTTCATAGAAAATAACATGTCTATTCAAAAGTTTATAATATCAAATAGTAAAATGTGTAAAACATAGAAAAAAAGGATAAAATACTTTACTCTTTATATTTATACGAATCTTACAAATACCGATGTGTTAAGAAATTATCTTATCTGTTTAGTTATTCATTCGCAATTACATGTTTCAAATCCACGAATTATGAATCTCACTCTGTATGACGTCTCATTCATGAGATATCGCGTACTAAACGAAATTAGGGGATGAAATATCAAGATTACCGCACTCCCCGTGAAGTAAAAAGAGATGCGCATAGCTGTTTAACCGAAGGGGTGGATAAATTTTATGCTGAGACCCTAAAATGCTTTCATTTGGAGGAACAAAGAAGAAGGAGATCGGTAAGGCATACCGGGGGGGATTGGCTGGCTGAGCAGCAAAGTGGGAAAACCGTAGAGCACGTTTAGAAGAGCGAAAAATATTTCGGTCGTTACTCACGCCTTTCTTGAAAAATGTTTGCCCGTATATTCTAAAAAATTTCAACCTCGCAGAAACCTTCGTCCGACGAATTGTTCTACCAAAAGTCTGAGTTATAATAAAAGTTTAAAATAATCATATCACGAAATATTGTGAGAAATAATTTTTTTCCTTACAAACTACCGTGTTCTGCGAAACTTTCGAACATTTATAATTTATCAATTTATAATCATAAATTCGACTCTTTCCAATATTCTTGTATTGTTACAAAAAGTAAATCCTCAAAGAAAAGCGCGATCTTAAAAAAAACATATTAGAAAAAGCAAATATATTAGAAAGTTTAAACTCGTTTGAGCGACAAAAATTTCACCAAATGCAATCAAATGGTTTTTTTTCGGCTCGTTGAGAACAGTTTCAAATGCGAAGGGGAATGCCGGTTGAAAGAGATCTGCCGAGTTTCGACGTATTCGACCATAAACTGAGGCAGGGAGCGACTTAACTGGTTGCCAACTCTAACAAGAACAGCCAATACGTTGATTGCTGCTGGGGATTTGCCGATATAACTTTGCAAAACACGATGCCAAAGCTTACCATCGGTAACCCTCACTCCTTTTCCGCTTCCCTGCTGACTACGTGCACGTATATATACGGAGTCGAATCATACATGGGACCAATCAAATCAAAGTAAGTGAATTGGGTCCATGAAGGACTTCCCAGACTTCCTCCCGAGATATCTCCCGTAGGCTTACCCCCCCGAGTTTCCGCAACGTTGGGTAGTTTTTGTATGTAAGATTAACGATATATCAATCGTGGGGAGGCCTTGTATTTCTTGCTTCCAAATTAAACAATAATTAACACTCCAATAAGAGTACGTTGTATAGAGCGTTTCAACAAGATTGAATTGTATCTTTGAAACGTGGTAAAGACAGAAAAATTTTATACCGCAAAATTAAATGAATTTTTTCCTCTTCCAGTAGTAATTTTTTCAAACTTAAAATTTTATAACTTTAAACTGCAGTAATTAATTGGAAAATTTTCAAGAAACTGCTCGGAAAAATTAATTTAAAAGATATTTTAACTTTAATCTTATAAAACAATGTGTGTATTTAGCATGTATCATTATGTATTATTTCATAATGCAAGTGCTATTATTTTTATAATCTTAAAGTTATGTCTTCAATTAATTTTCACAAACATGACGAGAAGAATAAAGGAAATAAATGATTGTGCGCGTGCCATCTTTCAGTATTATAAATTATATCGGTCCGAGTATCGGTCCTTTTCTAGTTGCTTAATTTGGCAATAATTAACGTAATTAAGTGCCCCATTTCGAGGGCGTATCCTATAACAATATTCCATCTCATTTGAGACGCTACAGTCCGTTCACGTATCACCAGTTTCGGTCTTCCGGTGCCATCCGGAACGCGCTCACGCTCTCGAAGAACCCTGTTTGCACGCGGCACGGGAGTACCGAGGACACTTGGTATGAGGAACGCGTAGCTACGCAGCAAGATCGTAGCTCAACGTGGGATATACCCTCCTCCAGCCTTGCCAAGGTAGGTAATCCTCTCGGGGGCGTGAGTTACTGCCTAGCGTCCCTCGCGTTCTACTCTCTTCTCTCCCACCTTCTTCCATACCTCCCAGGTCCCCTCCCACGTCTCCCTTCCCTTTCACGCTCTACCAGGACCTTCGTCTCGTTTTCTGCCAGGGCATCTCCTCCTTCTCTTTACTCTCTTCCTCTCGTTCTCTCTTGCCCTTTATCTCCTCTCTCTCTCTTTCCCTTGATACTCTCTTTCCTTTCTTAGGGGCTGCCAAGAAAGCACCGAGAGAAAGTTGGCGGACGAAGGGAGAAGGTAAGATGTTGCTACGTGGCACAGCTGGAGCGCATTAGTCAACCGTAATTAATAAGTTATATACAACGGAGACTAACGAAGAGCGCGGCATTACACTGCCGAGACATCGTCTCTCTTTTAGGGGAGAGGCAGCGCGACCTCTCGGGGTGTGACGACGGAAACCTCAACGATCATAAATATATGCTAAAAACCTGGCGGCATAAATAAACTAAGGGTTGACACTCGCAAATGAGGAACAGCAAAGACGTATATTTCTTCTACGGCTACCAGTAGGATTAGTGGTCAGATAAAACGCTTATAGAATTTCGCTGCATTCTCGTTGCAGCGTGTAATAAACTTAGCGTTTCTTACGCCGGCAATAAGCCGCGAACGAATAGTCCAAATTATAATTAAACATTGCAAATGATAATGTATTAAAAAGAGAAGCTGAGTGTGCGATTGCTCGAGATAAAAAAATTTGAAAAGAATTTATTACTTTACGACCATACGGAGGAGCCATTACTTGAACAAATTGATCGAGAAGATTCGTTAATTGCCAATTATCGAATCGTATATCGCGTCAAGTAGAGCAATCTTTTCAGACTCCGTGCGATCTCGGAATACAAGGGTCGATTTGGTAAACTTGTTCTTACGTGCAATCGTGGCACAGTAAAACAATGCTGAATACATTGGGAGAAATTACGCGACGCGGACAAGAATGTCGCCAGCAGCTAGCGGGATGCGCCATAAAAGAGGACCAAAGGGAGCTACGGCCTATTCGAGAATAAGATATCAGCTTTACGTGCGAGCACTTTTGAATAAGCGCGCAACTACGTCGCGAGCAAGGTGGCGACTTTACTCCCACGCAAGTGAAGCGTCGGAATAAGCGGAAATAATGAAAGAAATGATCAAGATTTTTAGCAATAGCGCATCGTACAAATTGTCCGGAAATTTGTATCAGCTTTTATATTTATTTTTATATTTCTTTAATGATTAATATGATTTTTACCTTCGTAATAAATAATAATTACTCAACATATTTTGTAATATTTAAGACTTGGAGAAATTAACTGATACATAATCAACCGCTTCTACAAAATCAATCATTCATACCGCATATTACGTATAATGGCGACGGAGCATTTGCAATCTACAAACGTATCCCGAACGCATTTTTGGGGATCGAATGGTTCGCCGATCGTAATCAGCACATTGGATAATTGCGATTTACATTGTCGAAACAGAACGAAGGTCGATCATCCGCCGTACACTACTCAAAATGACACTCGTTCCCTGCGTTTTAATCAAGTACGTGACTCGGTACGTAGACGGAATATCATTAACGCGCTCCTGAGTTACGTGATTCGTTGTAATTCATCCATCGCCGCATCTGATGACACGGAGCGAGGCCGCTGATTGGCTGACAGTCTGTCGAAGCACGCAATTAATCGCGAGCAAAAAGTGGCCGGTAGAGATCCCGACGATAATTTCGCGTGTATCTCCCCCTCCCCCCCAAGAAATTTAATTAACACACACACACGCGAGCACAAGCCGCCCCCTTCTCCCTCTCTTTTTCATCTCTCGTTTCCTGACACTCGAACAACGAGAGCGAAACGGGGAGAACGGGGTGGGGAGGGCGAGAGGAAGAAAGAGGAAGAAAGAGGAAGCTGGGAGGAGAAGCAGGAGGGGAGGGAAAGAGGGCAGAGGGAGGATACGAGGTAGCTTCTCCACAACGAGCCAGCTGCTACTCGCGGTAATCGTAATAATTATGCAAAGACCGAACGCAACGGTGCATCTCGAGCGAAAGGGAAGAGAAGGAGGACGGTACGGGACGGGGCGTACAAAAGGAGCAAGCCGAGGTGAGATGGTGGTGGAGATGGCATGCAAAGGAGGCTCGGCATAGGTAAGCGAACCGAGCCGGTTGTAAGGCGACACCTCGCGGCTCCGTACATCTTTCTCCGTCTCCCTCGCGCGTTTCCCCTGACCGAACCCGCGGGGCGAGGGCGAAGGGACGGAAGGAACGACGAACTTTCCCTTTCTTGTTGCTCTTCGTTTCCACGCCCAGGGTTTCCATTCCACCAAGTCCTTACCCCGAATCGTCATTGTTGTTTCCCAGTGCGAAAAGCCCCGCCGAAAGGAAAGGATAGTTTACGATTTGACATCTTTCCCATTGTTCCACCATGTTTATTTTGAAGGCCCATCGATATCACAATGGTACCATTTTGCCAATGAATTTACGATTTTCCTATGACACTTTTTTACGTTCGACTATAAGACAAACTATAAGACTCTTGCCTGGCAATTCTCTCTCTCTCTCTCTCTCGAGCGTAAATAATCGCCAAAGCAGGCGAGAGAGGCCAAAAAGGACGTTCTCGAATACGGACGATGGCGAAGAGGCCTCGAACACAGGTGGGTAACGTCGCGACACCTTCTAATGAAACGGATCGTCTGTCTTACTTACATCGCCACGCATCTATAAACTCACATGCCTGGTAACACGCACACAAAGTCGACACGTGTGCGTGTCCGCCGTTGTAAGAGAAAGGGGGGACATGGTTACCAGCGGGCAACCGACCCACGAACCATCCACATATATCTGCGTCCTAAAAGGAATTCAAGAATATATTTTACATATGCTTTATTGCCGCCTTATTTCCAACTCTGCGGCCATGGCCCTCGCAGGCAGATCGCAGAGTGGGCGCGCGCGCAGATGCATTCCGTCTCCACCGAAAGCCGCGTGAATCAACGCGCGAAGGCTCTGCAGTTTCGCAAATTTCTCCCGCGTAATTTCAAGCGTGAATCTTCCTCTCGGGCTATCGGAATTGCGTTGTTATTAATCCGTAAACGAGGTGGCAACGATTAGCTGCTCATCAGCTGCTTCTGCAGACGCGCCCGTGCGCGTTTGCTCGATACATCGTGAAGAATGTCGCTTAGTGATGAAGCTTTTCGAGGTATCCGACGTTCTAATTATAGATCCGGAGGAACGATGCGGGGAGCGAGATGTAAATCTCCTACGTGTTCCCTCGTGGCTACGTGTCTCAGGGTAATGACTTAACTTATACGCATTAATAAGTATCGGACTAGGTGATTTGATAATTTGCAAGTGCCATGGGGCCTACGGATTGCCGGCGAGCTGACTTTTACGTTCTTTTGCGACGCAGGGGCTCCTTTCAGAGCGGAGCAAGACATAGAGGGCAGGTCTCCCCGTTCTTGCGATTCGACGAAGCCCCGGGGGGGCCAGTACGTACAAGCGCAGCGGCCGAAGAGGAGGGGGGAAGAGCCGGTTCCGACGAATAAGACGCCATCGCGCGCGTTTAACCCGCAAGAAACTATGATTACCGTCCGGTTGAACTGCACTTTGAATTTGGATTTTCGGGAAACGATACGTTAGATACCATCGCGGTGCGCAATTACTAATGATTGCTGCGGACAGGCTCGAAATTTCGTTGGGAGAGCAAATTATACTTGACGCGTCGGAAATTTAAAACGCGCGCGATAATGGCGGAGCGAGGTATTGCTCCCATTTAAACAGCCGCAAAAAAGACCACCCTGCGCCGCCGCGCATCTCTGCGAGCCTCGTGGTCCTGAAGACGCCGCAGGATGCTGACGCGGCGCAGTTGAACGTAACTGCTGTGACGCGTACTTTTCAAGACGAGAACCCATATATTCACCTCTTCCCAACTGCAACTGCGTTTCCCTAAGTTTCTAACGGATATTCGATGTAAAATCGCGGAGTTACAGCGAAGAAAAAAATTCGCCCCATTATTCAGCGTACTTCCAGTTCTAGTTTTCATCTCTCGTGGCCCGATGAAAAGGAGGGAGGGTTACAAACGGAAATGCGGAAGAGGCAAGAGGCGCGATTGTTCCGTAGCGCGAAAATAATAATGAACTCGCGTAAATCAAGAAAGTTGGGGGGCGAACTACTCGCGGAATACTCCATTCACACGTATCCGCGATACGCGAGAGCGTGCTGCCAAAAGTGTTCCCCAGCGCGGCAACCTTTCTGGCATATTAAAAAGTCCGCCGGGTGCGGCGCACCGAATCCAGAAATAACGGATACTCCGCGAGAAAGTTGAGGAGCGAGACGGATCGGGTTATCGAGCGCCGCGTAATGAGTCTCGCTCGAGGTGCCCAGGACTTGGACCGGATCCCCGGACGCACTGTGGATTATCTAGATACCGCGAGATTCCGCGCAAAAGGGCGAAAAAGGGCGAAAAAACGGAAAGGGTTGCTGCGGTCCGGTTGGTTGGCGAATGGTTAGCTGTTGCAGGTTCGCCGGTCTCGCGGTTAAGATGGACGAGGCGGCACGCTACGAGATCTTATCCAAACGCAGCAGCGGCCACTGAATCATCCGCTTTGAATAGGGCTTCACTCCCTATATTATATCTATAGATACTAACCTCATACGTACGCCCATGTCCGCGAGACAATACACCCTCTTTCGAGAGGGTGTATTGGGAAAGAGACAGAGGAGGGGGGAGGGGGAGCGTCACAGAGATAGAAGAATAAGATCAATCAAATACGAAGTATAAATACCGTAACCCTAAATAATTCCTCCTCAAAAACATTAATAGGCTTTCTCCTATTATCGAGCGGCGTATTACAAAAAAATTATGATGCAAATATTTATTTATTTTTATAAAAAATAAATATTTATTTGAAAAGAAAGTGCAACTGTATGTGTACGCATGAGTGGCGGTGTTAAAATAATAGTATATTATAAAGTACCATTTCTCCTGATTTTGCAACATTTTCCATATTTAGAGGTTTCATTTCAGAAATATAAGCTGTTACAGTTTCGTGATATATTCAGACTGGTGTAATTTTCAACTAGAAATTGTGTGCGCTAAATTATTGTGCGGCATTATACCACAATTCGCTACCTTAAATTTTACAAAAATACCCCTGTGTAGCTTTACAATTTATCCATCCGCAATACGTTAGCCAGAATCTTAATTAATATAAATCATACCGCGCTAGCTACTTTTAAATCTTCGACAGGTTCTTGCAACTCTTGCAAGATTGATAGCGGAGAAAATTCTTCAAAAGGACCAGCTACAAAATGATTAACGAGTACGAATCAGGTAGAAGGCTAATATATAATACGAGAAATGATAGATACTGTATTATACGACGAAACGGAACTTTACTTCACGTGTAGGTACTTGTAATGACGCGTTAGCCAATTACCTTTCTGCAACTTTGATAGAAAATATATTGCCGTAACGCGCGTTATATAAATTAGAAATATTTATTACGGGGAAGATGCACGATAAGCAATCCGTGCGAAGAGCAGATATTAACATTAATTGTGTGGCTCTTATCGTGTCGTGCACATACACGGGCCGTTTAGAACGCTGAATGACTTAAGGCGGTGCATTACTTCTCTCAAGATCGCTAATTAGTGATAAATTCATTAACTCGATGAAATATAACGTAAGAGATAGGACACCAATCTATATCTTAGGTCTCTCGGCAGTAGCGAGCGTCGGCAGAGGTGGGGGAATAACCTGGGCTACGCTCGAAAAAGAGGTTCGTGCCGTAATTGTAAACATTGGATTAATGCAAATGCGCGCTTAAAAGCTTAATTGCTTTGATAAAGCATGGCGGTGCATTAAATTCAAATGCATGTAAATTAATTCAAATTTATGAGAAATAGGTGGACGCGGAGCACTTACTGGAAAAGAGGGAAAATAAAAATTAGTCCCCGCGGGGCCAGCCCTTGCGATGAGACTCTTTTTTCGTCCTACCCCCTTCCTGCCTCCCGCCCTCTCGCGTTACCCCATGTCCTCCACCAATTCCCCCTACCGCGCCCCTCTATTTCGCCAACACGCCATGTTGCCAACCAGATTGGCTGCGGTGCAAGTATCGCCGATAAATTTCGTCTTCGGCTTTCGTCTGATAAATGTCGAATTTCAACACATCGATCGGCTGCGTCGGTAATTAACAAACGCGAACTTCTTCACTCGGACGCTCGGGTTAATTAAAGTCAAAATCTAATATACGTTCTTCGACAGGCGTGACTAACCACAAGTTGTTTAACTGCGTTAGCGGCTGCAATTTCTCCGATAAACCAAATTTTAATAGTTCACGCCAGCAAATATTTAACTAATTCGGATGAGTAATCCGACACAACTGGCAACAGGAAAGCAACAGGAAAACTTCCTTTATTAGCACAACGTTTCGGTCATGGGTTTTGGCTCTTATCAAGTACGATCAAACAAATTCAAACGGCGCATGTGGTCAAATGCCTTTCTCTCTTATTCTCCGATAAATGTGTGCACATGTGCGATAATATTTTTCGTGTCGAATTCGTCATAATTATCGATTATAACTTCCGCATTTCGATTCTATTTGCTAATACTATTCCAATGATAATTGTAACGGTAATCACATAAATATAAAGTTAATTTCCAATTGCGTTTTAATTGGGTCGTCTGCACGTTTGATAGATTAAGTAGAGACGATTTACGATCGCGAAGAAATAGAAATTTTGCAAGTTCCAGTGACGATAAAAAAATTCTTCTCAGTGAATAATAATCGTGTACATAAGTGCGATGAAGATTCATCAATTTCTTTCCAGTCTCGGCCGAGATAAGCGCGTTTTACAAGAATTCGATTCGTGCTATCGAAAACCAACCAATCATCGACGTCGCGGCAACTTTATCGTTGTTACTCACTCTCGCGCCGCGGTTACTCTCCGGAGGGATTACATAAATTACACCGGAATATTATCCCTGTCTATACAACGGATTGATTAACGATAATGTATTAAAACGACGTTTAAATTAGCACCGTGCGACTTTCTGGACTTTTACGACGTGATACGATAAAAGTCCAATGAAATGGCATTATAATTCAAGATTAATGGTAATTGAGAAAAATGTATTTAAATTAGCGTGTATAAATATATCCAAAGAATTATATATTGTTTTAGAACTAGACTGTATAGTCCTCGGTAAATTTTGGACGCAACTTTCATTTTTGCTTTTCTCAAGGACGCACGCGTGCATGTAATTACCACGTGATTAAAAAAAATCTCGACAGCATTGCAGAGTGCGACTAGAAAAGGACGTACGCGTAAGGAATTGTACACACGGGTATCGTTACTGCGAGTTGTGAAAAAATGCAAACCACTGTGTTGTAGCATAATGCTCGTAAGACATGAAAACTGTCGACAATTTTATTAATGTTAGAGGTAACTTGATTCAATCGATACGTGGTTAAGCGTTAATAAAATTACTACTGTAAGCTACTGTAATCACAAGCCCTACGATAAGCTGCTTGTATCACGCTATTTGCTGTGATCATCGGCAGTCTCGTTAATATTACGATGCACACGAAATGTTGCTAACCCACAATTTTAATGCAAAAGGGATTGAGCTGAAAAACGATTTTTGTTTTACTTTAAGATAATAGACGTGAAACTTGTAAAAAAAATTCCTATCTAAAATAGCGCAAAAGCGATGAACACAAACCTTAAATCCTGAATATCTCGATACTTCCGAGAAAGAGTTTTAAAGTTTAAGACTTTATAGGGACTTGAAATGAAGATGACGTTCAGATATAAGAAAGATATCAGATATCTGTAGAACATATCGGGAAGCGATTACCGTAAATGTGTAAGTTAAACATAGTAACACGCTTGAGTTACCAAGATATAGAGATCAAACGTAGCTAATCATTAAATCGGTTCACATTCAGTACATTGAGTTGTTGTAAAGATATCTTTAGCCTTTTCTCTCGTCGATCGCATTTTCCAACGCATTCAGTACCACTATTATTATCGCATACTCGGCTACCTTTCCGTCTACAGCAAACGAGGCCATTTATTTGCTTTTACTTGTTTTTTATAATGCAATGTAATTCTTCGCCCCATTACTTGCGGCTTTTACCCTTGCGGCTATCATCGCTACTCGCTAATTTGCGGAAAACAGTAATTATATCTTCTTTTTGCGGAAGAGAGAGAGAGAGAGAACAAGTAACAGCCAAAGCGTGACGTTGCGTACCTGCGTCCATTTTTTTAACAACAGAAACCTTTATTTACCGATATCCAATTTTACGTTACACTATCGCATTACAAAATCTTCGTAAGACGCGCGAGCAAAGCCGCAGCTACTATAATAATTATTTCTCGTTCCGACCAGTCAAGTGTGGCTCACACCATTCCTTCACTACTCCTCACCTCCCTAGCTTCCACCTTTCCGCAATTTCACTCTCGGGCTCCCTTATGAAAGCATTG
The DNA here is from genome assembly GCF_000949405.1 of Vollenhovia emeryi. Classification (NCBI taxonomy): domain Eukaryota; kingdom Metazoa; phylum Arthropoda; class Insecta; order Hymenoptera; family Formicidae; genus Vollenhovia; species Vollenhovia emeryi. The sequence continues at coordinate 1,104,987 of NW_011967192.1, forward strand.
GCTACGCGAGTCCCCACTAACTAAAAGTTCTACAAATTGCTGGTTATTACAGACCTTACATGTAGTTGTTACGTTCATCGACGGGGTTGCTTTGCGCCACCTCGTTTATTAAAATCTGTTTTCCTTCATTTTTTCTTATTCATCCCATTTAATAATTGATAAAAATTACACCATAAATTAAATTTTACGAGAAACATAAAGAAATCTGCAATTTAGTTTACCATTCCAGCGATTATTTCTAGATGTAAATATATTAATGTACGTATTATAAACATTAAAATGCTACTTTATAAACGTAATATAATTAATAAATATACACTATATAATTTATTTAGTCTCGGTATCTCGGTACCAATCTCGTTCATCTCAAGCTTAATATGGGAGAGAATTCACGACGTTTTCGAATGGCTCAGATTTCAGATGAAATATTCGAGCATATATTTAAATATTAATTAAATAATTCCTCAAGAAACGCAACAAGATCCGCGTGGACACTGTCCATCTTTATCAAATCTAATACATTATATGTATAATAAATCGCGAGCAAATATAACCTTCAATTATTTTCGTGTTGCTTCTCTTAATACGAAAAATATGAGTTAGTTGATACTTCAATAGGCATGTTCGAAATATGGAGACTATAGAATAGTTCTCTACCTGACATAGAGAACAGCAAGGAGGATAGGACATGAAGAGGAAAAAAAAGGGAATAAAAAAAAGGACCGGATACACCAAAGAAGGACATTTAAGATTGAGAAAAAGGCATGAAACGACAAACAGTTGAGAAAGGCAGCCATGGAGATGATGGAGGGAGAAGGGAAGACTGAAAGGCATCGCGGGGCGAAAGAGTGAAGCACATGTACGAAGAAGAAATGAGGGGGCAGATGAGGAGACCGGAAGGGGGGATATCAAGAGCGGACCTCCCAAGTTGCGGCGAAATGGCGGATCATCATCGTCGCGTCATCCGTGAGCCGAATACTCTCTTGTACCTCGGTTATTAAACTGCCTGATACATTGCGTATTCTGCCCGTCGTCGTGTTAAAAAATTACTGAGCCACGTACCCGAAATTCCCACTTATAGCACAAACGGGTTTTACGTCGGTGTACATTCTTTTTGATCATCGATCGTAAGCTTCCGTGGATTTCGTAGAGGATTGTATTTTGAAATTTCTGACATGCATTATACAATAATCTTTGAGAATGCGCGCATTTTATACTGCTACTATATTACAAACTTAATTTTATAGTCTATTAAATTAGTAAATTATTATGTTTTAATATTTGTAGAAAATCATATTTTATCTACAAGATAAAAATCACTGTAAAATATTTAAAAAAACAATCATAAAAAATATGTTTAAAGTATCTGATAATTTTGACACTCGTGTAATTTGTTTCATATTGAAAGTAATAATAAAATTGACGCAATTATAATGATCAGGGCAGAGCAAATTTCAGTTTTTGATAAAAATTTATGACGCAATAACGGTCTCGTGAAACTATTCCTTAATGAAGTTGTGAGAAATACCATTTCTCTTACATTTCGTTGCTATTAGTCGCAAACGAAGCTACCATGGATACAAGTGGTCGACAGATGATATTGAACCAACAGATATTAATTTTGGGGATGTACGAAATATTTCCAGACCGGGGGATTCTGATCCCCAAGCGTGTAAGGGGAAGATAAGGCACGGTGTGCCTAGCTCATAATCAATGGCTGTCGAGTAAAGTTATAACATGGATGACAAATAAATTTTCCCGAACTTACGTCTGCGTAAGTAATCTTTCTTGTACAATCACTACAGGTTACAGGCTATTAGCACACTACAAAACGCTTGGTTCGAATGTTAAAAATATCATAATACATAAAAAACTATTACTAATGTATTACAAATCACTTATTTAAACATAAATATATGTAAATTTGAAATATTTTTATTAATGTAGAAAACTGACAATTGCAAACATAAGAAAAAATTAGATTAGATTAATAGGCAATCGATTTGAATAGGACAAATAAAGAAAAATATAAAAGAATTAATTTCGCGCTAGAAATAGTATTTCGTCGAAAAATATACCAAGACTGCAGAGAAAACGTTAGAGCCAAGCAAGAGATATTCCCTACGTACGACGCAGATGCACAACTCTGACTGTCACGGTTAATACTTTACGAGTTTTCCGAGTAAATTGGTAATTGTAATTCGATGGAGAACTGATCAAGGAAATTGTTGCGGATGTGAACGCTATTGGCACGTGGAGCAAACCGTAATATGATACGCAGCACCACGTGTGTCTCTAAGGATGCAGCCATAATGTGGGGAGCCGAAACTCCCCATAGGCTACGTTTCTAGAATGTCGATGCCTACATCTGCCACGTAAGCAACATGGAAGAAGAAAATACATCAGCCATTTTCCCTTAAAAATCGCATTACGCGTGCTTGACAAATTTAACAGCTTAAATCACATTGACTGCTTCTCTTGAAAGTATTCTTAAAAAGTTTGATACGAAGAAATGCTAAATCTCTCGTAACCCGATATGTCGCATATGTGGCCTTTGATTAGACTTTCGTCCCTTCTCACAGCCGAGATATGGATTTTATGAGTGCAATCATTATGAACAAAATTCGAAAATCCCTACGGATGTTCTGGCAGAATGGCGTCACCGTACACCATATGCTGCCCATTTTGGTGATATTCGTTGTCCGCTATGGTGACCAGACGGCGAATAAATCTTGCGTACCCTCTCAAAGGGGCGGTCTGATCGGAAAAAGATCGAAGCTTCGAACGCAAGGGAAATGGCCGCTGATTCCATTTTTTAAATTAAAAGGAGTAACTTGCTTTTTCAATAATCAGTTGTTCTATGTAGAAATTCATCGAGGAACAAATGTAATTAATACTTGTATGTTTACGTTAAAAAAAAACTCAACGACGGGATACATCTTCGGCAATCGTATCCACTTTATAACATTATGCAAAGTGCATTATTTATTGTAACTAATATTTTTATTTAAATGTTACGATACACACAGGTATTTTGACATAAATAACGTCCTTCCGACTTCTTATGAATAAGCAATAAGTACTCTCCTTCTTCGCTCTCATCTTTTATTCTTAAACGTTATTCCTGTCGTGACCGAGCATTCTATTCCCAAGCGTTATTCCCGACTTGGATTGCCTCTACCCTCGCGGCATATCTAGATACACTTGCCAGTCAATATTAATGTCTTTATTAACGACGGTATACTTCTCTCTCGGCCTTGCGCATTGCTAATCGTGGTGGGATACGAGGAGAAAATGTAAAACAGCAGTCATTATTATACGTAATGCGAGATTCCGATAACAATTGAATAGCGTTACCTAAAAGAGCCACCGTATTACGCAAACGCGTGCACTGCTCCTGATGGAATCGGTTAATTAAGCAGCCTTGGTGTGTCGTACACCGCATATTATATCATACACCGCGTTATTGTCGTTGACATATATGGCACGACACATATTACTGTCATTTTAATACGCAAGTGCGCGTATTAAAGCCCATATCCCTTGGTGTTATTCCGTAAATTAGACCTGTCATAGCTTAACCAGCGGGTATACGCGAGTTCTTCCGCTGTCGGTCTGCGCCTTTGTTCCTCAACCCTAAAGAATTACGTGTTCAAGAACTGTGAAAACAGTACGGGAAGAACGCGGCGCGTATAAATACGCGCGGACGCGCCACGTATGATCATATTGCGCCCATTAACATGGCGAAAAGTTGCTGCCGCTACCCGGAAAGCAAGGGAGCAGCAACCACGAAGCCTTTAAGCCACGGCGCACGGAAGTTTCCCCACTGATCCTCGGTGCTAGGCGAGTTTAAGCCCCGGGATTCTGGAGTTACTGCCATCATGGCATACCATGCACCACTGCCTATAGGTATAAGTATAGCTTCTAGCGTGCGAGCACGGAGTGTACTTGTAGCCCGAACGCCTAGCGTTTCATTCGACCTCTTTTTCTCTCTCGCTGCCTCCGCTCTCGCCCATCCCCTGTTGCGAACCCCTTCCTACAATTGTTCCCGCCCGCGCCCCGGCGCTTCCCCGTACGGCTCTTCTTCTTTCTCTGTCTCTTTGTCGCGCTCTAACTTCGTCCGCCTCCCTTTCAGAGCGGTGCTTCCATTGCTGAGTCGTGCAACCACGATCTAGTGCATCCCTATCGCGACAACGATCGTTCTCCGGACCACGGTAGCTGATATTTATGGCTTTTGCGGCGCGATGTTGAAGTAGTTAAATTGCTGATATTAAATGAGAAACCCGCGAGAAATTGCTCGCCCGGGATAACGCCGCACCCGCGCGAGGATTTGCGGGATCCCGATATAGATATTCGATAGATACATAGCGCCATTCGGTCACTGGATTATGTTAATGCCAATGCCGGTATTCTTTCTTTCTATATATTTCAAGTCACAAAAGTTACTTTGGTCACAAAACACAGTTGTGCGCGATATTGATAAAATATACAGAATAATTACAGAAATAATCAAATTAACTCTCCATAGTATATGGAGTGTTGACGCGGTGTCTGGGTTGATAAATAAAAGAAGCAAGAGAATTTCCTCGGTTTTAAAAAGAAAAGAAACCCGACGTGAGAGAAGAGTAAGCGAAGCAAAAAAATCCGTTAAAAGAACTACGTTAGTGTCGCGGTGTCTAGGTTGAACCCGAGATCGAAGTCTCCCTCTCTCTTTCTTCTTCCTCATTGCCTCTATTGCCAAGAAAAAGGAAGAAGGGACGAGACCGACCTGTACGTCGTGAAGCGAATTCCCGGCAGAAGCAGCCCCCTATAAGCTTCATGCAAGGCAAATCAACTTCCAGAAAGAAAGACGATACTCCCGGATTGTGCCAGTAAAGCCTTTTACTTATATTTAAATTCGCGCGTGGAGTGAGCGGGCGCGTTCCACCGGAGCGTCTAGAAAACACCCGCGTGTATACCCGCGCGCGCGTATAAATTTTAAAGCTGCGCTTTTTCCTGATCAAAGTAACTGTCTAATTCTCGGCCAACTTATAGCACACTTAAAGAAATTGGACCCGGAGAATTAATCATTAGACATTATAAGATTGGCTAAGTCGCGCAGAAATTTCCCGTCCAGCGCAGCTTACGTAAGCGCCTGAGAAGGATTAGTAATACAGTATACATATATCCGGTATGCTTTAAAACAATGAGCGCGGTCGCTCAATCGAAATGGAATCGGGACACTTAAACGAATTGCGTTCAGTAGATAAATCATTGGAAACCATAGGATTGATTTGCATATCCGACGGCGAATTGCAGTACAGTGCTTCCGACTCTATGCGGTGCGAAGGGGTGAATGAAAGGCGAGAGGGGGATGCAAAGTCAGGGATGAGCATTCTCGAGATTGGCTATATTTCAGAGCAAACCAAAATACAGGCATTGATTGAATATATATGACGGAGCGCCGTAGGAGCGAAGGGAGCTTTATTGTGTGCGATTCGCACGTTACGTCTGGGAGCGCCATTCGCGATTTCTCCCACGACATTCCCGCAGTCGCGTAAATAGAACAGTCTGATTTAGAAGATTAAACGCGAAAACGTAACAATAGGATGCAAGGATTAACCAATAAATTGTAAGAGCTGTTCACAACGTGGCCTGAAAGTCGCTCAGACTCCAAGATTTCTCCTTATTTATGATACGATAGTCCTAAGGACGATATTTTTCTTGCTTCGTGCTTTGTATCGACAGACAATAGATTACAAGATGTAGGAATAAAATGCAGGAACGTAATGTAATTTGTCAAGAAAGATTGAAAACAGTGAAGTTAATTTTGCGTGTCTTTTTGCAAAACAGTATAGTTACAGTTTGTAAACCACGTACGACAACGCGGTGAATGTTGGCAAACATTAATTGGTAGAGAACGAAATTAAGGGGTGAAAGACTAACGCGCACAGAGGAAAATCAAAGAGTACTCCTAGGCAAGCCTGTAAAACGTGAAGCAATAAACTAACGTGCGGGATCTAATGGACTAAATGTCTGAAAGATCGATGCTATTAGATGCTTATTGGATTACCTATGGTCCGGCGTACGTGTCCTTCGACAAGAAACATCCAAGGTACTAATCCAATTATAATAGCTATCGCAAAGATATCACCCGATATTAATCACTGTATATAAATTACGCCAAGTACATCTAAGAAACAGCTTTAAACACAATATATCAGCAATTGTGTAATAAAATATATTATTTAAGATAGAAAAATATATTACGTTGTCGGTTATTATTTAATGATATTTCGTTGTTTTGTTAGAAACATTATGCAAAATTAAATTAGTACAAGTAGTTAGAAAAGATGCCATTTTTGGTCAAGCTGAATTTTAATAGTCTAATAACAATATTTCTGTGCAAAGTTTTTATACTTTTTCAAACTATTAAACTTCGCGCCGATTATCTGTCGGTCTTAGAATGCAATTTTCTTTGTTGGAACAGTAAATCCATACTTTAAATCAAATAACAATCAAGTTAATAACTAAGCATTATGTAATTATGTAAATTAATTCGTTTTTAAGTAAGTTACGAATAAGTAAATTATATTTTTAAAACCTTAGGTACGAACCGAGTAGGCGATAATGTGACGACCCAAACAATATAGGAATAAAAGTCACGAACGCGGAAACTGCCTGCATTTGCGCGGCTGCTCGTAAATATACAGCTCTTTTGTAGTCTACTTTTTGTTCCTCTTTTTTTAGGAGTTTAGTTTCAAATCGCGTGACGACATATATCGGGAATACGAGTGAAAGTTATGGCACAATACTCGGAAAGTTTCTCGAGGAGAAAGATTGAGGAAAGAAAAAAATAGTTTGATTCAAAGCTAAGTATGCAACGATATAAGCAGAGAGGCAAGCGACTACAGATAGAACTTCCGAAAAACCATTTTACAATTAAATAATTCGCGTGAAAAGTTTTGGAGTACAGTTCGCGAAAATCATTTTCCAAAATGTTCGAATTATACATAAAAAGTTAATTTTTGTAAAAGCAAAACACTTGAAATTATTTTGATTTCAACAACTACATTTGGAAATGTGATAACCTTTCGCCCAGAATTGTGAATTGTACATATGAAAAGTATATTACTTGAAATAAGCGACATCTTATGCCCACATTAATTTAAAAGCCACTCCAGATTTCGCACAATCGTACTTTCAGAGAGAAAAGTAATTATATAAATAAGTCAGTTTTCTATAAAAGTCACAATTTTATAATTATTACGCTTTTCATTAATACTCCATTGATTTCTCTCTCGTCTAGTTACCGATGCACAATTACAGATATAAAACTATTAGTACGAGCGGTCGAGTGAAAAGGATGGCCTTTTAAGATCCTATTGACTCTTGGGCATAGTCCAATAGTGGACGGCATATATCATAGAGCACTGAAGGGAGGCTCAAGAACAGAAGACCAGTCCTGTAGCCTCGGGATTTCATTATAAAGCGAGTACCAGCTCGTGGCGCCATTATTCACGCATCTCCACTTGCGTGGGCTACTGTCAGACATGGTGAATTACGAGGACGCTACGACATGCAAAACTGTTAACAATCGTTAATCGCGGAAACGTTCAGAAATTTCAGAATAGAAGAAACGCAACTAGCACGAGTCTGATAGCGTTTATGCCAAGTTATTCAGCATGAATGAGCACACCGATTACGAAACGCTTGTATCACGTATCGAGACACATTTAATCGTGATATCGCGCAAATAATTTTTTTCTTTCAAAAGCGCTCTAGAGGGAAAGTTGTACGAAAGCAACAGAGGTACATAGAAATATCGCATTTGAGAAAAATAGCGAGAAGAAGTAAACATTAGCTGTAAGAAAAGTTTCAATAATGCATAAGCTAAACGCATTCAATAGACATTGCGCTTCTTACAAAAGAACGAAATTCAATAAATAATCGAAGAAGTGGAAGCCGACTGCTCCCAAAAAAAGCCGGACAGGCATCACCCTCCGACGAAACCCAATTAAGAAATGTTTTGTCCAAGCAGCGAGTAGGTAGTGGGCATCGGGACAAGAAGAAGGAGAAGAAGAGCGCGACGCGAGCCGAATAAGAGCACGAGAAGGAATGAAGAAGGCCATGGCTGATCGAATATCCCAGCGTGAGTCCAAGGGGGATCGAATCCTCGATCGAGAATTCGAGGCATATATACTTGCTGTATAAACCGGGGGGTTTCGCATAGGCGGCAGAACGGCAGCTGTTTGAGTCCAGCAAATTAGTAGCCGGCGCGTGATTGGTCTGTTGCCGCCCCGTATCTATATTGCAATACCATCGTCGCCAACACTGCTACACCACCGCCGCGATTGTGAGGGCAAGGCAAACGCTCGGTAATACCTCCCGTACGTGTGCGCGTCCACCTTTATCCCCCTTTCCGCCTTTTCCTCTAACCCTCCCCGTCGCGCCTCTTAGCGCCTCGAAACCCTTCCGCGGCAATTTAGTCGCGATATCTTTATGCCGGGATTTACGAGCAGATAATCATCGGAGGGATGTTCCGGCATTTTTCGATCAAATTATTATTATTTATATTGCATTGCCCCGCGGACAGAGTTCTAATGCCTCGCTAGACATTAATTAACTCGGGACCGGCGGCCGATGTGCCGGCGAAAATGACTCTATTACTCCGGCACTCGTTCAAATTATCGGTGTCTGCCAGAGACGACAATCTGGGCACGGTTCGGTATTCCGAGTAGCCACCGGTAACATCGAATTTATTTCCATTTACCTGAGGCCTGAATGTTTAAATTTTGCACATCGTTTAATTGTAATCTAATTGAAATAAGTTTCTACTTGGAATAAGTTTGAACAGAAATTTTTTTTTGGGGGGGGGGTAAAATATCGATAATATGACAAGAATTGTTCATCGCGGTGTACAATTTATCATAAATGTTACAACGTACTTTCCTGTGTACAAAGTATAAAAGTGCTCCGTCTTGAAAATATATATTTTAAATCGATAATATATCCTGGCCGCGTCCGAGCTGCATATTACAGAAAAGCAAAAGATTATTCGGTATTGCATAGAATTAAATTACCGAGATGCTTTATAGCTCCCCACTGTCCCAACTACTTCTCCTCGTTTTGCTCCGGGTGTATCTACCTATCTTCCTTCTCTTATCCCTGTCCTTTGGCCAACTTTGTGTACGTGTTTCTTTTTCCCTTCCCACCACCTGCCCGTTATCCCTTCGCCATGGTGCGCGATACTTCCCGGAATTGAGTGAAAATAAAACTCTAAGGAGTATAGCACGGAGAGAAAGAGAGATAAAGAGGAAGAGGAGGATTGTAAAGGGAATGAGGACGGAGGGAACGATCGTCACGGAACTCATGCAGCGTGAGTCGACCTAAGGCACGATCGCTGTTGCTGCTGATGCTGCCGTATAGCTAGTGCGCCGCGAGAGAGGCGGCGGAGTGGTATCTACCTATCTTGATGCGATACAAGCAGCCACCTTCTATGCGATATAATCCCATTGCCGATGGGATCCGACGTGTTGCGCTGTTCAACGAAACCGTGCTAAGATAGAGGCGGCCATAAATCCTCACTAGCTACCGTAGTCCTAACACCAACGAGCCAGGTTTCTTTGCCCTTATAAAGTCCAGACTACTGTCTTGATTCGCATTACGCGGTGTTACTTTCGACCGACTACGCCGGGGAAGAAGTTTATTCAGTTCGCGTCAAGAGTGCTTTGATTTCCCCAGAAAATTTGTCGAAACCATACACTGCAAAACATGTCCACTCTAAATTCCGCCAAATTATAAGTGACTTTTTTCCACTTTAAGTAAACGTGACATTAAAGCGGAATTGCGTATACGGGACATTGTCCTAATAATAGCGTCTTGTATACATAGAAGGGAAATTTAGCAAATTTTGTATTTTTTCCCTGATACATCGTAAAAAAGAATTTATCGCCTGAAAGACAATATTTTATTAGACAAAACATGAATTCATCGCAGTCACATGCGGTACGTTTACCGCGATAGTTACCGCGTCTACCCATAATGGGTCTCCGCAAAAATTAGCGGCAAAAATATTAAACTTAATATTGAACTGTGTAATCGAGACGAAAACCGCCGAGTAACCGAGGCGACTGAAATACTCTAACAGATTGAGCGACAACAAAAATTCATCAGTTGCCATGGTCACGTAACTCTTGTCCGCTTTAAATATATGACCAAATCCTTTACAATATCCTTTACATTACCGGTCCTACTTATATAAAGGATTTTATATAATGGATAAAGTGTCATATTAAGAATTTCACCAGTTATGCTTAAATCAAACGGACATATGAGAAATCCGTTTTAATATTGAATATCCGTTATAAAATATAACGGAAGTATAATTGTCCTTTATACATAAAACGGATATGTTTTGCAGTGTACGCACGATGACAGTAATATCAAATTAATTATTTTGAAAATAGTAAATGATGCAATCGTCAAATTTTGTATGGCTAACAATTACAAAATGAGATCATACTAATTTCATAATAAAAATATGGAAACGTTGATTTTAGCATTTATACTTACACAAGATGGGATCGCGCATAACGGCTTTATTGTGCGGGTAAATTGAATGCTTACCTGAAACAATAGAAGAAAAAAGCATCGGTGAGAAATACGTGTGAAAATGTTCATGTGTTTGATTGAAAGAATAATTTGTATTAATTTAAAATACGATAAAAGATAAGTCGTCAAGATATCCAGAAACGTTCTGTCATTAAGTGTTCATTAGTAAAGTTTTTAATCTGCTTATGTTATTTAAGCGATCGTTAAGATTAATGAGACGTGTATAGAACAGAATAAATTGTCCATTCTGATCGCAGATATGCTCGTTACGTGTTCAGCGCATAGCTTCATCGCAGTAGCTCGGTTACGCATCGTTAACGATGAAGAGATAAAAGATGAAAACCGCACGAACCACCGCAGATCATGATTTCTATTTGTAACTATCCATTATACTACCATGCTACTTGTATTTAAAATAATCAAACATATATTTTCCCGTATAAAAAGATAATAATATTTCTATTAGAAATATACAAGTATAGAAATGACTTTTGAGAATAATAAGTTTGGTGTTATCGAATGATTCCTTTGCCGCATACCATGATGCAACGTCGCCAAAAAGGGAAAAAGAGCGGACGGTATTGGTGAAATTGGCCGTCTCAGTTTCAGGAAAACCCATTCCAGGTTGATCGGTATCGAGCAATTTCGGGGAGGGAACTCTGGATCGCGCAGGACAGCGTTGCGCAGCAAGGCGGGAGGAGAAGGGTGGAATACGGCCTTTCGGAAACCAGGTATTCTGGTCCCTTGCTGGAAAAAGTGGTAGGTTGGGCCTGTTCGGTCGCCATCTCCGGCGGCGTCACATCACGTACCGGGGCTTCCAATGGCGGGCCCGGTATAACGAACCGTCAGCCGTGCCGGCGAGAAAAAGCTGGACGATGCCTCTCGCGTACCATCGTACCGCCGATTCTAGCTCACGAGAACGAAGAAGGGCCAGAAGAAAAGCGGAGAACGAATAGAATGAAGAGGAGCGAGAGCGCGTACGATGGTAAGTGAAGGCAGGAGCAAAAGAGTAAAAGCAGAGACCGGGGACCCTCATTGGAGCGGCTTTCAGCTTTCGTTCCTGGCCGCATTCACCTGAGGGGAGGCCCCAAGCCGGGCTAATGGGACGCAATTAAACGATTCGTATCAAAGAGGACCGCCGATCGCGCTCACGGGAATGTCGCGAACTAGATGGCGACGGGAGCATGCTTGAGGATCCAGTTGATTCGCTCCCGCGGACGAGTCTAGAAAAATCTCGGCCACGTCCAATTCCATCTCATTAGTGGAGACGGCCGCTGATTCTTGTCTCTCTTGTGGTCTTAGCGCAAGAAAAGGAAGCCTTCGGAAGCCATGTATGGAACCGGTCTCCCTTCTGTCTCCCTATCTATACACTTCTATATACCCCGCAGTAATATACCGGGTGTCGCCCCATGTACCTCGTATTTCTTCTCGCGATACGGACAGCTGTGAAAATCCAGCATTCTCGTGCGCGGACTGCACTATAAACGGGGTACGAAGTAAAGGATGGGAAGACATTCAACGAAAGCCGCGAAGCTCCGCGTTAAGATTCCAGAATGACGCCGCGTTTTCTATTCACCTCCGCCAGTCAGGAGTAAATCTCTATATCGCTCGCCACCTAACTGCTAATTTAACTTTATAGTTTAGATACAGTACGGGGGGGGGGGGGTATTGAATGCTAGGTATAGCATTTTTAAATCATTAGAAATTGTTTATCGATTTAATACGTGAATTTACTGACGACAGTGATTCCATCTAAATGAAACTGTGTTACGTCCGAAAGGGCGCACTCGTTTGTTTGATTTATATCACAATGGTCCTATTTAACTCTATTCGTTTATAGTTCAGCTTACGTTTCGGTCACCGATCGACTCTTCGAAGAGGTGAACATCAACGACAGGTCTTTAATATTCTCAGAGTAATTGTCATGAAGCCTATGAATCAAATGATTCAAATGCTAGCCACGATTCTTACTCGATATTTATCGTAAAATAAACATTTAGCGATAAAAAAATACTCAAGTCTGTCCTTTAAACAGGACACCCCGTACACCTGGCCACGCTTATATTCCGTATGCGCATACATTGTACACTTATATATTGTGGCCCATACCTGCATGCGCCATGCGCATGCATGCGCTGCAAAACAAAGCGAGCTCGTTAAGAAGTGCATCGCAACGACTGCACTCTTTGCTCTCCGGTACATCCTATTGCCGGGTCGATTTGCGATTCCGATTTGCTCAACTTAGCTGGGTTTGTCTGTTTGAATGTTTTTCGCAAATAGCCACAAAATTAAATACATTTTCTACTTGTAATCATAGACCGAGAAAATTTTAAAATTAAAATTTACCCTGAAAATCGTGTAATCGTGGGACAACGTGGCATTTTAAAGAACTTTATGAGAGTTTTCTGAAATTTTACCATACATTTCACCAGTAAAATGGATACTAACAATAAGCATAATTGCTAGCAAAATGTTGAGGAGGAAACCGCTGAGGGCATTGCGGCGTACGGATTTTCGGCATTACTGGGCATTGCTAGGCATTTTTTTGGGCATTAATTTGGGCATTATAAAGACCAAACAAGATAAATAAGATGAAATAAGATATTAAGATAAAGTAATGCCCACTGGGCATTAGTGGGCATTGGTGTACAAGATTTTGGTCGGCGATTTCCCCCTCGTAAAATGTATGGTAAAATTTCAAACAACTCTCATAAAATTCTTCGAAATGCCGTGCTGTCCCATGATTACACGATTTTCAGGATAAATTTTCAAAGAAAATTCTCTCCGTGTATAAATTATCAAAAAAAAGAATGCCACAAATTCGTAATATTCGAAAAAGCTTCTTCTTTCTTCCTTCGTATTGTAAAATGGATTATGTGAAGCAATACTTTTAATCACTCAAGGAGCCGTACGAAAAGTATATATTTCCAAATAAAGAGTGTTGTCCTCTCATATTCTTGGTACATTTGCACATTTCCCTTTTATACAATGAACAATTAAAAATTAATAAATGATAAATTTACAAGAAACATAATAAATATTTATATTTTCTTAAGTAGAAATACAGGAAGTATAGAAATTAATTCCAAGCCACATATCTATACACCTAATTACACGGCTACGTAGTTTTCACTGGATAAAAAAATAATAAATAATATATAATTTCAAGATATAAATTTTTCTATAATAAGATAACGATTAAAGAGAACCTATTTTTTTTTGTGGAAGAAATAAAATAGAAATTTTCTCAATTATACATTTACAATGGGACGAGATGCACGAAAATGTTACGAGAGACCGGTAGTCTTAAGGTCGAGATAAAATCCGAACGTTGAAATATTGCCTTATTAATGCCGACTACTTTATTAACGTCAAGTGTTCACGCGTGCACAGTTGATCAAGGTGGTAATCGGTATCCCCCAATAAAATTATTTTCGCTCCACGAAACGTTGGCGGAGACCGCTTTACTTGTCGATAAAGAGCGGATTCTTCATAAGCCCGGCTAACCACATAACTTTCGTGCTGGCAGACAAGTAGAATAAAAGAAAATATAGGAGGTGATCGGCCTTTCCTCGAGGTGGAGTCATGCGAGCGGGCTTGTAGACCTGGTTGTGAAGAAAAAGAGAAGGGCTGGAGAGAAAGAGAAAAGGATCAGACGGGCTTAAGGTAAAGAGCGTGCAAGAAAGAGAAGGAAGAGGGCAAGAGAGAGAGAGAGAGAGAGCGAGAGAAAGAGAGAGAGAGAGAGAGAGAGAGAGAACAGAAAGAGAGAAAGCTTCGAGAGGGAACCAACCAGGCAGACATAGCTCTCGAGTTTGCACGACGAGTTTATGCGATTTTTACACTCGATCTGATTTTTTGGCGGCGCCCCTCGCTCTCGTAAGACAGATATATGTCCCATGGCCATACAAGAGCCGCGCGTATAAAGACATCGAAGCGAAGCCAACGAGAATTTCTCATCCCATCCCCTTCGCGTTTCTCTTCTCCCCTCGCCGGCCGCCTCTTTCTCGATTCTCGTTGCCCCATCATCCCGTTTGCCACCATACTTGGTATACCCTTCTTTTCTACCAACCGCTTCCTTTCACCTCCTCCTTTTTCACCTCCTTCTACTCCGGGCCCAAGATCGGCTACAAGAAGACGAGGAATCGAAGGGCCTCGCCCATAACCGGTTCAGTCTTTCTCTCGTCATCGTACTTTCCGACTCCCTCACGACTAACCGCCGGTCTAACATGCTGACCTGCTCCACATAGACTATAGATAATCTGCTTCTCGGTCAATTGCATGTATTATTCCACATTTATTGAAACGTCGGTGATAACGCACGTGAAAAGTGACTTTATTATGTCTACCCAGTTTACGAATGTTCTGAATCTCGGGAGAAAACGTACGCAGATTATGACAAATTGTCATCAAATGTACTTTTGTTTTTATACCAATAATTACATTTCTATATATGAAACAATGCTTCTATATAATGAAATCTTTACTTAATTTTACGTTAGTGTGAAAGTATTATAGAGTACGCACAGAAGCAAAAAGTACCCTTTACTGAAAAACGGCAAAAAATGTATAAAGATATTTTATATGATTTTCTACTTCTGTTATTTAATTAATTTTCTAAGCATAATGCGCAAAAATTATTTTAAACAAATAAGTTGCTTTTCAAACGGACTATTTCAGCTATATTTATTTTGTATCAAAAAATTAGTATCTTCGAGAGTTTTCCTGAATCTATTAACCGTTGAGTCAGTTGAAACCAAATTAGTTTAATATTAAAACATGGACCTATCTTTGAGAAATGGTGTAACATTTTGGCCAATTCATACTACATTTTAAGAGCTCCCTAATCTCATGGGAGCGAACAAACGCACGCGTGGAAAGAAGTGGAATTGTTAATATCGATAGCTGAGAGAAAGAAAAGACTACGGGCAGAAAGGGAGCCAAAGTATGCAGGTAAGTACAACGCGTATGGGCCAAACCTTCCCGCATACATAACCAACGACAAGTAAGAGTGCAAAAGCAAAGCCAGAGAGTTAAAAAGAAAAAGCGCATAGAACAGCGTCCACTCATCACGCGGCGTGTAGCCGGCTTTTACACAAGTGACCATGCCGCTTGGCGGTGAGAGCGAACGAACGCTTTTACAACTCAATGCTGGATACTGAAGACTTCTCGCGGCTCTCTTTCCCCCCCCCCTCTCTCTCTCTCTCTCTCGTTTGCTCGCTCTTTCGCTGCCTTCCTTCTTACCCTTGTGTCATGTACCCTGCTCAACTTAAATCGCTTGCGTAAATACACACGCAGATGTAACAATCCTATCTTTTTCTCTTTCCAATATTTTGTTGTCCGAGGGACATTATATATAATTATGGATATAAAGCGAGATACATAATCCGATTAAATTGAGGACACAATAAACTACGCGTGTCACATGGACGAATAAACAATTCCAAACGATCGGAAAGCGGGTCGAAAAAAATTCAATTTGCTCAGAAGCCCGGCAAAATAAGAGGGGAAAAAAATCAATAGGCTCTGCCGGAACAATATTATCTCGGCAGGTTCTTTAAATAGATTTCGAGGCATCCTAACCCTCTAAAAGGAAAAGATCGGAAACTCTTATCTCTCTGCATCCCTCTTATCCATTATATGTTTGCCTCGCTCTATCGATCCTTCTTCTCCCGCCTAGCGAGTTCCAGACAAGTTTTCCTGTTTATATAAGGTAGTACGTTGTGATAATAAAGCATCGTACGAACACAGGCCTAGCTTCTAATTAAGTAGAGATTTACCGGACGCAAGACGCACGAACGTATCACTGCGAGGTAATTCTTTAATTCCGAACCAACGCTGAAATTTGTTTCGAAATTCTTTCGGATTCACTACGATTCCAACATTTAACAGAGGTGGCGAAATAAATGGATCTTATAGAATGTAATGCTACGTCTGTGCTTGAACATTTTTAAATTAATCTTGAATCGATTAATTTCAAATCGAGTTTCGAAAGAGGTGTCAAAACGCCAGTAATTTTCAGGTCACATGCGATAGAATAAAGACGCTTTTGCGCACGCTAAGCTTTGGAGTTATTGCGCGATCTGTATATCGGATAACGAGGTAAGATAATTCCGCCATTTATGCAAAAACATGCAAATTTTTATCGCTGAAATAAATTTTATTCTATTTCAATTATTTTTTCGCATTTGCTTCAAGAATCTCTCAATTAATCACGACGTTCTTTTTTTTTCTACTCGGTACAACTTCCAATCTAGATGAATAAATGTAGCCGTGCGAGAGAAAGTCACGCTAATTACGTACGTGATACATATTTATCGGAGCCGACGAAGTATGCTGCAATTTAAGACAGGGATGTTTCGTATATATAAAATTAATTATTTATAAACAAGACGCGCAAGTTCGTGAGACTTTCCAGACCTGTTGAGACGCGTCGAGCGAACAAAATTTGTCATCTACATGGGAATAAAACGCTGTTGAATTAAAAATTATGAAGTCGCTTGAACTAAACGTGAATGTTTCACGAGCTGCGACAAACTTAAATAATTCACTCAGTTGTATTTGCTATAGATTTTTGTTTTAAGCTTCAACTAAATATTCAGATTATTGAGGAAACTATCTAATGTTTTTCGTTCATTAATAGACTGAATTTCAAATGAATATTCAACGATGTTACTTCAATTACACTGATCTTGTTCACACATCTTTTTTTTCCTGTCTACTGTACTATCGCTGTTAGTAAAAAAAATAGTAGAAAACGTCGAAAAGTACCACTGAATCTATCTTTCAAAATTACTACGAGAACAGTTTCGAAAACAGTTCTTTCACTCAGAAACGGCGATTGTTTTACTTCATTTCTTACCCTGTTAAAAAAAACCTCGGTGTTTTAGAATCTCTAATCGTTGCCAGGAAGACAATCCACGCATTTGCACAAGTCACCGTGAAATCTCACGTGTCTACGTCGCGCTGCTCCGATTTGTATCGATTGCGAAATGAAGACGATCAGGATAAAATAAAAACGGAGCAAAACTGCATCGAGACGTCAAGCTGCACGTTTTAATCTTGATCGACAAAAACCACGAGAGACCCGACTCGCCTAGTTCGCGCGGCGTCGAGCCTACCAATATCCCGTAGGGGTTCGGGGGAGAAGAGGGGACGATTAAATTGCGTAAGCACAGGCCGGCCGCCGTGTTTACCTCGATTCCGCGTGTCCAAATAAAACCGGGTCTCCATTTACATTAAGAAATTTAAGAAAGCGCGACGATAACCACGCAATTAAAATGCCGGGGCACGTACACAAATTGTGGACATAATCCGCGAGGAAGAAAAAGCTAATGGTTGTTACTATACGAGATTACGTATGAAATGCAAATCGCGGAATTATAAATTTTTCCCACGAGCACTTTTCCGCTAAAGCTTCCGCACGCCCGCGCAATAGCTGATGCGTAACGAAAAAAAGAAAAGGAAGAAAGAAAGAAAGAAAAAATCCCCCGCCGAAAATAATTTCAATCGCTCCGCGTGTCGCGCTGCAAGAACCATCGAAAATGCGCCGATCTCCCGCGCGGCCGAGTCGCGAGACTCGGGGGGGGGGGGGCGAGCTCGATCGTACTTCGCGCCGCTAATTAAGCGATTCATTCGATCCCGATCCGAGCCCCGTGGACGATACATCCTCCGTTTCGCACTAACACGCCGGCAGCGCGGCTACGCGCGCACATACGCGCGCGCGAATACGTACGTAGGCGTGAGATCTCTGGTAAGATGGCTACAGCTGTTGCGTCTCGCGGTTCCGCTCGGGCGTCCGCGCGGCCGTTCGACGGCTCACGTAACTCCGCCGGTGCACGGCCGGTGGCATCGCGACGACGCGCCGACGGTCGTCCGGGATCACCGCGGGAAAAGGATGAGAAAATTGGCACAGTCGTGTGGCCGCGCGAGACAGGTCCCGAGACACGCCGGCCATGTTGAACGGCCCTCGCCACTCCCCGTCGTCGCGGCTGTCACCGGCGGGGCGACCGCGCCGCCGCCTGGCGGCGGCGGCCCGCGCGCTCGCGCCCGCCGGCGGCATCGACCACGCTCCATCGCGGTGGCACGGCCGCCGCCAGCACTCCCATCCCGCGACGCTCTCGCCCGTCCCCGGCCCGTCGACTGGGCGCAGGAGTCGCCATATTGGCGTGGCGCCGCATGCGCAGACCCGACGGCTGCTCCGGCCCGAGCGTCCGACGGATTACGCCTACGTCACGCGTCAATCATTCCGACGCGTTTGAAATCCCGTGCGAGGGAACGCCGACGGTGTCCTGGGTAACGCGGTGTCGTCCGCGCGCACGAAAAGGTATCTTTTTTTTAAGACATCCGCCGAGACGCCGCCGCGTCGCGGTGAAGCCGTGACGTAGTGAAAGCGGGACGGGAAAAGAGAGAGAGAGAGCGCGCGCGCGACACCCGAGAGCGTGCGTGACTCCGAGAGTGTTGTGTCTGCACAGTGATTTTCTTGATAAATTCCTCGCGCAATAATTTCCCCGCACGCGACTTTATTACCGCCGGGCTGTATGTACGTGAGATCCTACGCACTTGCTCCGATATCGGCGAGAATTATTTCTGACGTGCGCCTCTTGTCTACGCGAATGGTTTCCGTACGCGTGATACCGCGCGCGCCTGCGTCATCTCGGACGTACACGCACGTAAGGCGGGTATGTGCGACGTGGTAATCTCTGATGAAATTTCGTATTACGCGCAGCAACAATTACTTTCATTTGCAAGATTGTTCGGGCTGGGAAAAATTTTCCAAAGCGAGAAAGAGGACGAGTCTCGTTAATGCGTCAGCGTAACTTTTCCGAGGGAGATTTAACGGATTAATAAATCGCCGACAAGGATCTTATTAATATTTTTAACGCACGTAATATTTCCGTATAATTTATACCGACTTAATAAACACGATAACAGAAATATTAAGTGCATAAGCGAGTAAGATTATTTTTACAAAATTTTAATATCGCGTGAGAAAATCCCGTTATACATATAGAAAAATACGGGGAAACATAACACGCAAATAAAGCAACTTAATGATACTTTAACACAAATAACAGCAATACGATCTTACTATTAGTGTCTAATATTTTTGCCCAAATATCTTTTTTCAACACAGCAAACTGCGCGCCGATAACTTTCGGTCTTGAAATGTAGTCGGAAACTGCACAGAAAAAAGAATATTCTTCTTCTGAAAATATGTTTAGTTTCAACGTGAAAATCTTGAAACGAGATTATATTGCGTTAAAGAAAGAAAAACCTACTTGAATGGAACAATTTTATATAATTCAATCAAGAAAAATATATGCTTGTTATTAGGGCTGGGAAGTGACTCGTTACTTGTAACGAAGTTACAGTCACTTTTTTTGGTAACTTTAACTTAACTTTCTCTCCATCTGTAACTGCAACTTAACTCAGTTACATCAATAGTTACTTTATATATTTTTTAAACCTCCACAAATTGCATTATGCCTTGCATTTGCGCATAAACCCTTTATTAACGCTTTACAATTAAAATGCAGATTTAATATTTTTATTTTCATTGCAAGAAAGTAACTGCAAAGTAACGATTCGTTACTTTTCAGAATTTGTAACTTCTAACTATAACTAGATACTTTTATAAAGTAACTGTCCCAATCCTGCTTGTTACTTAAGAATCATATCGAATGGAAAGGAAACAATATTGAATAAAAAATGATATATTTTCAAATGGGTTATAATAATTAAAATAATTTTATTGTCAAAGTAATTGTATGTATACTTGACAATTATAGTATTTAAATGAGACTGTAATATTGTTGGAATGTGAAATTATTAAATGCTTCTGAAAAGATTGTAGATTGTTGCGTAAATACAAAACAATGAACGCATTAATCTGAGTACACAAGAGTTGATCTGACACTTTTTTCTGCGTCAAGTCGAAATAGTATACCCAATTAAATTGATAATATCGGTTCGATAATAACGCTTGAAAAGCATCTTTTAGAAACAAATTCTAAAGATTTTATTGCGAGAAGTACCTCATTATTGTATTATAATGTAACAACAGACACACGTAATCCTCACACAAAGACTTATTATACATAATTGGTGGCAAGAGTTCTCGCAAGTTTTACATAATAAAAGAACAAGAACTTATATTTTTTATATAAAAATTGTAATGCATAAAACGCGGGTTTGTGCACGTGTGTACGTGTATGTGTATGTTTCGTGTGTGACAAGTAAAGAAAAGAAAAGGAAAATTATGTCACAAGTAAAGTGCGCGACAAGTAAAGTAAAGAAAAGAAAAATTATGATACGATCGTAAATTTTCGCTGCTTTATTCGTCCGATTGTTAGCGATGTAACACTGTAATGTTAACAAGAGAACTTTGACGTGTCGTGAATCCGTCTGTACAAACGTACACACTTTGAATTCCAAGAAGAGACCATGATTTCCGCCAAGCTGACGTTCCGTCATGTACGCGCGAGATGCGTAAGATTATTTGCAGACTCGAATATGCGGACTTCAATAAAGTCTGCAATGCGCTCTTTGCATCTAGACACATTCTATTTTATATGAGCAATTCAAAACGCTTAAAAAATTTCAAAATGCACGATTTTTGTACATCATACAACATACAATTTATCAACTCGCACAAATTTCTTAAACGTATTTAATTGGGTGCAAACTGGAGTGTTTTTGGACGCAAAGAGCACATTGTAGATCAGGCTTTAACATTCTCACGCGGCAGCGAAGTAGTTTTTCCAACTACAAGTAACGCTTAAGCGATTATTTCCCGTAGCAAATGTTGAAAACTTTGACGTTCGTACATTTCTTCGTACACGTGTAGAGCTAAACTAGTGCCTTTCGAATATTGAATGGAATAATTGAAACTTATCCTCTCAAGGATGTCGGATCCATGTCGGAGCATGTAGAGCGAAAATTCGAGCACCTGACTCGTCTTCGGAAACAACGGTTATGGCTTCACCGCGAACGGAACCCACTGGATAGTTTCGCGGGCGGAGCTAATTTACGTGAAGTCGGGCAATAAACATCGCGTCTCTCACTAGAGAATACCACCGAATACATGCATACACACGTATACGCAGCAAGTCTACGCGAGAGAGAGAGACAGAGAGAAAAGCGTCCAAGTGCGTCCGTGTGTATGAACGAGAACCATACGCACGTAGGGCGCAACAGTAGTCGTAGCGCTGGTTAATTAGGGTTTAAGTTTATGAGGTGCAGGGCGCACGCCCCACCCCCCCCCCCTTCTCCCCTACCCGCCCCGTCTCTCACTCTCCCAACCTCCTCTCCCACCTCCCACCGGGTCCGCCGCAACCCCAACGTCTACCCATCCCCTACGCACTAACAGCAAACCACCACCAGGAACAGTAGCGTCGCCCTTTGCATTTATCTGTATATTCACTGGCGCGCAATCGCGCATATGTACGCGTACGCCCGGGATATCAAACTTCACACGCGAGAGCAATAATAAATGTTGGACGTTCGCAGCTTTGCAGGTTTATCGCTGTTACCGCAGATTTACGTGGATTCACAATGAAAAAAGGATGAACGTTGGATGTATAGGGCAATGAAAAGATGGTGATTACAGTTTCCGCTCGGGGTTCCAACGGCACACGGGATGAAAAACCCGATACTCGCTGTTGTTCGAAGCACTCGTCGTCTGTTGCGAGTGCCTGGATATTAGAAAGCGATAGAATTTCCCGGACGAGTAGATAATTGCATTTCGAACACAAAGATATTGCCGCAGAGGGGAGACGTTCTCATCATATTTATTACTTTTAACTTTATGCCATTTTATATCTTTTCTGTCATATAAATTGAAGGATTATTCGTGAAATGAATTAAATTTTGATTATAAAATATTGTCGATTAACTGCTAAACATTGCACGGGAATATACAATCATTTCTAGGTTTTTTATCGTTGTCATATTTCAGTTTAAATTATTTTTATTTCTATACGTATGTATAAGTTAGAATAACTAAAAATTATTATGCTGGGAAACCGCGGTCCATCAAATTTATACCGATACTTTTGTATAATGATTAAACAAGTTCTCGTCATATAAATGTCTCTGAAGTTGATAAATAAGCATCAGATATTTTTACGTAAGGCTCCTCCTCCCGTAATAATAATAGGGTATCTAATAATAATAATTATAGTCTTTCGTTTTTCTTATTATATACAATATGTCTTTGCAAAATTGATATACAAACTAAATTCTATAAAAGCAAGAAGTAGATAAACTTTGAGAACTATATATAGCGCTGGGACATTGTTGGAACGCAGCTGACCATATCGACAAGCTGTTACGTTCGAAGCTCGCTAGTCGGGAGACGTATTTCGATTTCAAGACGCTGACCTCAGGAAATCTTTCCATTTTTCTTTTCCCTTCCAATTCTTACTTCTACTTCTGTTAAGTTAGCACTCCATTTTCAGAATTTTCATATAATTGGTAGAGTTCTGGCTTCTCCTCAAAAGAATTCCTTATATGTATAATATATTTCAGACAGAATTCCAGTGATTAAATGTAAAAAAAGAACTAATGTTCAGAGATATGATATTAATAACTTGAAGTGTTTTTCAGAATCGATTTTAATCACGTTTAGATAACATATTTTTGTCGCTTTCGAAAATTTTCCAAAAAAATCTTCCGAAGAAAATCTTCAATTCCGAAAACTTGGAAAATTCCACGAAATTGAAAACTTGTCGAAATCTTTTTATTTTTGAGTAGTTATAAATTTCATAAAGTATATAAATTTCATAAAGTACTGAATCATGATAAATTCTTGCATAAGATTTCATTCTTATGCATATAAGAATGGAAATGGTAATTTTCGCTCAGTGTGTATAATATCAAATTTAAACATGTCGCAACGTCAGAAAATAACGTAATTCATGATATAATAATAGTTGTGCTTTTACCACTTACATTACGTATTTCTTTTGCTAATTATAAATATAACTTTCGAACGAGATATTTATATAGTTTCAAGAGAAAACAACGTCCAAGTGAAATCTGAATCAATTCTAATCAACGGTTCTAGATTCTTTCACAATGCTCATGCTGAAATATAGTAGCCATACATATCATTGTGAAATAATAAATCACATAGAAAATATAATAAAATCGAATTGTGGACGTCAGAAGCGTGACGATACATTTTCGTGGTATTTCTCTCAATTGTAATCTCGCAATAAATTTCTACCTCTTTAATTAAATCCAAAATTATGATACTCGTTCCTATCGTCTTAATCAGATTAGTATGACATATAGTTAGTTTTCGACAGATATAATTAACGACACATATCAAGACGCAAACGTAAAAGGTATTTCTGCGCGAGTGGCTGATGACTCGACAGCTTTCTATTTTTCGAATTTAAAGATAATAGGTTGCTGTTTGCCTGGAAATAACGGTTCTGCGAAACACCACCATATTAACCGCCGATTGTGTTATTTAGGAAGACGTGATACATGGGATAGCTATGTCGCCAGGTCAGAATCGCCATAAAAACCTCGGAGACTTGCCCGGATCCCCTTATCAATCTTCCTTAACCTAAGCTCGCGTGCTATGAATTAACGCTATCAGAGAGAGATCTCCTGTCGCAGGTTGGCCTCATGCGAAACGTTGCTTCGCGTGTTGCTATACCACGGGCGGATAAAAAGTAACGGAAGATAAGGCCACATTTCTGGGAGAAGGAACGTAATATTCTTGGTTTTCGAATACGCGTAATGACGCAAACGTATCCAGCCGGGAAAAACTCCGAGCAGTCAGTCCTCTTTCTCATGATCGTCGCGATATTGTCCGACTACGGTTGCGATGTCAAGTAGACATGTGTGCTGATACATACACTTGCATAGTCGTAGCGCGTGAACAGAATACATAAAAGCCTGTCATAAATCTGACCCATTCTCCAGTAAAGCTTCTTCGTAAGACACTATTTTAGATAAGTAGCAAAACCCTGTCCTCTCCTTTCTTAAGATCGTTAGTAAGATCGTTAGCGAGAATGAGATAAGAAATTTTTGCCTGATTATTTTCTAATTTGCCTAACATTTTAACCAAAAAGAAACTCAATTAACACGCTCATTATTTTAAATATACTTTTTACTATCACAAAATAATATTAACATTAAATAAGAAGTAAAATAGGAAAATAAAATGTGCAAAAAAGACATTTTTCAAGAATTGCCCGTCATCATTTATTGCTAACATACATTTTTGCAATTTAACAATTAGAAAAAACATATTTAACTATTGAAGATATCTTTTATATATTACGCTAACATTTTTCAAAGTAAACCGCTTTCGTTCGGTATATGAGAAAATGAGCGCGCAACACTGCAGAACGATGCTTCACTTATTAGGCATCCCAGAAGGGTAAAAAGGAAGATTGGAGATATACGTGTACATGCCTGTGGTACATAATATATATCCGACAACGTTGTACAGCGTAATTAAATCATTCCGACGGTTTTGCAATTAAACTCGATTATTTGCTCGTCGCTAGCTCGTCCCACACCGGTCGCGATTTAACTCTTTCAAGCCCCGTGTGCCCACCCTTTGGCACGCTTCATACATACTCACGAAGCGAAATAATCCTTGCACTTGATTATATTGGGGGTGATTTCGAAACACGTTTTTCGAAAGTTTAATTGTCTGGAGATTACATTAAATGTATACTTAATTAGGAATATTTCCATTTATACCAATTCATTCAATTTCTCTTTCTTAGATTTTCAAATCAATTATCCTTAATTTTGTATTTATTATCTGTTGTGCTTCGTAATATGTTATTAGTCATCTTCTTGGACATTCTAAAGTGGATAATTTTAAAGGTGAAACTGTTGTTACATTGCGTTTATAAAGTATTTTTGCAAATGATAATTTTTAATCGCCGGAATTTAACTAAAATTCCACAATTATTTAGCAAGTATTCTGATTCTCTATGTATCGTTAATTTTTTTTATTTTTATTAAAAGTTAGTAGTATATTATATGAGAAAAGACAATTAAATAAAAATAGAGTCGTAATTTTCAAACGTGAGATCTACAAATGAATATAATATCCGTAAAGTAATAAAACGCGCTGGCCTTCCGAAACTTTCTCCGCACTAAATCGTATCCTTTTCGTACAAAAAATAGCGTCCCTAATAAGAGGAATGCAACTTTCACCCGGGAAATGACAGTTTCGTTTTTTACGAGTTCTTAAAGAAAAGCTGTAGGATCTACCTTATCCGAAAAAAATACTGAAAATTCTCATAAAAAACGGAAAGGTTGGACGTTTATTTTTGTCCACCTATCCCGAGTAAAATCTTCTTTCAGATAAAAGCATATATTAGGTGCTATCGAGTTTTCATGTATTGTTGAGAACAAAATGCTTTTCTCTTGCAACTCGTATTTTTTGCTATTGACAAAACTTCCTTTTACGACACTCTAGCGAAAGCGAGTTCCATCTTTTGAAAATGAGAAAATAAATTTACGGGGTATACAAGTGCCGCTTAAATTATCATGTCGCATACATCTTACAAAAATAATGGAAAGGTCACCAATAAATTATATACACCTGCCCCAGCGTTCTTACCTATTAGCAATACGATCGTCGGAGACAGATAATTAAATCCGCGACTTAGTTTGCACTATTCCATTCTGCCCTGCCTTCCTATATTTTGTTCCAACAGCATATCTCCCTTGCTCCGTTTTGCGGACTCGAGAGAGCAAAACGGAGGATGCGACAATATCCGGCACCCCGGCGTCCGACAACTGATAACGCCAAGGGATGTTTATGTGTATGTTCATAATACACTTGCCCGTTTGGATACTGAATCTAATACAGAAATACCGAATTTTCTATTGACGCAATAGGTGTGAAAAATATCCGAACTCACGTGACTGACTGCAACTTCTTTAATTCTGATTATTAACAAATTTTTTGTACATAAATTTTTATACTATATTCTTGTATATTGTCAGAATGGATAATGCGTCTTTAATATTTCATATAAATAAAACAATTATTTGTTAAACGGGAATTTTACGTTCCAAAAAATTAGATAAGTAGGAAACGAAGAGAATTACTAATGGGCACAGATTTTAAGCTTTATACATACATTATTCAAAAGTAATACAAAATAGCTCGACACGATAGTCGCGATTGGTGCGGACTTGGCGATAATTCTGGCTAGGCAAATTTTATCGATGCCGAATGAATCAAGTCGCAAAAAGGGAAGTACTTTCCTGCCAACTCAATGGCTTTCGTATCTATATGTAAATAAAGTAGAAAGAGCTGGTGCGGGGAAAAGAAGAGGCGGCTATTTCTCTCCACGGAGCGTCGCGTAATTTACGTGAGGACTGAAGATAGCGAAGGGACTTAATTCACGTGCCACGAAAAATAGGATGGTCCCCTGTGAGATTGAAACAGCATTCGCTACTCTTAATTTTCTCGATCGCATAAAATTAGCAACCGTGAATGCCGCTGTATTTTTCGTATTAAATTTCGATTGCTGCAGGAAAGATGTAAGATACAGCACTTTATGAAGGTTTCAGAGCGAACATAATTTTCTTCCGAGAGAGGAGAGAAGTAAATCACTCTTGTTAGCAATAGCCGCACAATTAATCAGGTGCCAAATTGTTTTTCGCAAAATATCGTTTCACGCGATTCGAGAGATTTTTTTCTATTTTGTATTCTTCAATCTACCTCGTATTATACTTTCAATCTATCGCGTATCGTTTCTCCTTATGTATAGAACAAAGAAATAAATACAGGTAAGGGTGACAATTCCTGACACGACTTTGAAAGAAATAGCGACTCCTTTTGTATCGCACGGCATGCAATTCAAGCATTTTTCGCATTGCAAGAATACGTAATGCACTCCTGACTTCCCGGCCCTTGAAGGATCATAACATATCTCTATCGACTGAAATAATAGTTCGCTACGACTGCCACGCCCAGTATTGTGTACACAAATACTTATGTGCCCGTCGCCGTATGCGCTCGCTTTGGTATTTTACGTGTAGGGAATACCAATAACATATACAGCACATCGAGCGCGTACACACATCAGCAGGTACATAGAGAACTATATAAAAGATCTATGTATGCGTATAAATAAGGGTCACAGCGAATTCGAAAAGACAGCAAGATGCGCGAACGTTAGCGAGAGAAAGCGGGAGAGAGAAATAGATGAAGTCGGTGCAGAGAGGTGGGTAGGGAGAGGATGGTAAGGAGATGGAGGTCGGTTCGCTGGGGCAGAGGGGACGTGGAAGAACGAAAGAGGGTTGGCGGGGCGGCGGTGGTGGTTCTTCGTTCGTTCACGTTCGTTTCTACGTCCCCGCAGACGTCCAACTGCTGATGTACGATTCCCTCGCGCATAGCGAAGCACATAACTTTCGTCTTATACCTCCTCGTGAGATCCGTACGATGATATTGCTATCCACGTGTTCGAGGGCAACCCCGAAAGCAGCAAGAAACAGAGGAAGGTGGTGAGGGGGGGGGGGGGGGGAAGAAGAATGACGATTTTTCGGAAGGGACTTGCTAAATGCCTCCAAATGTCAATGCCAGAAAAAGCACGTATTCTAAAGTTCTGATATTCGCCCCGGACTACGAGCGCAAGAAATGGCGAGGACAATTTTACTAATCGCATTTAATCACTGAAATTCACAGGAGAATCGTCGACGGAATAAATAATTGAACATTTCAACAGAATGGAAAAATTCAAAATTGACATGAAGAATATATCATGCGGACAATTTATCGATTGATATTGGCAGAGGCTGCACACAGCTCGCACTACACACACTGCCCCACTAATACACACATATTTCCAACGTTGACATTTGTTTAGTCCACGTATAGAAATAACAAAAGCTAACGCGAACGTAAAATTAGAAGATTAATCTCATAATGAAGATACATTTTATGCAGCATAGGAGATAGCATTGTTTTGCATATATTCCAGACTCATGGAAAATCTTGGAAGTACAGAGCAAGCGTTTTGTTACGCCACGTAGGGAGGGAAAGAAGAGCGGAAAGTATCCGCCCCTTTCCTCGCCCAGGGTGCGCTCGTGCAAGCGGTTAACGCAGCCATTTCACGCCTCGGGAAGCATCCAGCTTCCTCATCCAAATTCTAACCGAATCCACGGAAACCGCTCTACCGCCAAGGTACGAGGATTTCTATTTAGCAGCGACTGGAAAATGGTAGAGACAATTGAGCAAGATAGGAAATGAGGCACATTATCATCCTACAAAAATTCATGAGAAATTTCTTGTATAGAAAAAACTCTTGCGGGATACACAGACATTTTGTTGTTTTAGAAATAACGGCACCCTTGTGTACAATGAGAAGAGATGTCTTCCGATAAAATTCTTTGCACGTTCGGGTTACACGTCATTTTATAGCACACAAAAGTTTCGTCGAAATGACGAACGTTATAAACTAATACCAATTCTCCGTGATATTTCAAAGCAGATGAAGGTCCATTCGTCGATCGGAAATCTATGCAGCTCTTTCATTAATTGTCCCGTGACAATCGAATGGCCATTATAAGCTAGTATCGAAATCATTATTCTGATTGTGTTAATCAACGGTAATGTATACGCGATATCATAATTCTACGACGAGATAATCCCTTTCCTATATCATGAAATTAACATCAGACATGTAATAGCGCTGAGTCACGATTCTGCTGGAACGTGGGGGATCGCGATATACCGAAATTTCATCATTTTTTTACGGCACCCGCGTCGCGAGCTTTTCCATAAATCGGCCCAATCCCTGCCTTTCGGTTCGTAGCAGAGCAGCTTAAAGTAAGTATCGATCACGCGGACTGAGGGAATTACGATCCGTGAGCGATTCTCCATTGCCTATACCAAGTGGTTATTTCTGCCATACGTCGTGTGCCATAGGAAAGGGGCGGCAACCGCAGCAGTACGACTGTCCTCTCTCTCTCTCTCCCCCTCCCCCCAGCCTCCGCCGGCGTAGCCGTACTCAGCTACCCCAATTTCACCCCCAAGAGCCAATATTTATTGATCACCCTCGAAGGCATCGTTCCGTGCACTTTCTCTTTTCGCGCGCTTTATATCTCCGTTCCCGTGAAAACCCTTAAAAAAAAAAAGGAACAGACGTCGTTCTTCCGTGGCATCGCCAAGGCACCCGCAGCTGTTCTACGCGATTCTTCCCTGTTCTCTCGCGAGGGAGGGTCCCGCCCGATTCTCCGCGATGAAAACTCACCCCACGGCTCTTTATTCTTGAGAGCTCGCCTCCCATGTCGCATGGGAATGTCGACCGAGACAGAGAGAATTCAACGGGACTTGGTAGCGGGACGGGAAATTTAACATCTTCATGGCTCGAATTCAAGTAGGGTAAATTTAACTTGAAAAAACTTTCTACTTCGCTATAAATCTAATTTGAGAAGGCCGAAGGAGAACTCTCGGGTCGGACGCACCGAGAGACGAACTCACCTTGTAGCCAATGTTCATTTCGAGTCCAATGTAGTTTAGCGATAGTATCCTTACCTGTAACAAAAAGAAATATTCGAATGAAATTACATAAAGACACTTCTCGCTCTCGCTCGCTCTCTCTCTCTCTCTTGCTACAGGAGTTCATCCCTCGCTTTTGCAACAAATCATCTCGATCTTCGATTCGAGACGCCGTTTATCTTCGTTCGCCCGCGGCGCCGAGTTATTATGCAACAAGAACGCAAGGGAAAAAAAAGCGGAAAACTCAACGCTCATCACGATTGCGTTTCATATCGACGATCTGACTCGTTTTTCCGGCTATCGCGGACTCTGTCGCAGAGCGGATTATATAATCGCGATAGCGCATTGTTGCCGGCGTGCATGCGCGCATCTCACGGCCGCGGGCCGCCAAATGATCCAGAACACCAGCGGGAATTGGTTCAGCGACGGCGAGACGGGGGAAGGGGGGGGGGAGAAAGGGGTAGGACCGCTGTTATAACTAACTGTCCTGATCTACGACCTGTTTAGTAGTTCTATATCAGCGCTACACCATGCTCCACTACACGCAATCGAATCGCCTCCTCTGTCCGATAATATCTAACTTAAGTAGGTAACCACCAACGGGGGGCGAGGGGGAGGGAGGGTTCGCATACACGCGCGCACTCCCGGGAACGCATGGCCGGTGCCCTTACACGTGGGCAAATATACTCGATATGGTCCGGCCGCGTGCGAGGAGATAATGTCGACGATAGAAGATTGCGGCAATTTAGCGCGTACACAGGCCATCGAAAAATAGTAGCCCGCTATATTACACTTCGACCATGGCCATTTCTGCAATTTGGCCGTACTCAAATTGTTTCGTATTTCGCGGACGCGCAATTTACGCCCCGCGCGTGACTTATGTGCCTTTCATTAAAGCCGGAGTCAACGGTTTGGAACAAAAAAGAAAGGATACATGGACTGGCTCGGTGCATTGACGACGACACTAGCCGCCATTTACGTGCAAAATGGATTTAGTAGCTCGGTGACGGACGCGCGCGCGGCTCCGTCACGCGCGCGAAATTCTTGTCAAGCGCTGAAAAAAAAGGCACATTGGATGTTAATAGCTTAATCCCGCGCGATTGAAACGGGCACTTTTAAATATGTATGCCCCGCGTGGACATGGAATTGCTTTCCGAAACGCGCAAACAGGAAACTTGGGCGACACGTAATGCGATGTTTTGTTTTATTTATTTTCGAAACTGCATCAGGATTTTTGCTCTCCGCAATTTAATTAATATTCCTGCCAAAGACGTCTACAGATAAGAGGATGGGACCCTACAAATACGCGCACTCTAAGAAAATAAGTCGGGGGACATTATTCCGCGTCACGATATTTATATAGGGTGTACTAAAACCACCGGATATCCTTTTAATCACAGATTCTTTAGAAAATTTCAAGATGAAAATTCTAATACCGAAATGTCGAGGCTAGAATAGTTTTTAAATAACAAGTGATTATATTTCGCAAATGGCAGGCCTGAGATTTCGCGCGCTCAGGCACGGCGACATGGCGAGTGATAAAAGTGTTCCTACGAATGTCGTCCCTTTTCATTTAATTCAAGTAAAAATTTGGAACATTTTGTAACTTCAAAGTGTTGCAGCTGTCAAAGTGGTCGTGCAATATCGGTTTCCATGAAGGTTGTTACTATGCTAAAACGGGCGACATTTATAGAAACACTTTTATCACTCGTCATGTCGCCGTACCTGAGCGCGCGAAATCTCAGGCCTATCATTTGCGAAACATAACCGCTTAGTATTTAAAAACCATTGTACCCTCGACATTTTTGTATTAGAATTTTCGTCTTGAAATTGTCTAAAGAATTTATGATTAAAAGGATATCCGGCGGTTTTGGTACACCCCGTGTATTGTACACGAGCGATCTTAGCCGTTCGGAATGACTCGTGGCAGGATCATAAATCGGCCGTGAGATCTCATATTCCATATTTGCAGCGCGGATACGTCTGATTCTTCCGCTGGCCCAGGGGCCCCTCTTCTGCCCACGCGATGGATCGATAATCGAAAAAGACGCGCGTTATTGCTTCCGTGCCGGAAGCCGATGAAAATCTGCAGACCGGTGACTTACGACGCATCGGGACGGTGAATGGTTATTAGATTATTGACGGTATCGACAGCTCATGCGTTGCCTGCCCGTGCAGGATTGGAGAGCATAGGCTCGGTCGGAGACCAGCTCTGCTGGTGTCACCGTTTGGCGGCTCTTGTACACACCACGCGCAAATGGACGAGTCCGCGGGGGGTGGAGGAGAAGGAGGAGGGGATTTTGGCGGAGGTGCTGCAGTACAGTGGGGCAAAATGGGGAGACCGTGATAACGATAACGTACGATCGGCATTAGCTAGCGGCTTGCTGCGGCTGATGGATGCGCTAATTATCAGCAAGCAGGAGTTACAGTAGTTCACGTGCATAAAGCTCGTGCGTGCGATAATTGTCCGTTTTCGGTCGGAATCTCCGCGAGAAAAAGAAATTGGAAAGGACTCTCTCCCTCTCGCTCTCTCGCTCTCCAGGAATGTAAGGAAAATAAGAATAATTTTGGCAGCGTTATTTGAAGCATCGCATCATCAAAAGCTACGCGACGCTAGATATTTCGCCACTATTAGGAAAAGTGATCGCGTGCGAATAGGTCGCGGATAAGTTTTTCGCGAAATATCATCGAGCTGCGAGATCCTAAATTGCTCTCGAGAAAATTTCTCGCGCCGCGCAATGACACCGGTTGGAATTACGCGAGAATCGGTGCCCAGTAATGAACATCGCGCTTGTTTATTTAATGGGAAATTCGGTGACGCCATAAAGCTTGAAGAAGGGGGTGAAACCTATTAAATTTATGCTTTTGGTTTACCCGGTCTGACGGATCGCAATGCCTGCACGCATCGACCTCCAATCCCCATCCCCGTGTATCTCAACGATTCCCCAACCCACGAACTACCATCTCTGCCATCTACCACCCTCCGCACACATTCCCACTACACAAGTCACCCGTCTCTTTCTCGCTCGTTCATTCCATTTCATTCTCTCGATACCTTTCTCGCTCCCCCCCCCTCTCTCTCTCTCTCTCTCTCTCTCTCTCTCTTTCCCACCCCCTCTTCCTCCTGCAACTGTAGCGCATCGTGTGCTCGTGTTTATCCTATTGGTAGCCCGGTGTAATCCAACGGAGATATATTCTGCTGCCTGCGGGGATTCGGTCGCGGGGATTCGTGGTTCGCGCTACGGCGCCCATCATGACGGACAGCGGCGCGTCAGCGCGTAAAACGTCGCAATTCTGCGGTCTGAATGTGTAGAATGCGCGTTTTACCGGCTATCACGCTGGACCTGACACACCGGATGATTGCAATAGCAAGGAATAAAGAAGCGCTAGGGGGGTAGCGCGCGGGGGCGTTCCTTCGCTCGACGATTCGAAAAATTGTACCGCCATAAAAATTGCCGCGGAATAAGGACCGCCATAAAAATTGACTCCCTCGCCCTCTCTCCGCCCACCCTCCGCCACTTCCAGTCACCGGAGACCCTAAATGTCTCCGGTAGCCTCCGAAGAATCTGGCGGAGGAAAAACGACCATCCAACTTTATCCCTTTTGAATCCCCCTAATTACCAAATTTTCCTTGTCCTTAATTTAGTGTTATAATTGCTTCCTACCCTTCGCAGGGGATCGGCTGGTAACACGTCGCGCCTCGTGACTGCTACCCCGTGCAATTCCTTATATCCATCTCCCTCCCCTCCCCCCGCATCTCCTTACACGCCTGCGCCTTCTACGAGGTTTATTCTCCCCCGTCGTCCTTTATCGCGGTCTTTCCGAGCGGGGTGATACACTTTCCCTCCACGTGCATTTAAACGATCTCGATAATTTTATCGATTGGTCCTAACCGGCGGGCCATAACGTCAAATCACGTCGGTAATTTTTAGGCCGAAACGAGTGGAATAATAAACTCCCATTACCGCGCGGATCGCCGATGCGTGTAATTATTAGCGAATCCGCGCGGCGCGTGAAGCGATATTGTATTTTTGCACGAGTCCTCCGTCTAATTATAGCTTCATCTGTAGGTCAGAAACGCACTTAGTGTTACGGATATGCGAAAAGACGGCGCACGTGCAACGCGCACCGGTCTGTTGGCTGCGCAGTCACGTTTCCGACCGTTTATGTTTGTGCAACATCGCCGCCGTACTTGCGGGTACGTAAGCTCGGATCGGTTTTTGTGTCACTGAATGCGTGACAATAATACCCGCAGAACGTTCCTGGTCAAAACGTTTTAATACAATCGGTGCCAACCGCACGGGGCTCGTATATAATTCCATTTCGCCTCGGAATTTTAACATGTCGCGGGAAAAAAAACGCGGGCGTTTGTTTCGCGAAACGTTTGCGTTGCGTAAATGCAAAATGTTAAATCCCGGATAGGCCGCGCGGCGCGTTGTCGCGCGTAAATTTCAGCCCGGCGTCTTCCAATTTCTCAAACTTCTCTGGCCGCTACTTGTCGCGGCGCGGCACCGCATCGCGCAGTCCCAACTTGTCCCGTGATCCGCTACGCGCGGAAATAAGTGCCCCGGAACTCCGGATACATTTTTGTCTATTACCAGAACTTTCCGCCATTTGGCCGTACGCTTTGGTTTACTCTGTACGCCGCGGATGTGCCGGGGAGAAACGGCGAAAGAAACGAAACGCCCGATCCATTGGTGAGCGAGCCGGGATGGAGACGAGAGGCTGAATAGCGCCGTATATACCGCGCGGTAGTCGAGTTGCGTCTACCTACTACCCCTCTATGTAACATAAACCGACTTTTATATACTGGAACTTCTAGTCGCGCATAATACACTGGCGCTCCTGCAATATTACGTCGAATAGCGTATCCGAAAGTTACGGCGTTTGGTATACACGGACACGTTGTATGTGTTTAAATGCGTGCGGGCATACATATGTATGCAATAAGCCGCGTGCCAAAATTATGTCGACTCTTAATATCTTTAATGGCTCGTGATGTTTTTATCGCGCGCGTTTCTCTTGCCTACCTCTGGCAATTCGCTCTCTCCACGCGAGATGGTTTCTCTAGTAGCCGCCGCCATTTTTCAGCACGTGATAAATTGATGCGGTTGTTGCCAGAAAAAGAAGATACCACGGAATAAATAAGCACGGACAATCTATACATCCGCGATTAAAGCCGAAGGTTTAGATTAAAGCCCAACTACGGGTATAATTAAAAAATGACCACAAAGAACTAAATTAAACTTCGAATTACGATCCCGGTGCGTCTGAAAATTTTCCGAGGCGAAGCGCCTCCGCTTTTGGTAAAAACCCGGGCATAATGCAACTCCGTTTAAAAAAAAAAAAGGATAAAACGCGCCACGCTGGGGCGAAGTTTCTTCGCGCAATGTTTTATTTCCCGGCTGCAGGCGGTGGAAGAGTTAAAGCTCGCATCTACCGCCGGCCGGCAAAGATATACCGAAGTAAGTACCGGGCGTTAGACTCTGTAGAAGTGTATAAAGGGCCGTGCCCAGTCACCACAAACTTCTATTCTCACCCCCGTACCGCCTTGGGAAAGGGTTCGTAAAAGTTGGGGACGCCCGGGATATTTACGCGTTATCGTAAACTGTACGCGTCTTCTTGTTTACCCTGGAATATAGCCGCACCATCTTCGCTTGCCTCCAGATACGAACCAGTTCCAGGATTATTACGCTATCAAATAACCATATCGGTTCCCAAAGCTAGATTATACTTCTCGGTTCGACTAAATCGTTAGAGCAAGCACGCGGTGCTTATCAAAATGTCTTGCCACGTACGCGATGCTACAGCATGTTTATTAAAAATAATTTTCTAATCTCCGACTTTCCGTAAAATATTACATTTTACCGTTTCCTCAACCTCCTCATAGAACCACGTGAAAATATTTTTTTCGATAGATCTTGTTTGAAATTATCCAGCAAAACCTCGTGCAATTTTCAGTAACTTTTTAATCGCCGAAGAATGCAGAAGTCGGGAAGGCATGTTGTATTTATGTTACGTAAATCGTGGACGTCTTCTTCCCTACCCTAAGGTATAAGCATTCCTTTCCTTGAGTACGATATAGCTAAACCCCTTTTCTTCGAACGTAATTATCCTACCAAATGGTCGCATTATTTTACACACTAGGGGGACTAAATTAAATTAAATCCCACGTGACGCTTCTCGCAAAATTACGTTACCACAGAAGAGTAATATGTTCAAGAATGAAGTAAAAATTCAAAAATAACAGCGCACGATTATAAAGTGACAGTGCACATTTCTTGGAATAGCATAAACATTGCAGATCTGTCTTGCGTGTTAAGTTCTTTCGAATCATCAAATGCAGCGGCGTTCAGTACTCAAGCTTCAGGAGGAACGGTTTGAGTCTCATGAAGCATTGTCCACGTTAGGCGCCATTACACTCGCGTGTCCGCGCAATTAGCAATGTAAATTCCCTTTGGTTAGTTAGTTAGCATGTTCGTAAAGCAGACCGCAAGATGGCCGGTGGGGCTAAATAACGAACGTCCGAAACGAATGATCATCCCACTTGATAATGGACAACAATTGCCTTTCAGCTACCAATTGTCCTTGCTAATTTCCTTCTGGGTGAAGATTATTCTCATTTCGATATTCTATAGCTTAACATGAAAATATAATTTTCAGTAATTATCAATCAATTCTGTATTTAATTTCCACAATTTTGAACGTCCACTATTAAACGCGACGATACAATACGCTCTATGTGCACTCGTTTATTTACCTTGTATTTCGTAGTAAGTGAATTATCGCGTTAGAGGACCCCTTTCAGTTTCGAGAGACACATTATGCGATAGTAATCAGAGTGGCCGAACGATGGCCGTTGCATTCCGCTAACGGAACAATCGACGATAGTCGATCACACTACTTAGACCGTACGTATATAAATCTTGTACTCCTGACAGAACACTTTTCGAGACAACGGGGCTAACGAAGCGCCATGTAGCTTACTCACGCGTTCACAATCGCGACTTATCTCGGCTCTCGAATTCCAACGGTTGTACACGCGTTAGAATTCGAGATGTACTGTCACGTTGATTCCTACCTACGAATCTCGTGGACCCGCGGTGTCCCATTAAGAATGGAAAAGCCATGTTGGATTTAAGTATGGCTGTTAAGGGTGTTTCCCACGGATAAAAGACCTGCCCCTTCTCTATACGGGGGTTTCCGAACTATCACACCGCCCTTCTTAGCGCGGTCATAGTACCTAGGAGACTTAGCGTTCTCTGTGCGATAATACAATTAAACTGCTTGAAACTGACAGCAAAATTTTATCCTTTAAGGGTCAACTCTATTAATGTCAATTTATCATTAAACAGTTCCTCTATATTTTATACGTGTTTCGTTAAAATAAAAATTTGGCAAAGCAAAAACATTCCGTAACAATCATTAAGGATTTCGTAATCCTACCTGCAAAAAGAACAAAATGTCTTATAACTTTAATTGTTTTAGTTACAGTTTTAAATAAAGACTGTATACAGTTACCTGCTCTTATATGCATACATATAAAATAATGTATTATATATAATATCTTTTTTAAAAATATTCTAGTGAACACGTTACTAATTTATTTTTTCTCCAAAAATTATTTCTAAAACAAAATTCGTAAATTGGCGCATAAGTAAATATTTTTTAATAAATTAGAAAAAAATAAACATAGAAATATAAAAAACTATAAGTTTTAAAGAAAAGAACTGTAAGTTTGAAAAATTATTCGACAATAATGTATAAAGTTATAAACTTGGTCATCGCGCTTCAAAAGGGTCTTCTGTTCGTTTCATGACATTATCGACTGAAAACTGTGGAGTTCACCATAATGTATCATAAACTGCAGAGATGGCGCCTACGTCTTTAGGCCACACCCGATACCCTTTCATTCACACATGTACAATGTCTGCTATTAATTCTGTCTTTCTTGGTCAACATTCTTCGCATTAAATTATCAGATATATTTTGCAATAAATGTATAGCAAAAGTATTTAATGGAAATTTTAAATATAGTTTTAACAAATGCACATATGTTTTCATATGTTTGAATAAATAATTTCGAAAAACTCAAATATTTTATATAAAAAAAAATTGGTACATTTTATAAAAAATAGATAAACTTTAAATAAATGTTTTTTAGAATATTCTGAATGACCGCAGATTTTGAAAATAATTTTTACCTCTCATGTAAATTCATGGGGAAAAAATGCGATTCGGTGAATAATTTGAATAGGAAACAAGCGCGAAGAGCAAAACGATGTCCTTTAAAGGTCAATTGTGAGAGAGGCGTCGAAATGGAACACGGAATTTCAAATTCCAAGCGGTTGCGTCAACTAATCACCTCCATTGGCAATCGATAGCATTTTAGAAGTAATAAAAATAAAAATGTCGCAATCGAAACCGGTAGCGATATATTTCTAACCACGTCCCGTAAACGAACTCCTTTAATGAGGTAATTAGAAATCGCTGAGACCCGCCGAATGCCTTCCGGTTGTAGAGGATTCATTGATGAGATCGTATAGCAGAGGTTGTTATGAGCATTTATAAAGCCAACGCAGCGGCGCTTCCAACCTGTGACAAAATTAGGCTACCCATAAAATGTAATATTATTTTTAGGCGGGTGCTCTTCTCTCTCCCCTCCGTTTATTGCCTAGCAGTAACTATAATTTTTCGGGGGACCGCGTGGCGTGACGCTGGCTATCCATTCGCGCCCAGAATTCTCACGCATACCAAACTTCGTCCGCAATACTAGTCTCGCTCTCTATCCACCCATATTCACGCGCATCTGCGCTTCCTCCCTTCTCCCGTTTTTTTTGTTGCCTGTATCTTTCTCTTTCTTTTCCCCTACGGTACTTCATTGGCCTCGGCTAATGGCGTTAGAGTTCGCGCTTGTATCGATCAACTTATCTCCAGATTAGATCGAAATTTTAATAGAATTTTGATCGACTCAAAATCGGTGCTCTCACTGCCTTAAAATTTATACATTATTTAACATAATTGATTTGTCCAAAACATTTCTTAATATATTTTAATAATTACATACAATCGTTGCACAAAATGATTTGCCGGATTATGTCGGGTTCTAAATGACATTTAAAACGTATTGGATAAGGACGAATTAAAATTGTACGAGACAATTAACCTCGATATCACGGACGCTAAATGAAATTAGATGTAAAATTTGAAAATGGCCATTCCTCGGTCAGTGATCCTCATACCAGTCCTTGACCTTCCTCAGGTTTCGCCACCGGCCGGTCGGTGTGCACACCGAGTACTTTCGCCACTGCAAATAACTTCGCTGCTTACCCTTCCTCACCCTTCGGCATTTCGCGTCGCGCAATTAACGCATGTGCGCAGGCACGCACGTTCCAAAGGGACTGGCCACGGCGATAAATCTCCAACGCAGGCTCCGGGGAGATTTAAAAACATCCGCGCCCGTCGCGATGCACTATGCGTTCTGCGATGGCATGGGCATCCATGTGGTACACGTTTGGAGCGTCACGGCGAAACGAATTGCTCCGCGGGGCGAATCAAATCTCTTATCGAAACACCAATTTTTGTTTCCGCCGTTATTTGCCATCTGATACTCATCGCTCGATGATGAAAGAAATCATGTGGGGCCAGATTTGCTATTGGAAATTTCATCCGTCGAGGACGAATAATTTACACCGATGCCACAGCCTATGTTTATCTTCTTTAACGCAATGTGTTATATCTTTATATCAGACGATACAATCTATTTAATGAACTCTCAAATCACAAAAGTTTTGTTCTTGAGACAATTATATAAATAGTAATAAAAGATGTGCAAGCAATCGCCTGTCCGTCTTATGCGACTGTATGTCCATTTTTCTTGCTTTTAATACACTGTATAATACGAAAAGCATTTAAAGAACGCGAAGACGTAGTTTTATACAAGATAATAAAAATATAAATATAGAAATAAAATAATATAATAAATAAAATTTCTTTTACATATCGCGTCTCCCTCGAGATATATTATCTGAGTGTTGCAATGTAATAAATATAGGTTTAAAGGATGCTCCTTAAAAGGCATGGACCTCCGGGCCGATTTCGTGGATACACGAACAAAGTATAGAACACGTCCACCAGATGGCACGATACAATGAGCGGCGTAGTATTTATCGGATTTAAATGAACCCTCGTCGTGTAATTGCGGCGTGATGCATGCGGATGATTTGTGAGCCGTCTAAAGCCCGCCTTCTATGTGTACCACTCTGCCGCCTCTCTCCGGCAAGAAAGTGATTCTAGGTACACCTCGGATATGTTTGTTCTTTTTCTCACATATCGTTCCTGTAATGGCGAGTTATTGCCTACGACGACGCGCTTCTTACTCCGAGGTCCCATCGGGTACTCATCGAAATTCCATTAATCGAGCTTGCGATTAATGATGAAATTGGCAGGCCAGAAGGGTAGGGCTCGTCAACGCGCGAGAGAAATGGAATGCAGCATATAAATAACAATTACATAATATCTTAATTATAAATTAGCGATGTATATAGAAAGCACTAATTTTATTGTGTCTTTGTGTATACATATACATATATATTAAAATTGCAGCTTACAATCATTTCGAGTTCGTATCGCCTCTTCGATCGCCCTGCGCTCCATTCTAGCAATTATGGTTCTTTATTTCACAATCGTCTTCCGCGTCTATAATAGCATAAGCTTACACAAAGTTTATAAATAAACTGCTAAATATATACGTAAACGGCGATGCGTTTAAGACCGAAGGTCTTCGTCCGAAATCTCAAGATCCGGTTGAAAACGGCCGGAGAATCGTGCGAGCCCTTTGATGTCGTGGCATATCGGTCGGCCGATCGGCCGACGCATCCCTATAAGCAAGGGTTACTCGAAAGAAATCACAATAATTTATACCGTAAGGGCTTATAAGCGGCGATCGCGTGTCGCTCGGTACCTACCTCCCGTGTTCCACGTATGCATGCACACGTGCTCAATACTGTCACGTGATCCGACCATTTTCGTTCCACGCAAAGGCGAAACACACCGGTGTTGCCGGTTAAAAATCAATCAAGCTCAAACGTGTTACGCGCATATCGGTGCAAATCATGTGCTCGTATAATTTCCATTTCTTATCAACGTCCCTTTGAGGACGGTTAATTAATTTGCAATTATGTCTGAATAATGGAAGCATAACAGATCGTAAAGCGAAAGAAATTATAATGCGTTTATGCGCATACAAACATGAAAACGGCCTTGAATATAGAATTACATCTATTACATAAAGCGCACGAAAAAAGTATTATTTAAAGGTACTTTGTTGACGCGTTTAGTTAACCTCGACAGAGCAATTGATTTAACAATACGTTAGATCATTATTACATTAAGTTAGAAATATAAATACAAATCTCGTTAGATATCTTTACAATGGTTTCGTATAAATAAAGATTTTTTAATATACTATATAAACCTAATATATAATATACATGCATATGTAAAAATCACTTACGTACAATCAAACAAGCGAGGATAACAGAATAACATGAGTGTCGTGCATAAAGATAATGTAAAAAGAAATATTTGAAAACCAAATATATTTATTCTTAGCATTAACGAACGGAATTATATCGCGCACTGACCAAGGTGTAATGTAACATGGGTCTGCATTATTCAAATGATGATAGCGCACTGATTATGCACCTAGCATTGCGTTACTACACTTTAATTATAAACGCTTGAGGACACACACACACACACACACACACACACGCATACACAAAATGCATGCATAGCGAGATTTAAAACATTGTGGGGTGAGATGTATCAGTAAAAAACGAAATACACAAAATATATTATTATCAAGATCGCGCGCGCGCAAACCAGTCTCCATATTTTACAAACGAGCAGTATGACAGAAGGATATTTATAGCCTTCCGAAGCATAACGAAATACATTAAAATATAGAAAATATTTAAATGTAACAGTACCGTCGCTCATATTTCCCTCGGCCCGAGAGAGAACATCGATCAAGCAAATGAGAATACAAACCGCGTCATATTGTTCCGAATGCAAATTTCGCATTCCCATCAATGTCGATAGTATCGTACGATGAAATAAAACTCGGAATTTTGAGAGATGTACCACGGACAAACGTTGTAAATTATAGCACTTGATTCGGCGAGGGAGAAAAATTCGCGTAGAAAAACAATATTTCTGCACCGAGCCGAATGAATTGTCAATTTCGACGATGTTGGAATACCGCCAATCCTTCTGGAAAGCGACCAAATTGTCCCCCGAAATGCGAAGCTCACTTAAAGCATTCCGTCAGTCCATTAATGCAGACAAGTGATATTTAGAAAGTTAGTGACCTTCTGTTTGTCCGCTCCATGTAGATTTAAATTGCGAAAGTGTACACTAATAATTTCCGACGTAAACGCACTCCCGTTTGTATAGCACGTCGCTTTTATCGGCCCGGGCGGATTAATAAAATAAACATTTGCGTACAACATTTACATACAAGAGGGACAAGTGGAGCATTCAAACACGAGAAAAGGCAAATGATATCCTGTTAAAGTCCCATGCGTGCCACGTTAGTATCGTATTCGGGGTGGTCCGACGAGTTTCTGCAGAAGGAATGCAACGTAACAGGAATAGTTCCTCTAGTCTCCCTCTTTTTTTTTGTTGCTCTTATTGTTATTATTATCGTTATTATTTTTGGACGGCTACGCTCCGATGTTATAAGCCCGATGGAAGGTGGAGTTCCCGCTGCCAGGTAGGAGCAGAAAGGAGGGCGGCACGGACGCAAGATGGGGAAAGGAGGGAGAAAAGGGGGGGATATATACGTGTATCGCCATGCATCATCCTTCGTTCGTTCGAGAAATCAAAGGCCACCACAGGGTGCGTTACCTTAGTTGCTTTGCCTATAGGCACTTAAACGCGCCGTGGAATTCTGTCCGCGCGCATAGATAACGAAATTATAATAATTTTAGAAAGTGTTGAGAGAATGCTAAGAGACGCGTGGATGTTTATTCAAACAATCCACGGTTTAATACGCGATTAGATGCGGAATGTATTATCTTTCTCGAAATGAAGCTCAATTGTAGTCTGACGTGCTCGGCGTGATCGCAATATGTAACGAAAGGTGAGAATTGACCGAGGCTAAACTGCCTCTCGACGAGGAGGAAAGGAGGAATTTCGGTCGAAGAAGCGACACCATTTCCAACTCTGGATACAGAGAAGGAATTGTTGTCAGATGCCGAAGACACACGGACCCATACTTGGAGATACGAATATAATACGAGTCGGACTATAGGGGGTTTGCGAGCTCGCAGCGTGGTACCATCGGAGCACGGATAATGAGACGGCCCCCGACCAAGAGGAGTTGATACACCCGCGCCGCCGCGCCGTAGTCTCTCCAGACGTAGGACTGTAGCCCTATCCGCCGACTAACGTACATTAACGATCGCTAACAGGCTTATCGATATGCCAAGAAAGTCGAGAGAAACGTTCCTCGCCCTTTCGTCGGGAAGAAAACGCCGTAAATCGCATCCGTAACTTTACGACGTGCGCGGGAAAATCCGTAAATAGATAGTGCGAGTATC
Source organism: Vollenhovia emeryi (assembly GCF_000949405.1). Taxonomy (NCBI): domain Eukaryota; kingdom Metazoa; phylum Arthropoda; class Insecta; order Hymenoptera; family Formicidae; genus Vollenhovia; species Vollenhovia emeryi. The sequence continues at coordinate 1,148,682 of NW_011967192.1, forward strand.
GGTACAACACGTACATTGTTCCAAAGTCTCTCTATTAATCACCGTCGCGTAGGTGTGTGGCGGAATTGCAGAAATATTCCTCCCGCAATCTTGTTACAAAATCGGTTGGTGACGTAAATGGCTCCTCCGACCCGGACAAGGGCTAATCTGCGTAATCTCGCTCGCGCTGCCCAGTGCATAAATACACAACACGGCTCTTGGAATTGGGCTAAACGCCGGTGCGACCTTGTAATCAGCGTGACGCGGCGTTCCTTCGGTAATTGTGATGCAGTCTCTTTCGAGAAAGCTGGGGAAAAAATTCCCTCCATTTTAAGACACCGCGCCGATCTAACATAAAATGTGTTTGAAAAAGGATCACATCGACGCCCGTGTGATATATAATTAATTTATACCGCGGAAAATCAAGTTCTTCAAATCTTTATTCATCATGTGAACCGGTCAACTCTCTTTAACATTCATGATATCGAGATAATTCTGTACTGGCCCGCAGCGTTACATTATTTCGATTAAATCTCCGAGTACCGACAAGTAGCGTGCACTTCTCAAGTATCCCAACTTGTTATTCGCATTTGCGTAGTTTACAAAAATGCCTAAAATTATCCGTTGCAAATGTGCGAAGGAAATGCGGTCGGTGGAACGTTTCCGAAGACAGTAATTTCCCGAAAATGAAGGAAGGCCGTGCCTCAGAGTGATGCATTACTCCAGCTCTGTAATCATCCAGTGATAACTGACTGAATTAAATTAACCGTAATCGGCAGATCGGATCGATCGATGGATGGGAAAATGAAGAGAGCGTCGTTTATACGAGCCACTCGTGGATCTGTTTGCGGAGGGTCTGCCGTTCACGGATGTCCCTTTCTAGAATTATCCGATCATCGAAATGTCACTATTTGATATTCGCTAAGCAAGTATCGGCGGGGGAGAAAAGAAGCGAAAGGAGAGAGGCGTCTGCGGTTGACAAATATCGTTGGGCACGATAATAGTGGCAATTTCACGCTCGCTACACACCGTGCCAAGCGCGATGAATAAAACGGTAAAACATGACTGGCCGACAATAAAACGTTAAGGTAACATTGGCCGATACAATCGATAATCCACACTTCTGGATTCCACGGGGAAGAAGGAAGGATCGGGGAGACTGATCGAAAAAGTCTGGAAATCTTATCTCGGCCGGTCGGAGTAATGTGTTCGGATACGCATAAGAGCCCTGTACGCGGTAGTACGCGCGCGACGTGCGGTCATTAAGACCACGCAGAAACATGTCGGGGATTCTGTGCTTCTGCCGATAATACGCCCGGCAACTCGCCGTAGCGAGGAAAGCCGCAGGTCTTATAGTAATTTGATCCACGTTTAACCACAAAAGTTATCGTCGTCGGAACCTTCGGCATCGGAAGGATGTAATAGGGCAGACCCATCAGCCATTGTCCGTACGAGTAATTCTCGACGACCCCGAGTTCACAATTCGAGAGATTGGAGCAATAACGATTATATCGATAGGTGGAGCAAAATGTGGATCTTAGTAACGCTCGTCTCCTGCTGTGGGAAGTCAATTTATAATATCCGTCACACACTCGAGAACTTTTATCAGTGAAAAGCAGCTTTTACGTTGGAATTAAGCTACAAGGGACGTTTATAATATATTGGCCGTTTCTTCCTTCTTTCACTTTCGTAAGGTTGTACACGGAGAGAATTTTCTCTTAAAATCCATCGTGGGACGACATGGCCAATTATACAAAATTCATTACATGGAATAATGTATTTCGCATAATTTTATGAGTTTTTTTTTAATTTGATCATACATTTTACAAGGAAAATTGTACTAAGTATACGGAAAAAAAGTGATCTCGCATCAAGATCAGTGCAATTAAACTGAAATCGTTGAAACAACGTCAGTATTAATGAATGAAAAACGTCAGACAGTTGTCTTAATAATCTGGATATTTAGTTCGAGGCTTAAAATTAAAATCCATAGCAAACACAAACGAGTGAATTATTTATGTTTGCGGCAGCCCGTGACGTTAACGTTTAATTCAAGCAACTTAATTTGTTTAAATTGAACGGCACTTTTTCCGTGTATAATCACTAGTAAAACGTATGGTAAAATTTCGAAAAGCTCTCGTGGAGTTGTTCAAAATGCCACGTTGGCCCACGATTGTATGATTTTCAGGGTAAATTTTAAGAGGAAATTCTCTCCCCGTGTACGCTTTTCCCATAGTAATAAACAGACAATAGAAATTTAGCTTGCTTCGCGAGTAGAGAATGAATTGATGGTTGTCGAAGCGTGCACACGGATGCCCGGATGCCCCGGATACCCTAATAAACTCAGCATCGGCTTTAAGGGAATTTAAGGGGAAGGCTCACCCCTCTAAACTCCGCGATCGCACTTTCTAGCCGTTTAGCCACCTCTTTCCCATCCACGGGGAGGGGGGGAGGGAAGAAGTCACCTAAATCTCGCCGGCCTAAGTTGCAGTCAATATTGTGACCGAAGGAATAACGTATCACATTTCACTTTCCCCCTTTGTTTCTCGCGCGCGCCCGTGTCTCGTTTTTCTTTCCGCCGTCACGTCGTTCCTTCGAGCGTAGTTATCCGTGGCGCTGATTTGATGCACGCTTTCAGATACGAGCATCAGCCAGCCGGACGTGCAGATAATGAGCTGTTAATATCGTGCTCGGGACTTGAGACGAGGCACCTATTGAAACTTTCTTTCGCGCATTTTTTATGTTCCCGCACATTCCCATTCGTTCCACTGACATTATATATTCATCCTTGAGATTCACATTACGAATTGTAAAGCCCGCGCGTGAGATCAATTAATTTGTACAACTAAAACGGCCGTCTCTCTCGCATACCGTACGTATAAATGCTACCACTCTGTGAGAATTGCATGATAGCAGCGTATCCGGCAAAAATTTCAAATCTTCTAGTTTATCGCAACTTTGCGTAAGTATATTCGTGCGGCGGGTTATTCAGATAATGGAAGTCTACCGCGAAAAAATAAATGCGCGATGAATTTCCGGGGCCAGCGGAGCAAACACCATTAAAATTTCCGAATATCACGCACATGAAGGGCAACGAACGCGAGCCTAATGTGGGCCAAAGGACGGCCTGCTACATTAGATACCTCCATACATCTCGGCCGTTATTTTGCAGATTTAGTGGGCATACAAGGGACGGTCTGCGCTGATAATGCTGCTTCAACTCTACGACTACCACCCGCTTCTGTGGGAGAAATCGCCGTGCTAGGGACGCGACTTTTCCAGATATCGTCACAAATTAATCTTCCAACCTCCGTCTGGTCGATTTATTCGCAGCATTCCACGTGCCACTTAAAGTCATTTACATGCTAAATCTAGCGGCGAAATTTGGTTTAAATGGCGACGACGATTTCATTTCTCACAATAGCGTTACCGTACTTGTTGCGTAACCAAAAATTTTTACTCTCCAGGCTAGGTCGAAAGATTAGACGACAATGTTAACAGTAAAATCGCAAAATAATTGATCGAAAGTGTGTTTTTGTATTTTTTCTAAATTTATTTCAGTAAGATTTTCTTGTACGAAAAGTCGAGCATCGACGTCGTTGTATAGCCCGGGATCTGGTAAAAGAAAAATATAGCACGTCCGTGAGGGTAAAATTATGCAAAGATCCAGCACATTTCCACAGATGAAGGGGTAGGTTAAGTGCAGCTGCATCATGGGCCAGACCTAGGATTAATACCGCAGACATGGATAATAAGATGCGCGTTCGATTTTAAGTGGCGTGCGCATCAGGATCTGCATTCGATCTGAATTGCTTATACTTAATACGCGGCATTTTATTTTATTTTACCTTTTCTGAAAAACTTTGATATAAATATAATTGTCAAGGCCGAAGATTCTTGTGGAACGATCTTGTTCTTTTTGCATTGACAAGAAAAAAAATAGTGGTAAACAACAACACGTAAAATGAATTAGCAACGCAAATTATCGGCAAATACCTTAGTAGAGAAATTATAGTATCCGTCTTTACAGCGAAAAACTTATTTGAAAATTGTGTTTCTGTTTCGATTGACAGGAAATTAAATGATATTAATCAGCCGACGGTGTAGGCCGCTATGCGTTTAAATATATTTTCGTGTAAAGGGTAATTGCAATGAAGCATTGGAGAAGATAAAGGAACGCCTGTGTCTGGTCATGGTCGATGGCTTCGAAGACCCAGAGGCCTATGGGAGAAAGGATCGTCCGACTCGCGACTAGTGGGGGAAATCAATGATGGACGGATTCCCGGATCGTTTCCCCGATGGTTCGATGGCATCAATAACTTTACACGTATGAGACTGGCATTCAAATGAGAAGATATCATTAACGTGTTCATCAAGAGTGATTTGTTGTTCCGCATGAGATCGTAAGTCTACAGCTAAGAGCCCGACAGTGTATACGGATCGATTTGTATTAAACATAATACAGCGTATACAGCAAAACGTGCGTGCCTTCTTTGATATATTTTTCTCGAAATAATATTATGTACATAAGTCGGTTGCGTAAGAATCTTTTTTTTTAATATAATTTTGCATTTATAATTGCAGCATTAGAGGAAAACGGCTTTTACGTTCGTTATTACTTCCCTGATAAACAAACAATATAATTTATTCGATATTATATAATTCTACTCTTGCGAGATCGAGACTATTTAATTATCCGAGATATGAAGCATGCGCACCGCGCGTTATTATTTGTTACATAAGATGAATTGCATTTGCGTCTCCAAGTTACAGCATAATTGGAGAACATTGAATAGGAAAAGATATCTGAAAGAAGACAGACAGTTACGCTAACGGCACTCTAAACCCGTAAAACTTTTTCTGCAATGAAATATAGTAGCTGGCCGGGATTAAGTGTATGTATCTAATCATATCTGAATATATCTAACTCAGATATAAACAGTTATGAAATTTGTCCCTAGGCAATCATGTACAACGTAAATGTGAATTAGATATCGTTTGATAATGCGCAAATATGTTCGAAATATTTAAAAGATTTATTTTAATACGTTATAAATATTTAACAAAATATATGTATGATCATATTATATACATATACATGTGATCTATTCAATTTAAGACTAGAAACATATCTGTGAAATGTTAAATATTGATAAAGTATTAAAATAAATCTTTTAAACATTTCGTACATATTTGTGTGTTATCAAACGATATCTAATTCACAATTGCGTTGTGTATGATTGATTAGGGGTGAAATTCATATCTGCTTATATCTGAGTTAGATATACTCGGACATGATTTGATACGAGTGTACAGAAGAAAGTCCTCTATTATGACATAGGTTTCTAATATGAGATAGCAGGTTTTAAATAGCCAAATTCTATGATAAATCTTTTTTTGCAACGATTACACAATCACAAGAATAAATTTTTCACCGAACAGACTTCGCTCTGAGGGCAATAAATTCATGGTGGAGTTAACAGATGATGCCTATTGATTTAACAGAAACCCCACTATCTCATATCAGGAGCCTATCTCATAATAGGGGACTTTCCTCTACATTTTTCCCCGCGTACACATCCGCTTGGCATATACGAGATAGAGAAAAAAAGACCGGCTGGTTATAGAAAAATATCTCTTTTACAAAATGCATTTAAAATCTGCAATAGGATACAACAGATATTTTATGTAGGTGATTAGTTTATCTCTCTGATAAAAAAGACAAATGTAAAAAAGTGACGTGATAATTAATTTGAAAGTTAAGAAAGATGATCCTGGAGGAAGAGAACTGCTGCTTGTCATATGACCCTGAAAGTGCCTGGCAATAATATGACTGTAATAATTTGTTACGCCAAAAGAGCAAAAAAGACATATAAAAGAGCATAAAAGATAATGGGGATCGTGACCCGATGTAATACGATAATGCTACGTTCAATACAAATCGTGTGTTCTGTTTATTTCACGAAATAACGTTCCTCTACGAAAACACAATAAAGAGCTTTTACCCTTTCACTTTCAAACTTGAATATTTTGTAAATGAACGAGTTAACATTTCAACTAATTCGAACGATAAATGAAATCGGACTTCAATTTCAATTTACACCGATAAATCGGTGTATCAGTTGTTAGATAATGAGATAAGATTTGCGACAGTGCGGCGCATCTCGTTGCACTAAATAGACCGAATATTAGACGCGGATATTGGGGTCTGTCGTGAAAGACGTTCGAACGCGCGCATATCGGAATACACGTATTTTCACGCCTGAGATTTCATCGAGTGGTCCACGCGCACAGCTACTGCATTTCATTCCTCTTTCGAAAGAAGAAAAGGGACAAAATACCGGTACGCTCGTACGATACTTTGCTCGATATAGAATGAGCCTCGGCGTGCGACTGAACGTCCGCGGGTTACTTCCCCAAACTGGTAAAGGGAGAAAATAAAAGACCGCTCTATTAGCATACGATTGGCACCGTCCATCTTAATTCCCGTCCCTCTCTCTGCCGCCACCACGTGCCTCTTTGTCTCCCTCGTGCGTATCCTCCAACAATGTTTATGCTCGTGTTCTTTCGTATGCCGACTGTAAAGCGCGCACGCGTCTTCGTTCACTGAGTTACTGATTGCGAGGGCACATCCCGTACGCGTATTCTTTTCGTTGCCTACTTACGTGTGGACACGGCGTTTCGCTTTCTCATGAAACGACCATTGAAAAGTCGGCGAGCCATCTTATTAACGAAATCAAATTCCGTAAAGAATTATTTAACGCCAGTACATTATTAACCAATGTAGAAAAATTGTTAAACGACACTAACTGGCGAATTCTAATTAAAGAAATTTATTGCGGAAAATATTACCTCATACCCTTTGTTACTTTAACGCTAGAATTCGGTAGATTTTGCGAAATGTGTTTTGCAGCAGGCACGTGTAAGTGCAAATAGATACAGTGCGCAAAATTTTGAGCGATAATCACCATGGAAATATCTGTCGTTGTATACGAGATTTTTAATGGAGAATATTTTGCGTCGTCAGCATTGACAGAGTCCGATCATTTATCGGAGCCATCTTGAGATTCTTTCAGAGAATCTTACCCGGGAAATAACATGCTATTATGGTTGATGTTGTTATCGTAATGATCGTCATTATTGTCATCAAGAGTGTTGCCTAGATACTCTCTTACGAGGACCATATCGCGCATGCTCCTTTACACAAGATCCTATAGGAGTAGAATGGACAAGGCCTCATTATTATTCAATAATTTCACGGAATATTGGCTCCACTTGGTAGTAAATTAATAATCTCACCGTAAATACCGAATTTTTAGCAATTAATAATTTTCATGTACACACATATAATACATTTTCTCAAGCCCTCGTGCAACGGCATTAGTATAATAACTAATTTGAAATAATCCTTCTCCCTCCGCAAACGAAAAATAATTGCGTACATAAACTCAATGCAAGTCTATAATTATACACTCGGCGCCGAGACGTTAAATATAACAACGAGACGCGACAATTTATAGCGATCGGGCTCGAAAGTACATTGAATCGCGCATGTACGACACATCGATTAATTAAGATAAAATTGTTACGGTGAAGCACAATGCTAATTTCACGATAAGGGAAGCACAGTTACGGATACGTAAACGGATTGATGAAGAATATTCTTCCCGGGGCCTTGGTAGCGTCGAAGAAGAGCCACTGTTGGCGATTTGCCCTCTCTTCCGTTATACATTCCTTATTACCCACATCCCTCATCCTCCCATTTCTTGTAGTAATTTCCGCAACCTTGCACGAACGCAATATATTAAGATACTTATCATTAGCCGCTAATTTATAATAGCCTTCAATTCAAATTAAAACGATAGGATCGAGCAGCGTAGGACTCGCTGGGGATACGTCAAGAGTGAAAAGTGTAAAAAATTGGATCGAAGGAGAAATTAGAAGTTGGACCCCGCTGGAAAGCACGGGCGAGCCCAGGTGAAACGGTGACCGTTGAACGGCAGATCGCTATTTCTCTACCTACCATGAGGAAGAGTCACTGTCGGCGATTTGTCGTTTCTTCCGCCACACGCACTCTTTATTACCCCCAGCCTCGGCTGCCTCTTCTAGCGCGCTCCCGCGATTCTGTGCGAGAGTCCGACGCTTTCGGGGTGGGGTTATCATATTATGTCGAGTCACGAACTCGTTATAACACGGCAAGACAGATCGGCGCTATAAAACCACTCAGTTTTGGTTTAACCAAAGGGTGTACACGGCATAACTGGTTTACATTCCGCCACCTCTCTCCCCCTCCCTCCCTCTCTCTCTCTCTCTCTCTCTCTCTCTCTCTCTCTGCATTGTGTTTTCCGCAGCGTCCAAGATTCGATTCTCTCATACAGATACGCGCGGTAGGTAGAGAGAAGCTTGGCGCGCGGCGGAGAGAAAACGAAATAAAAATGGCAATGGGAGGGAGATGAACCGCGGTTGGTAAAAGGAAGAATCGAGACGCGAAAACACGATGTAGCAGAGAAGGATTGGCTGTGCCGCGAGAAAAAAAGAAAATGCGGAATTGACGGATACAAAAGCAAAACGCAGACGAGAAAATAATGAGTGTGGAGAGAGAGAAGTGCACGGGAGAGGATGGGCGTAGGGACAGCAAAACAAAGTGGCGTAAAAAACGAGCAAGATATAAGAAAGCCTATAGTAGCGTACTTTGCGACCGAAAGGGAACGACGGATGCGAAAATGTAATGGAGAAGGAGGAAGATGGCGCCCAGGGGAATTACGAGCCGAGGAAAGCACGTCAACGCAAAAACGGATAATAATACGGGGGTGATCGGGAGGCAGGGAATTGCAAGAATGGAGAGAAGAGGGGACAGAGCGCGATTAGCCATTCGAAGAATATTTCACCAAGGAAATCTGCGCGGAGCGAGAGAACAAAGGTAGGACTCACGAATCCTACCGAAAGTAGCATTTACGAAAGTAGCCCCGCGCAAATTTCAAGCTTCCGCCGGTAAATTGCCGTTTAGCTCCGCGTTCAGTCTCGGTTATACGCGAGAAGATTTCGGATCGGTATTTCGATCTGATACCCGATACTTCCCCGGGGTTAGACAAAAGTATCGAATCGGTGTGCGTGCGTGCGCGCGCGCGCGCGCGTGCGCGCCGAACCAGTTCGTGATCTTGTTATTAACAACGCTTCGACAGAGGGTAGTCGAAGCGCGCGGGCCTGGCCCCCCGAGATACATGCGTGTCAGGAAAACGCCCGGTATGCATGGACGCGCGCGCCCTCGCGTGCACACGTAAACTCCCGCCACACCGCCAACGGCCGGGGGAGAGAGAAAACGTGAGAGATGTAATTTTAGTTACGGAGAGTAAGTAATGAGCGATCGACAGTCTGAATACCAATTTCGATGCATGATGATGCCCGGCATAGGGCAACATGGTAACCGCATGTTGTACGCGCGGTTCTAATATCGTCCGGGGATACATCGATACACCGATAGCGGGGAGATTGCAGAACGTGGCCGGGGGGGTGATTTTCGTGGGAAACTCGAAATGGGTCACGAGACGAAATTCTTCGTGTGCGTACGCGTCACGTGCTCTACTTGTCGGTCTAGAGAAGCGCGGCGTCCTCGAGAGATCCTCGCCGATTCCTCCCCCACCCCCCCAGCTCCGTCGGCGCGGCGACGGAAACGCGCCGCCTGCGAAACGCAATATCCGCGGACTCGTAAATACGCGCGATTTAAACAACAAATTGGAACGTGCTGCGCGGGATGAAAAATGCGTGCGCGCAATGGAGTACACCGGCGCGACCGAGACGGTTAACAAAAGCAAAGGGGGCGCGGCACGCCAAACCCCCGTGGGGCGATTTTATCGTGGGCGCCCGCGCGTCCACGTTTTTAATTTTTATCAAACGGAGATAAGTACGAAAAGAGAAAATTGCTACTTGGGAGATGCATCGCGGGGGCCGGGTAAGAATACTCTACCGGGCACCGATTACGCCGCGGGTTCGCGTGGTGGGAGCTGGAAAGAGGTGTTTCCGAGCCGCCGGAGACCACCCACCCCAGTTACGTAAGGCACGATCCGCGACGCTCGCGGGCTCCGGGGCAGCGAGAATTCGCGTACGCCGAACAAAGCCGATCAACGATACTGATTATCACACCGCGCGCCGCTCTCTCGGCCGCGCGAGTGCGCGAGCGAGCGCGCGAGCGAGCGCGCGGGGCTCTACCTCGATTCGAATCGCATTTGCGAAACCCGTTTTTCTGCGACTCACTTCTCCCGCGCGCATGTGCTGACTGGCGCGATTCTAACTCACTGCACTCACATGCCGGCGAGCGTCGTAAATCTTCGTAGGCGGAGCGCAATGTATTTACGTCGGTACTGTCCAAGATCGTGGTCGCGGCTCGTTTCGCGTTCGATCGCGGCCGCGCGACAGATATTTGGCCGTAACCGAAAATCTTTTGTCTCTTTTTCCTTCCCCGGTTCGTCTAGTCCTACCGATCGATTCAACGAGCGTATCTATGAAATTATAGGCATTAGGTAAAGTGCAACGACGAACACGTCAACGGCTCTAGGAACTGGTTCGCGAGATAAAAGTATTCGTCTGCGCGTTAAAAAAAAAATAAGCGATCGTACAATTTCACTTTCCACGGGGTATTTATAGTATTGATGCATAGCACTCCCGATGTACACTCTCGGCCGTTTCACGCGAGCGCAGATGTAATCTCGAACCCGTTAACGTAATCTATTAGAAGATTGCCGGGACAGATCGAATTCGCGACTACACGTCTCTCCGTCAGAGGCCTATCGATGAGGCATCGACGACGGATTGAGTTGAACTGCCGGGCTCGTAGACAGGTCGGACCCGGGTGGATCCGAGGTGGGCCCCAAAAGAAGATAGAGGGTAAAAGTTATGTTCATTGTCGTCGGCTTTGACCGCTTATTTTATGATTTTTTTCGTCTAAAAAGAACCTAACGGTTTCCCTCCACGTCGCCGTGGAAACGCTGCCTAGCCGACAGGGAAGCCGTAGATATCAGTGTGCCTTGCCGGTGTTAGTTTTGTACCTGTGCCTCTCTTCTTGTCGTGTAAAACGACAATTTGAAGGACGAACGTGCCGACGTGCCCGACCCGCCAATTTTATTGCCGACTAAGGTGAATTATAGTACTATCTGAGATCTTACGTAAATTCCGGGTTATTATTATGCTATTTGCGGAAGAAGAAAAAAACCCTCGCCTATGGGTCTAACGCAAATGCAAAAGGTAAAAACAAATCTCGCCGCTTTTGTTGTAAATATTCTACGCCGTACGCCTAGTCATTAAAATTGTTAACATGCAAAATGTTTAACAGGTTCCAATTTATTCAACTCCATTTCTTAATTTTTCTCAGAACGTAATGCCTTACGGTAATCAATTTAGCAACACAATACTAGAGAATATAATACTAAGGAGTGTAATACTCAAGAAAGTTCTGACGTTTCTTTATAAAAAAAAAGTGTATTTGCACCGTGCAGGAAAACTTGTGTTCGTTATTTTTATTGAAAAGCGCTTTCCGAGATTCCCAAGTTTCTGCATGCGGGGAGAAAGAATGAGGATGGAAGAATAAAGCTTTTCCAAAGACATAATTGCCCCGGCGTAGAATTTATTGAAATGTATAACATATACCTACTCGGATGCAAGACCACTTTTAGCCGGCTTATAAATCAAACAAACGAGTGTGTGCGTGCATTCCTAGAGAAAACCTGCTCCGTGAAGTAAAAATTCTGTCGTGTTTGTGGCCGCTATACCGCCGTTTCTAACGAACGGTCTGTAGCTTTGTGGTCAACTATTGTATCATTGGCTTGCACAATTTAATTCCCATCGAGATTCATCTCCGCGGCCTATTCCCGGAGAATTGCGCTTTATTAAATAATTGTTACGAAACGCGGTTACGCACCGTCGTTGTGGCGTTGCGTCTCCCTCGAAAAGTAACATGAATCGCGCGGGCAATTCACTGCCCTAAAAACAATCGTATCATTCATTATAATTGTAAAGTCAACCTCTCGCTGAACTAGATGTCATGCCCGAGACAGGACAAAAGGCAGAAAGGAGCTGAAAAAAGATGTTGAGGCGTAGGGAGAGCAGCTCTAGACGGCTCTAGACGGCTCTAAACAGTGCAGTAGCCGTAAATTACCGGAGCTAATGGTGCACAACAAACGCTTGTCCATAGTTGAGCACGTGATGTCGGTTCGCGCCGGTCTAATATCTTGGTGGCGTTTAATAAATATGTCGCGGAGGCAATACGTCATAACTTTTACGCGTACGTGTACGTATGCGCGTTTCGTATGTATGCGCAAGTACACGCGTGGCAGTCGGGCAACGTGACGTCGTTGAGTTACATAATGCTCGACTCGAACGCTTAATCGCTACACAATGTTGCCGACCGGCCGTGTCTCTTTCTGCCTCTAACGCTCTGTGCGCATACTGATAAAATAGGCGCACGTGACGAATACATAATTTCACTACAAATGTCCGTGCATCGTACGTTTTCATTAGCAAAGAGCACTCCCGGATGAAAATCTCACATACATTTCGCGGATTGCTCATTCATAGCTGCACTGTCGCGATTGAGTCAGCTAAGGTCTCCCTTTCCTCGGCCGGGTAATCAACCCACTGGCACGGGTCGTTCATCCTTTTTTAATGAAACTACGACTCGCCACTATCGTTCACAACTAAATATTTATTTTAGAAATGTTTGCGGCCACCTGCGTTTACTGCACAGCCGCCGAAGGTCGAAGACAAACGGAAAGATAGCCCGGACATAATTTACCTGTCTGCAACCTTCCGCTCTTTCAAAAGAATCGCTTGGACGCCAAGCCTCTAAGAGGCGACAACTTCTTAATTTCAAGTCCTTTCGTTTGCCTGCTACTTGACTTTAATATATGTCTTCGGTTTGGGTCTTTGGCACATAATTCTTAAAATGTGTTTGAGAAAAATACCGCGTGCGGTTTTCCCTTTTTCGAGACTTCCCATAATATCGTCATTTCAAAATAGCTCGTAAAATTTTCGTGCGATGAATTTAATCGTTTATTATAGTAGCGTATATGGAAAAATGGCAAATCGTCCAATGTTTAATAAAGCCTTCTGTGAATAATAAAATGCAAATACGAATCAATAATTCGTATAATCGATAAAAATTAATTATCGTAATAAATAAAACTATATAAATTGCGCGATGCATTTTTTGTCACGTTTAAAAATAGATATAAAGATGCATGGAATTAAAAATCACACTAAATATAATTATTTATAAATAGACAAAGTAGCAGCATATACAGTACCCTCCATAAGTTTGGAAACACTTTACAAAAGTGTGTAAGTAATATGAAAGAAATACATAATGAAATCGATGTATTTTGCTTTGTAAGTGTTTATTTAACTAAAGAAAATTAAAACGAAGATACGTACGTACACACGACAAGCTTTTAATAAAGATTTCAATTACATTTTAGATTCCTCAGAGCAACTACCTTTCGCTTTAATGACTGCCTTGCATACTCGCGGCATGCGATAGATTAACTTTTGCAGAGATTCAGTCGGGATACGTTTCCATTCTTGCTGGAGAATCTCCCAGAGATGCACTTCACTCGTAATTCGCTCTTTGCGAATCCTCCTGTCTAATTCGTTATTGAAACGTATCGTAATTTTATCGTTATTTTTATCGTTATATCGACATTTAAACGATTTATGATATATTTATACCAAACATGTGCACAGATCGCTGCTGTGCCACGATTTATCTGCTAAATATAGGGTGTTTCCAAACTTATGGAGGGTACGGTATATGACAATAGCGTAAAAATACAAATAGCAATTGTGTTTAACATAGATTTCCCTGTTACGCAGGCAGATCTAATGTCTTTAAGATTCATTAAATTCAAGGTTGGGTAAGCTATCTTTTTTTTAACTCGGTTAAGTTAAAGTTAACAGCCTTGAAAATTTAAATTAGTTAAGATACAAGTTCATCCATAATACAATTAATTGAATTACGATCACGTAAATAGCATAGAATTTCGCGACTAGCGTTTGAACAATTACTACACAGAATATGGCCCATTTCATATGCAAACAATTTCACGTGAGTTCGAGAATCAAAACCCCATATAACGGCTGTGTCCCAAAATTCATTACCAGCGCTGAAGGTGTATAGTACACGTATACAGTAGATTTTAGAGCTGGCAGTGAATTTTGAAACGCAAAGACTACCAATGTAGGCAGACGCACGGCATCTCGCGACGCCTTTATTTATGGCTAACTTTAAGGCCCGGTTTTTCATTTTCTTGTTAATTGTTAACCAGAGGTTAGTCGACTCTCTGCCTCTTCTCGGATAATAACATAGAAAAAGATGCAGAGTCGACTAACTTCTGATCAATTGTTAACCACAAGTTAGTCGACTCTCTATCTCTCTTTAGGTTATTATCTAAACAGAGACAGAGTCGACTAACCTCTGGTTAACAATCAACCAGAAAATGAAAAACCGGGATTAAGAGATAGGTAAATTAAAAGTTACAAGTTACCGATAAAATATAACTAAATTCAGTTGAAAGTTAACAGTCTATAATGTAACCAAGTTAAGTTAAAGTTATTTAACTTTTTAACTTAACTTTCATCTTTTTAACTAGACACCACCCAACCCTGGTTAAATTACGTTGGTAAGATCGTTGAGGATTGACAAGGATGTTCCCCCAATGATGGGGATAGTTGTAAAGGCATTGTGGTCAGGTCGTAGCCAGAGTGGCAGGTGCTGTCCGTAATGGCCGCCCATCGAGGCAGACGGGAAGAACGGTGGGCAAGTTCGTCGGTGCAAAAAGTGCTGCGTGAGTTATGGACGTGGAAGACTATTTAGCAGTATCAACGGACTCGATTACGTCGTTGCGTATTAATTAAATATTGACGCCGTCGAGCCTAACCTCGCGGATACGTCGATACGTGAGACGAAAGAAGAATAAGGAAGAAGCGCGGGTGAAACGTGTTCCGAAAATATTTTTTTCGTACGGTTGTCAGTGCGGCGGCTCGATTCCAACGCGTACCTTGTAAGTCGAACGACCTTGTCAGTGATTCTTCGATGGTATTGCGACGGTAAAGTGAAAAGTAAATCGTTGCCTCAATTGGAAAGTGCTTTCTCGTACCCTTTTTGACCGTTAAACAAATCTTATCGATTCAATTATACATAAAATTGCTCGAGGGGTAAACCGCTCGAGGGCATTGTGGTGTACAAACTTGCGGCATTACTGGGCATTACTTTGGGCATTTTAAACATAATATAACATAACTGAGATATAAAGTAAGATAATAAGATAAATAATGCCCACTGGGCACTAATAGGCATTGGTGTATGTGATTTTGGTCAGCGGTTTACCCCTCGAAATTGCTCAAGCGCATTTTGGCTGATTAAACAATAAATATCAATTTTCAATCGGCGTATAAATTGAATTAAAGTTTCGTTACTTATAAATGATCGTTAATATTCGGGATTTAAACAGATTACAGCAAAACAAAATTGGTCATATATAAATTTGATCTTTTCCAACCAATTTGGATATTTAGGAATCTACTCTTTTAATATTTTTATCCATAACCGATGGACAAGAACCGTGAAAAACATACGCGAGAACGCTTTCGAATCAATTATTTTGCCATGTGCCCATCTTTCCTCGCGGCCACGGCTAGACATGGTCTTTGTCCGGCGGTATAGTCGTCCCGATCTCCGAGCAACTAAACACATTCTTCATACCTATGAAGAACTGATCCAAAGTATATATTATTTCAGCCCGAAGCGATGTGGCAATATATGTACACGTATATTATCTGCGTATATTTCGTTAATGCCACATAATGCTAATCGTCAAATAGCTGAAATTGGATTATTTGAAAAACAAAAAGAATTTGAAACAAAGAAATATTTCAAATTCCAACTATATCCACGAGGAATGCAAATATCAGAAACACTTAGCGTAAGCTCCTGAGAATTTTTTTAAAACGCATGTGTTAAGTGCACAAACCCTAGATAAATACGTGTACGGTCATGGTCAAAAAGATTGCCCGACGTTCTACAATAAGTTTTCGGAATATTCGTATATATATCGTTTTGCACAGATATTCGCACGTATTCACTCCTTTACTTTAACAATGCCCCACTACACATGTCCGTGAGCAAAAGCTATAATCCCTCGCGTGATAGACTGCATTTCCAAAATTTATCATAAAACGCCGGACATCCTTTCTGACCACGACTGTACATGCGAGACTGAATGGACGGAGCCATTACTGTGTAACGGATTCCTGTGACAATGTTCATGTCAGAAAGCATTCGTGTCTCTTACATTAGAAGCCTCGCTTAATTAATTGATCGAAACAGACCGCTGACGACGATGTACGAAGATTAATGCCGACTGCTGACAATAATTTCTACGACATGAAATTTGCAAAACGGTGAGGTGGCGTATACGGTTGTTGTCGGTATATAAAGTCAGGCTGGCGCACGAGTTGTACATGCGAACAGCTCGTCCATCAAATTGAGAACCCTGGCAGTCGCTGTACTGGGGCGGCATGACGTACCGATCAGCGCCTCAACGCCTCGGCGCTCCGCGCGCGTTACGCTTATGCCCACGTATATGCATTTTTTCATTCTCATCATAATTCGTAGACGCAAGAAATCTACGTGTAATTCTGCCCGAAGGGATTGCAGGATGTGCCTCGACACTTGGCTTTTTTCCCCGTCATAAATCTCGATAAGAAAGTTGGTCCGAAAATAACAAAATGAAGGTACACGCGATTGTTGAGAAAATATTGTAGTAAATGGAGGACGGTTATTTACGGGCTTCTTCTCATCATTTGACTATGGTTAATTTTGCTTTTTATATTCAACTATTTTTTGTTCTCGACTCTAGACGCATTTTTCGGCTTTCTTAAATTTTGTTCACGCTATATTGTAAAATTCGAACAATTAATAAAATTTATAAGGTTCTAATGTGAAAACATACAAATACGAAGTGATAAAGTAGTAAGAGCCAAAACGGAATGTTAGTGTCTAAATAATTTTAATTTGAAGTCCACATATGTATTGCATTCGCTTCGTTTACTGCATAGCTTCTTATCGTTCTTTCTTTGACACGTATGGACCTATGTTCATTTTTATTATGTACTTAAAAAAATGACTTTTTACTCTATTGATTTATCGGCTGATAAAGACTGTGTAATCGGAATGGTACACTTTTTTTTCGGCCGAAGACTTGAAATATTATAAATAATATATTTGCTAACTGGTTTTGCTCGTTTATGTCCCTCGTCTTCCTCTTAGAAGACGGCCATTCCCCTCTTTGCAAAGAGTAATATATTTGCTCTAAATTTTCTCGATGTCTGAACCGCTTCGGTCGAATCTACAGACATCGAGAATTGATCAAACAGTTCCATTTGAAACTGCACGCCCTTCCGAACTTGAAGTTTAAATGTTTCCACTTGGAATCGGACCATCGCACAGTTTGCTCGAATCTCTCGCCTGGGTCCTGGCTGTATTATATAATTATTTTATTACCGAAAGCGTAGCGAAACGAAACGAAACCTAAATATAATAACAATAACAAGCTTACTGAAGTTCCTCGAGAGGCACCATGCGGGTCAAAATTACTAGTTACGAGAGCAAGAAGCGAGACGTGGGACAGGACGCGGACGATACGATCGATGAAAGATTATACCTTAAGTCGGACGTTATACACAGCGCGAATAGCGTGATTGGACGCAAGGCGATGCTTAAATTAAAATACGAAAGGTCCGCGAGAGGTACACGCGTACGTGTGTACCTGTGGGCGCACATCCCGGCTAATGGCGCCGGGGCTGGACTAGTCTACCTTGCAGAGTACAACAGTAATCTCTCGATTGGTAGACTCGCGGTGGATATTACGCCGGAGTGATTATGAAAATTGTCTTCTTGCTAATCCCTCGTCACGCCGCTCCCGACGTTCGCTTTTCATTTTGCGCGCTTCCGCTTAATCACACGTCATTTCTTACTGATGCCGCCGGCCTCGCGAGGCAAAGTCTAGCGAGACCATCGAGGAATCGTATGATCGGCTATTATTATGAGTTTAGTACTGTATCAACAGACGGATAGCAGAACAAATACGTTTATGAAACAATTGTGTGAACGTAAAACCGATTATTGCGGGGAAAAGGCGCGGACTTTATTATGCACGGGTGATGCAAAATGTATTTTTGAACCGTTAATTCCGTTGTTTCCGCCAATTAATCGTGATTACTTCGTTAATTGACATCTCAACGGTAAAAATTGCGATATAAGAGTCGGCGGGAGAATAGATTGGAACGTCTATGAAAAATAACATATACATCCAACGTGGCGCCTAGTTTTAATTTTCACATTTCCACACGGAGACAATTTTCTTCTCAAACTTATCCTAAAAATCATGTAGTCGAACTTTACGAGTTTTCTGATATTTTACCATACATTTGACTAGTAAAATGTTCTTCGAAATGCCACGTTGTCCCGCGATTACGCGATTTTCAGGATGATTTTAAGAGAAAATTCTCTTCGTGCACTTCGGAGATATTCAGGATACAGCGAACATCCGGACGTGACGTGCGACAGCAACAAGCGCACAGAAATATCTCCCGCGTTATAATCTTAATTTCCCTTGTCGAAAGGCGCATATTGTAACTAAAGAGCGCGCATTTTTTGGAGGAGGCCCCAATGTTTTTCGATTGAACAGTACGAGCGGCGGGCGTGGAGAAGGGAAAAAAAGGGCGTAGTAAGTCATACGGAGAGGCTCGTACGTCATACTTCATCCGGGCCAGCGGAGCAACACACGGAAAGGGTTCTCCCCATATACGAAGAACGCGCTCGCTCGGGCTGCCTCTTTAGGTCGCGACGCCACGGTGTTGGTGTCCGCGTTACATGTGCCTGAGTTTTCGTACACCCTCATACATGGAAGAAATCCGGACCGCTTGATCACCTGTGTGCAACGTGCACGCCTACACTCGATGCATATCCGTCACATAATCCTTTAATAGTACGCAGCAATTGATTTTAAGATACGCATTGCCGTACGAGCTTTTTTACCATCTTTATCGCATTCTTTCCCTCACATTCTTACAGGTATATTTTATCTATAGAGGAAATCCCCTATTATGAGATAGGCTCCTAACGCGTAAAATAGAGGGGTTTCTGTCAAATTTCAATCTTTTCTTCGTATTATCTTTTCCACTCATTTTCTTGTCAGTCAGGCACTTTCCATGATCTCTTTTCATTCTTTTAGCCACCACTTCTGGTTTTCTACATTTGTATTTTTAAAACAAAGATAAGAGATACGAGCATTTATCGAGTGCTTTCAAATGCATTTAACACTTAGAGGAAAATCCCCTATTATGAGATAGGCTCCTAACGCATGAAATAGCGGAGTTTCTGTTAAATTTCACGCCTTTTCCTTCGTATTACCTTTGTGGAAAATTTATTGTTAGATCGCGAAAGTAGATTCGTGATTGAATTTGGGTGTTGAAAACCTGCTATTTCATATTAGAAACCTAATAGAGGACTTTCCTCTACTTTTCATTTCACAGAAGAATATGGGAAAATAAAATATTTTGATGATAATAGATGTGATATATTTCGTAACAATCGTAAGATTGATTTATCTGTTCACTTATATCTTAATTAATGAGCATATTTATTTCATAGATGATGTCTAATAAATCGCGCGGAGAAAAGTCCGAATTTGCGCGAGAGCAAGAGCTCCGAGTATTTCCGTTCAGTAAAAGGAGAATCTTACGACTCGTGAAGATCAGAGCTGATCTTCTCCGATACGAGAGTAGAGCGCTGTATTACCGGCGAACCTCGTAAACGACCGTAGCAGCAAGTGGGGGGGTTTCCCCGAGAAGGAGGGATAAACGAGCCGAGCCACGATTTCGTTGTCGTAAACGTCAAAGTTACGGTTACAACGTTGTTCCTAGCTGCTTTATATTGAACGAGGTTGCTCCCCGAGGTACGTAACACCTACCTACTCGCAACCGTCGTATTGCAGAAAGTAGCTCCTTTCCAACTCGGGAGCGACGCTGACACCACGTGGCTTTTACGCGGGAATCCGGCGAAGGAGTTCAATATTCATTGGATATCCTTTTGACCGTACCACGCGTGAGTGACGTAAGAATTTCTTTCTTATAATTCACACAGTTGTACTGTATTCGTTCTAGTAAAACAATATATTAATTGTCATTTTATTTCATTCTTTTTATAGAGATCGCCGAACTATTCGTCATTGTGAAAACTGTAAATTACAACATACTTTTTTTTTCAGCAACATTTCATTTAAATGCGTCGAAAGCACGAGTGTAAAACTTGGAAAACGGAAGCTACATTCCATATCCATCCGGCATATTTATCTTGATTAATACTCCCGTATCAAGTTATCGTGCAAACCTTAATGTAGCTTTAAAAAGGGACCTTTTTTTAGATCTGGACCGTGAAAGAGGTTCGCTCTCAATAGGCTGGAATGAAGAGATGCCTAAATAGCACCCCAGCCTCTATCGTCGCGCCCTCTAATTACCCTGTAGACGCAGTCACCCCTCAATGAGGAGTGATAAATATTGTTCGCGTTTAGGTATATCCCGAGGAGGAAGTGAATCGGCTCTATAAAGAAAGATATATTTCTCATTGCTACTGGTAAGTGTCGCAGATTATTTACTGATAAAACAGCGCGTGTCTAATTTAAAGAAGGAACTACTTTTAGCGTTAAATGTAGAAAATAATTAATTTCAGTATTGAGTTAGATATTAGGAAAAGGATTCGAAATTTAAAGATGAATAATTTTCATTAAACTGAGATCAGTAGGCGAAAACGAAAGATTTAAATTCCCGATCGCTTCTTCGATAAAGCCATTTCCTGACTGTCGATTACACATTTTTTGCTTAAGTTAATGAGTGAGCTTTGTACGTTGAACTTTTTTTATCACCGTGTGTATCCGTTATTAAATTAACCGTATTGATACATGCCTGTGAAGTACACATCACAAGATAGAAGATAAATAAAAGTAAATAGTTACAGCATATTAATTTTATCGTGCGCGCGCGTGCCGCGGTAATTTCCTCGAGTGTGATTTACAAAATACATATTAACAAAATAGAAATGACGACAAGACGTACGTTTGATCGTTGGAAATGATATTTTTCGTGAAAAACTCGAAAGAGTTACAGAATTGTGAATTAATTTTTGTAATATCAAATAGCATTATACATTAATTAGACTGAAATTACGGACGCCATGTCTGCCGCCTTGACGTTTATATGAATTGGACGTATAATCGATCCCGCGATCGTTTATCATACACTTACGATACACAAAGGTGTAGTTAGAAGCGCAATAAATTAAGCGACAGATGCAGTATTTCACACTAGCATGCATTCTAGCTATATAATTACCTTTCCCGCGATAAGTATTTAAAGAATGAATAGAGACAATAGGCATAAGCGCATATACATATTTTTAGCATTTCGCAATAGCTGTAACAAATGGCAAGACTTATAATAACTGTTATCATGATGTCACACGGTATAAGTTATACTAATTTCATTTTAATACAGTCACACCCTGCATTATACATTTAAAAGAGATTTTTTAAAGGTTAATTAGAACTTTTATATAGTAAAGTGCATCTGTGACGTCAATATAATGACGAATCATATGTCGTACGTTTTGCATTTATCATCTAATCTAAATATGATTATTCAAAATATCGCGGAAACGACACGTAAATTAATTTCCTACCGGGGCTACAAATCAGAATCATTTATCGTACACGATGATAGATGAATGCCGATAGACTCTGATAGCTCTATATTTAACTGCCAATCTACGACAAATTAATCCATAATCCTGTAACGATAAATTTTCCTACGTGCGCGATTGTACCAACAACACTGAAAAGCACTTGCCAGAGAGTGCGAAATGAGTCAACGACTTTCAATCCGCGAGTGCATAGAACCTGTTATACGAGTATGCCGATCAAATACTTTTTCTCATTCCTACGATTCCTACAAACACCGCGTTCCATGTATCATCGAAGCAATTCGCAACCAGTAATCAATGATCCGGAATATCTAATTCATCGAGATAAAGATGAATGGATGAGCCATTCCTTTGAATTCTTAAGCAGACGACCAAAAAATTATGATTTAAGCAAAATAATAACTTTTCGTGTGTATAACTTTGCGTGCTGTATGTCTTTTTATAATCAATTATAATTCAAGATTTATTAATTATCGCGATAATCAGAAATCTTCAGGAAACATTGGAGCAAAAGTGGTTCTTGAGCAATATCGTTTACAAAATGACAACGGCAAGATATAGATTTGAATAGAAAAAATTGTTTTTTGTACGACAAAACTTACGTCGCAGAGTTTACACACTATAGAACTCATTGAATTGTTACGGGATGGCGTACATAGCTCCATACAATTTTATTTCATGTACTGCACATTTGTATGGTAAATAAACGGTATTTTCAACTTGAAAAAACTTTAACAATTTACACGATTATCAGCATTTTAAGGCAGTTTTAATAAAAAGATTGTACATGTTAATATAATTTATAATAACTTGAAACTGTATATTTGAGGCCGGTATGTGCGCCACTCCGTACTTTGGTGTTTCTCAAAATAATTCCTTCCTTTATATGTAAAACGTCTTTTCTAGTCGAGGGTGAAAAAAAGAGTGAAACTCTCAACCTGGACCGGGGGAAAGAAACCAACAAAGAAGATTCCCGCCGAGAAGAAAGCGCTAGAGGCGGTTCGGAGGAAAGAAAAAGGATGGAGGTAGGAGAAAAAAAGTGCTAGGCTAGCTAGAGACTTGGTCTCAGCTGAGCTAGTAGAGGAAATGGTCCCGCCGAAAGTGCGATATAACCCACGAGGCCTTGATTATATATCTACTAGCGGCAAAGCAGAAGGTTATTCGGGAGTATCTCTCTCGCAATGAAAAGGACAAAGACATCGCTAGAAACAGCTGACTACCGGAATTCGGGGTTCCGGTGGGGTGAGTACAGTGGGGAAGGCACTTGAACCCCCAATTGGACGAGGACTTCCCCATTATACCCAACGTACCCGGCGATTTTACACGCACTTGACTCCATTCTACCTATCTAGCCGACATAATTTTGCCAAGGTACACGGCCGATTTTCCACAACATAACCCGCGCGCGTGTTGACATTGTATGTACGTGCGAAAGTGAAAAAAGGAATCTAATAAAATTTACATTTCGCACAAAAACGTGCGGCAACGTGTGGAGTAAGACTAGCAATTTAAAAGTGATGATAAGCACATTTATTACCGTTGTACTCGTTACCGCGCTATCAAATGATAATTTATGCGCTCGGCAATTAAGAGCCAGAGGAAAATCTGCCGCTTTAGAAGCCGCGGTAACAATCGCAATGTAATTATACCGGCGATAATTCAACATTATTTTCGCACGTCAGCTTCGGCCGCTAACTAATCCTTGTCGTCGCGTTCACTCGAGCAGAAGGCAATGGGACGCTTCTAAAACGTCAACGATTGTAAATCTGTTATCTCGGGTTTCATGACGGATGTGCCGTATTTCAAAAACGACGCGCAAATGGACTTTGCGAAAAATTTCATCGCACTCGGCGCGACAGCGCGATAAGCTACATTCGACGAATAGAACGTATATCTGTGTCTTCCGGTATTTTTTTTTTTTCGGTAAACAAAGGAAGGGCGAAATAACTCATCTTGTTCACGCACGGGCGCGATAGAAAATTTTTCATCCGTTCGGCGCGAATCGCTCGCGATGGACGTGAAACGTTGTATTCTATAATCTCGTTCCCGCACAACTTCTCGGTAATTTGATCGCGTGGAGGCAATTTGAACAATTTAGTCTGGTATAACCAGACGGGCGAGCCTGATCCACCACGCCTTCCCGACCACGTGGTCGTCGGTCGGCTCCCCACGTTCCCCCTAAGCATGGTGGCTCCTATATTTCATCGCGGCTGTTATGATAATAGTCGTATAAGAGAGCATTTATGAATGCAAACTCACCTGCTATAGCCATCCAGGGGTAGAAGGTATGATTGGTGGTAGGTTGCTGATGCAGTTGCGTGGCGACCGGTTGACTCGCGGACGAGTTTAAACTGCAGGTGTTCCAGGACGACGTGAGGGATCTCGAGGAACTGTTGTTACCGGGACTGGAGGCCGGGTCGCCGCCTACGAGGCCGCCGTAGCTGCTGACCCTCGAGCTCTCCGGGGTACACGCGGAAGGACGCACGACCGAGTTACTCTGGCTGTTCGCTCCGGAGGTCGCTGACTGCCAGACGTCCTTGACCGCCGCCGCAGCCATCACCGCGGCGTAGCCGTTTTGATGGGTCGACGTTTGATCCTGTTGCTTGCAGTCTTTCGTCGCGGTGGTCGAGTACGAGGAGGTGGTGTGCCCGGTCGCCTCGGGTGTCGTCGAGTAGAGCTTGCAGGCCGTCGCAACGCTCGCGTCGTACGGCGAGTCCTGGGGCGGCCGCGTGTTGCTACCGCCGCCCGGGTGTATCCCTAACGAGGACGACGTGTGATGATGGTGCTGCGCCGAGGCGTAGGGCGACATGCCTAATCCGAGTGGAAAGCTTCGATACGCCGCTGCGGTCGCCGGGTCGTGATGCTGACTCGCCGCTCCCGTCTGGTGGTGGTGGCTCCCGTAGAAGCCACCCGCGGTCTGCTCAAAGTACGAGTTCATTATCCCGGGTATCTTGGATCACTTGCACTGAACACCGGCACACTCGAAACAAGAAATAGAGAGCGGGGGGGAGACAAGTTCGATTGCACACGGAGCGCGCGCGGCTAGTCGGATAACACGCTAGTCCGTACTCGCGACTCCGCGACGCTCGCGCGCGATTTAACTGCTCCGGAATTAGGCGAGATTGTTGACCGTTCCGCGGGTGAAGAGGCGCGCGCGCGCGCTCGGCGGGGCGACGACGCGCTTGACACGGGTGGTGGCAAATAAAACGTGCGTTAAACGACTTTAAGAGGTCATAAAAGTCAGTCGGCAGGTACGGCTGGTTACACCCGGAGTGTCAATGTCAGTAGGCCGTAAGAGCGTAATTCAGAATGGGTATCATGTCAGCGGCGGGGACTTTTATGGCCCTGTTATGGTTACCGCTACGGGCGAGGCATAAACCGCGCGCCGGTCCCGACTACGGAAACAGGCGCGATGATCGTTAAACCGTTACGATGCAATAAACTTAGGTAATAAGACGGGCTATAAAATTGCCCGCGGGTTCCTTCTACCGCGTGTGCTCGTGCCCGACGACGACGACGGCGACTCGGTCAGCCGGCACGCGACACAACCACCCTCGCGGGCGGTCCTCTCCCTCTTCCTCCTCTTTTTCCAAATCAACCGAAATTCGCGCGCTAGACCGGGTCAAGGCCTCTTGAGGAGCCGGCTCTCGCGATCTGTGTGTATGAGCCGCGGAATCAAAGGCGACCCCGCTCAGTCCGCACTGCACTTAGCACTCGCCGTATCGTGGCTCGGCCGACGACTGCGGGTGAGTCCGGTACGAGTCGGACGATGGAGATCGTAACGAATCACGGTATGCCAGTGCGGTGGTCCACGGCACACTACCGCTTTTCTCGCGCCCCGTGTACCGCCACTCTGTACCGTCGTCCGTCTCTCGCTCGCTCGTTCACCTCGTCCTGTCTCCGTTCCACACGACCGGCCTCTCTCGCACTCTCTCTCTCTCTTTCTCTCTCTCTCTCCGGAGTTTCCTTCCCCGTTTCACCAACCACCGTTTCACCGTGCGCGCTCCCTCTCTCTCTCGCCCTCTCTCTCCGTCACGGTCACTCCTTCCCATTCCCATGCGCGCAGGCACTGTCGCTTCTCACTCGCGCGTACTCTTCCTCCGGAGTACTACGTCCTAACGGAGAGATCGCACAGTGCCCATATCCCTCCTTGTCCCTCGTATACCATCCCCCTCCTGGCGCGATAACCGACCTCTCTCGCTCTGACTACCGTCGTTGTTGTCCCCCTCTTACACCCCCAACGTCGTCCCCCTCCCCCTCCACAATTGCTCTCTCACCCTCTGACTCTGTCTCGCTCCACCTCTCGACGCGATGCTCGTCCACTCCCTTCCCTCTCTCCCTCTCTCTCTCTTTCTCACGGTGCGATTCCTCAGTGCCCCCTGTCGAGCGTTCCTCTAACTCAACGACGTACCGCCAGATTAAATTCGTACTCGTTCGCCGTGCGCGTCACATTTGAGACGCGCGGGCAAAGATAAGACGGCGCGAGGTAGGAAGAGAAGATAGAGAGAGAGAGAGCGCGAGAGCCTCTCGCGCCGCGACGCGAAAGAAAGGGACGAGACGAGATAGAAAATAAAGAGAGGGATGAGGGCACGTAAGGACACGAGCGGAAACGGATAAGAAGGCGACGGGGCGAGGGAGGGTGGGGAAGAAAAGAAAGAACGTTATGCGCAATTGCAACAGCTAAGAGCGAGACGAGCGAAGCGGAGCGAGTGCCGCCGCGACAGCGGCCGGGAGGAAGGGAGAACGTGCCGCTAAGGGAGGAGGTTATACTTAAGGACCAATCAGAATTGAATTCGTCACGAATGCCGCGCTGGTGTGGCACGAAAGTTCCTACGCCGTGCGAAAGTAGTTCCAAGTCGGAACGACGCCCATGAGCGGCTAGGCGCCGCCCCGCGTGCCCCCACCATTGAGCCGCGCGAGGCACACCGCTGGATACGGGCACGCTATGAGTCCGTACGGTGCTAGAGAGGGAGAGAGAGGGAGAGAGAGAGAGACAGAGAGAGAGAGAGAGAGAGTGAGAGAAGAAGAGAGGGTAAGAAAGAGAAGACCGGGCGGCACGCGCGTCACGCAATGTTTCTGGCCTCTCTTTCTCGCCACCGTGGCCGCTCGTGGGGATACGAGCACCGCCACCTTTGAGCCTCGTAACGAACTAACCTCGCCAGATCCATTCAGACATTCAAACGACCAACATCAACGAGCTATCTCGCGATTATCGTTATTGCGGTAGCAACGCTCGTAAATTCGTCGCGACGTAGGATAGCCTGATCGACAAGCCGTGCGCTAAACGGGAGGGTAAACGGGTTTAGAGAAGCGTTACGAAACACCTCGATCATTCGATACCGCATCGAGATCGAACCGGTCCGACGCCGGGGGATACTTGACGACGCGAGGATCACGCGGAGATAAGAGTAAACGTAAAGATAAGAATATTATCGCGAGCGGCCCGCCGTTGTTTTACGGATCAATTAAACGGCGATCGCGACAGTTAAAATGTCGTAAAAGTGAGCGCCGTAAGACCAGTAGTCGAGCGAGCGACTCGTACGTGGCGCGCGCGCCACGCTAGTATCGGGAGTGTTTATTGGGATGTAAATGTCGTTGGATTATCGTCCCCGCGGTTCGCACCTCGTAAATTATTCCGTAACGAGCCGAGTAATGCCCATCATAAGCTGCTCGCCGGAGCTGACCCCAGTTATTTGCTCGCTCACTCTAGCCGTTACGAACGCTTCGAGTATTAGCCACCTGCCTTGCTTTCAAAAAAAAAAAATACACGAGAGCGAGAGAAATCCAAATTCGAGTGTACCCCGAATATTTTATTCGGCGTACGGAACGGCAAACGAAACGCTCGCAACGACATCCGAATAATCTGTTAAACAGTCAGTGCTGGCCACCTGACTTGCTCTCAAAGATACGCGAGAGTGAGAGAAATCCAAATTCGATTATACCTCGAATATTTTATTCGGCA